>NW_027492117.1:107500-555002 GCF_021521415.1 Bidens hawaiensis | reverse complement strand
ACTGAAAAAGCAAACTATAAAAGTCAACTGCCAGCCACCCCCTCTCACCAACCACAGCCCTGCATGTCCTGTCCATATCAAATCAGAATCTTTAATCTACTTTTCTACTCTTTTTAATAAATAATAATAATTTCCATACTTTATCATCATTTCAAAAGATTACAATTCCCTAAAGCAAGGGATTATGTTCCCTTGAGTTTGCCTATAAATTTGTAGCCTAAATTATCACCCAAAACACACTTCAAAGAACTACAAACTTGCACTAATCTTTTCCCAAGCATCCGTTGTTTCCAGCTCCGATCCTGTTACTAGGTAAGCCGAGATTATAACCTTGAGATCTACTTTCCAACCCTTATATCTTGATCTTAATATATATATTTGTTATTTAATCGTATTCTAGACCTTCGATTCCGAGGCCAACACCAAGAAAACCCGAATCTCGATTAATCCCTTAACAAGAACCACAGGTGAGTCTCACAGCCCCTATTTTCACTGTTTTCACCATTTTAAACTGTTTTCGGGGCGAGGGACACGTATTTAAATAATGTTTTATCATGGTATATTTACAAGCTAAGCAAACGATTACGTGTTTAAGTTATGTTTCATGATGAACAATGCGAACAGTTATCTATGGTTTTTCGATGATAGTGCACCAGATTCGAGTAAGTGATCACTTTACCATTGGAACTCTAAGGGTAGGGACTGCTGGTTTGATCCGCCCACTCGTAGGGGTCGCACCTCTTACACAGACGAGTGCCTAGCACGGGGCAGTACTATGGGTTTGAGCCCGTTCGTAGAGGTCGCTCCTCTTACGCAGACGAGCGCCTTGTTTTCCGGCACAACGTCCGCGCGTAACCCGCGGGACGGTATTACAGCATATATTCGCTCGTAGTGGCAGCGCCACTTACACAGACGAGCACAGTTTTCCAGAAGTGTCCGCGCGTAACCCGCGGGACGGTATTACGTTATTTTAGCTCGTAGTGGCAGCGCCACTTACACAGACGAGCACAGTTCCCAGAAATGTTCGCGCGTAACCCGCGGAACGATTTTATCAGAATATGTTGATATAACTATGTTTTACCAAGCATGTGTTTAATGATGCTACCAGAATTATGTTTCAGAATGATTATGATGCAATGCGATTTATCAAGTTACTAAAACTTGTGAACTCACTCAGTTTATACTGATTCAAATGTTTTTACGTGTCTTTCAGGAGATAACTAGGTAGCGCATGGAGTCACACTTAGAGCACCACACGCTGAACATCTAAAACAAGCTTTTTGGAAGATTTTGGTTTTATCCCCTCGATGCGCACGGTTACCCGCCGCGCAAGGGGATATGGCGAGAAAATCTTCAGTTTTTGTACTTGGATGTTTTTATGTAATACTTAAACAATGTAATGTATTTGTATTAAACTTCTCATGCGCAATAAAAATCTTTGAATGTTTTGCAATGGCCCGTGCTTAAGTATCAATCCCCACTCGCGCGCGCCCGGCTGTTTCCGCCGCTCAGGGCCGGGTGTGACAGGACGGGTCGATTTTGGTTTTTTGTTTCGTTTTCGTTGACTTTTCAGTTTCGGTTAATTTGTCAAATTTTTTTTATGAACGAAGACAATGAAAAAAACATTCTAGTTTATTTACTTTTTTATTTCTATTTTGAGTTATGATTTTTTTATTGTTTTTTAGAGGGTTTTGATCTTAATCAAAACCCTAAAAAAAATTAAAACAATTAATAAAAATATCATAACTCAAAATATGAAACAAAAACAAAAAAAAGTAAAAAAAGTTAAAACGTTTCGTACATTGTCCTCTTTAAAAAACAAATCTGAAACCTGTTTTGACCTGGACCCATTCCGACCCGGACTCGTTCTGACTCGAACCTGTTGACCCTAACCAGTTCCCACCCGAACCAAAACAACCCATTTTTTAGTTGACTCATTCCCAACCCATTTGCCACCCCCTAATTTATAGTTTGATTAGGATCTTTATTTCCCGATTATTTAGATATATGAAATTCCTTTACGTAAGTTACTAAAAAATACATAGTTTTGTTTTTTTTTGAACGACCAACTAAGTAACGTCGGGTACTGCGTACGCGGCTCCCATTGGCTAAAGGTAGCCCGAGCCAGCCACTAGTCCGGACGGACGAAGCCCCTAGCGGTCCACCTATTGAGGGATTCGCCGGATAAAACCCGACCCCCACGCCCGCCAAATGGTACGACAGGGAGGAGCCGGTAAAACCGGGTGAGATCAGGACTCGAACCATGGCAAACCATGATCATCCATCATATCTCTCATATAAATTGGTGGTAGTGAAGTTTGAACCCCATACCTCTCACTAGTAAAGTGAGTGCTCTACCATTGAGCCACAACCAATTTTATAATACATAGTTTTGTTAATCATCATAATAAATTGATTCGAAAACTACTTCTAAAGTCGGTGGATGCGCTAACCGACCTAGTTCGTGAGTAAACTGCTAATATTGTCCTTGAGATTTGGTCATATTTGCGACTTTTATCCATTATGTTTATTATTTTTACCACTGAAACCTTCAAGTTTATCAATTATTGTCAATTTTGTCCTAATCGATAACCATGTTAGATTTTTTATGTAAACTGAGGGGTAAAACGGGCTTTTTTTGTTATTATTTTAATTAGTTTTAAACCCTATTAATACAGTAATATCTCTATATCTTTCAAAGGGTTATTAAAAAATCTACCAGGGTTATCGAAGTTATTTCATATATCCATAAATCTATCTGATGCTACAAACGACTTTAGTTTTTCTTAATTGAAAGTTTAAACACTTGATTTGAAACAATAATCAAGACGTGTGTAGTTTCGTATCGAGTTATGTTTTATATTAATTGTCTTGTATCCTCGTTCGGATCAAAAGCCCTACAAAATCAGTTTGAAATTCGGAAAAAAGTTAACTTCGTTAACTTTTTTTAACGGGGGACCACTGAGGCTAATTTTTTTAAATTTCGGATCACCAGTGACGATAAACTTAGTTAAGATTACTATCGGTCAATAGCCTTTAGTTAGGATTATTAAAATCCGATGAACCTTTTTCAAAATATATAATTATTAATGGACTATTGTACATTTTGATGCATAATATCTAGAGCTAACAAAAGATACTTACATTTACAACGATTAAACTTCATCCAAATATTCAATACATAACCAATTAGCGTTCAAAATAAAACAAATATTAAATTTTATAAAACAAAACGTTTTAATGAAAAAGTAATTTAACAAATCAGGTTTCTCGGTTCGAATTTTAATAAAACAAAATGCCAAACCAAAACTGCTATTTCGGTTTTGATTTATTGGATTTTAATAATCCCTGATGATTGATGTTGGTCGATGATCCCTATTAATTTTATCGCCACTGACGGTCCCAAATTTAAAAAAGTTGCCCTCCGTTAAAAAGGACTTAACGACTTTATACTTTTTCCCGAAGTTCAATATAATATTTTAGGATTTTGATCGGAAGGAGGATACGGGTTAATTGATGTAAAACTTAGCTCGAAACCGTGATCCAAACAACTTGATTTTCGTTAACTGGAAGTTCAAACACATGAATTGAAAACGTTTAAGTGTTATGACTAAACCAACACATCCTATACGTGTATATATACTAACAGGTGAGTGCAAAACGTTCAAAGACAACTAGTTTTTTAAACGCTCCAAACCGGTTTCAACCTGGTTTCATAAAAACAGAATTCACCCGGTTTCCAACGATAAAATCCCAACCTTGTTTCACCCCTACAGCTTGGTTCTCAACTGACCCGGTTTCCATATTGGTTGCGGTTCGGGTCCGCCAAACCGGTTTCAACCAACCCATGTTATTTGTGCTCCTCTAGTTCCAGCCCTTGCGGCGGCTGCTTCTCTCTCGTGAACCGTATCTAAAAAGCTGCCGGGCCCGTTAATGGGCTGCTCAATCAAACAATATAGTTCAGCCCATTTGCTTGTTTTATTTTAATTTTCTAAACTCTTGGTAGCCTATTTTAATCCAAGATAATCAATCCCAATTACTAACCCAATTATTTTAAACGAACGCCATATGTGATTTCTTTCTTTAGAAAGGCCAATATGTGATCAAGATTCTAGACAACAAAATAGCAAATTTTTCTAACCAAAACTGACCCGACATTTAAATTTTAAACTGGTTGTTGAGAAATCGGTTTCAAGCAAACACGAACTGTAGGTTAGCAACATAGTTAGGGGTTTTCGTGTATAGAACAGATTAGTACCTGATTAAACCTTTCTTCCAGTAAAAACAGATTAACGTGTTTTGACAGTTGGGTTGGGGGGGGGGGGGGGGGGGGGGACTTGCCATTTTTCAAAGGATATATAGCCGTTTGGATGCCTTTTTTTGGACCATTTAACTACCGTAACAATCATGTTCGTAGGCGTGGCTTTTGCCAACTACTAGCTACTAAACTCATCTGGACCGATATCATTATTTATTAGTTATTTAACAATTTTGTGTGTGTGTGTGTGGGGGGGGGGGGGTTTCACTTGATTAAAGATAAACTTTGTGAGTACACGATGACATGACTTATTAGGAAAAACAAATATTAGTTCTAATGCGTATGTTTATAGAGATCGAGCGAAGCTCAAATATAAAGTTTTGTTAGCATTTTTGTCTAGAGACTACGCAAACAAACCATTGTTTTGTTATTCTTTCTGTCGATTTCTACTTCTACCAGAAAGTGTTTAGAATCGTATAGCGGCAAAAGAAAAAAAATGAGGGATTCAAACACATGATGACATTAAAGAAGATGTGATTTGAATATTTAAAGGAAACAATGGTCATATACCAACCTTTTGAGATCATTAGACTATTTGCTTTTCTTTGGTTCACACATCTCAACCTTATCTTTCTCATGCATACAAACAACAAAAATAAAAAATTAAAGAAGAGAGAGAACTTGTCAAAATATAACAAAGCAAAAGGCAAAAGAAACTCGTAAATTTACTTTTATATAGTTATTATTGCTTATTTAACACGTATGTTTGTATAATCAATCAGTACTAATTACCTTTTAACATATGATAGTTTAAATATAAGAAAATTTTATTTATCAACTTTATGAGATTATGGTGATTCTATATTATTTACAAATGTTTTGGTAAAATATTGGAAGGTATTATAGATTCAGCATTTAGACATACTTAAGTGTAAAATTTCACAAAGTAATGTTTGATATAGAATATTAACAGTCATAATTGTCCCTATTTGAAGCTAAGTTTTACATCAACTGACACGTATCATCTTTCCTATCAAAAACCCGAAAAAAATCAGTTTGAAATTCGGAAAAACTTAACGCTGTTATTTTTTATTTTTTTGGTGTGTATTTTAAAACATTGTGAGCCAACTTTTTAAAAATTGAGACTAACAATTATGATAAACTCAGTTGAAATTATTATTTGTCAGTAGTCTTTAATTGAAATTATTAAAATCTAATAAACTTTTTTATAATTTGAAAAGTTGTTACATCAACTTTTTTTATATATGAAAGACTACTATTCATTCTCCATCATATTAATGTGAGTGTATAAAAACGAGAAATGTAATAAAATAAGTGTTAGTTAAGATAAAAATGACAAATGAGATGTGAGAAGTTTTTTAAATTAAGAAATAGATTTTTAAAAAATATGATTTTTAGTTAAACTATAAGGTATAAAATAGTGGACCTACCGTGAATGATCTAGCATCTCTTTTATCTATGACCACAATTATGAGATTTACCTATCATCTTACAAAATACCAATTTAGAGCATTCACAATAATGAATCTCAAAATCGAGTTCACTTAAACCGTTGTTCTTCCAGATATTCTCACATGATACATCTCCTCTCTCCTGATATTCTTCCACAAAACCAAAGTTAAACATACTCGTATATACTGAATGCACCCTTTAAATACCCATAGATAAATGATTTGACTCCATCTAATACATTAGAAGATGATTAAAATTAAAGTACTTTTAAAAAGTAAAAAAAAAAAAAAATCAATGATTGAAGATTATTTTAGAATAAAATCTCAAAATATATTTTCCCACCTTTTCCAACTAGTCAAGACACACCTCACATGTTACTATGTAGATCACAGCATGTAGTTTTCAAGTGGGACCCATTTAACAAAAAAAACCAGTACATAAAGGTTGTCTTGACCTTTCTACTTGATCCATACACCAGCACACCATACTTATACTATCCAAACATTGACTTAATTGTCATTTTCATTAATTCTTCAAGAATTGGCAGCATACTTGCCTCTAATTATTTCACACCTAGCATCCAATCTCTAGCTTTTATTCCTCCTTACCAAACTCTTGACCTCTGCAACAATGGTGGCAAGAATACCTGAAATCTTGCTGCTGCTTTTATCTATCAATTTTGTCATATTGCTAACATTTGTTACATCTGATGTGCCACAACAAGAAGGTAATATTATCTTTTATGTTATAAAAAATATCTTTTTTGGCTTTTAAGAAAAGGGGGTGTGAATTCTTGATTTAGGCTTTTTATTTCTTATTTCTTTTTTATAATTTTTTGTTTTTTTTAAAATCAAAACTTTCGCTATAGTTTCATAAGGCAGGTAAGCGGGCAACAAGCTGCGCGATACTGAATGGCAAATCCTATCCTATGAAAACAAAGTATATAATTGTTTGTGCAAGTTTCTTGATTTTGCTGATTGGATGGAGATATTAAATTGTGGAATATGTTAATATTTCATAGCAGAAAGTTGTATATGTTAATTTCTGCTTATAAAGTTAGCATCTTTATCAATCTTTTTTTAATAAGTTTTAAGAATTTATATGGATTTAGCTATTAAGGAGTTGAAAGTGAGCTGGTTTGACTATTATAGTCAAACAATATGTATTTTCATTATTGGAATTTGAAAGTGTATCAATCTTATGTCTTTTCATGATTGTAAGTGTATCAGTCTTTTGTTCATAGTTGAGTATAATGATTTGTTAAACCAAATGATTGAAAATTTGAAATCCCACATGAGTGGTTTGACTTTTAAGTTTGACTATATCCTTAGCATGATAAATTTAGCATCTATTTATGTATTTAAGAGTTGAAGATGAGCTGGTTTGACTTATAAGTCAAAATAATATGTATTTTCTTGATTGGAAGTGTATTAATCATTTTTCAGGGGATAAGTTCATGTGAAATTGAAACGCCACATGAGTGGTTTGACTAATATTTTTAACTTTTGTTACCTTTTATGTTAATTTGATTTAGTGGAAGCTGTTGAGAACATTCTTGCTGCCATGAATGCAACAAGTTGGAGATTTAATGGCGATGATTGCAGTCTCGATATCGTATCTGAAGTGCCAAAACTATCTCAAGAAGCTAATGCTAGCATTGGATGTGATTGCTACATTGGCAACGATACCGATTGTCATGTCATAATGATGTATAAAGTTCTGTCTGTTAATTTCTATATTTCAAGTAAATAGCACTTATGTTTCAAAAAGACAGTCAACATGTTTACTTAAAACTGTATAACCAAGTTGTACATGTGCTAATCAAGTTAGTGGATTGTGATAAAAGGTTAAATGGGTCATAAACGGGTTAGTTGGTTGACCTGTTTAACTAAAGAGGTTGACAGGGCGACTTGTTTAAATAAAAAAGTTAAAACGAGTTAAACAGGTCAACCCGAACACATCCTATTTTTTTAAAGGCTTATTATTTTCGTGTCGTGTCCGGGTCGTGTTAGAAATTGCCACCCCTACAACTGAAGCAAGTTTTGAGTATTTATTTGACTCTTTTGTGTATGCAGCACACACAAATTTTACAGTCTTGATGGGGTACTTTCACCCGAACTAGTAAAGCTTCCTTACCTCCGGTCCATGTAAGTCATCTTAAATTACCAAACTTTTTAAATAATCAATATTTCCCGAAACTGAAGTCTATCTTGTTCTATTTTCAGAGATTTTGCTTACAATTACTTAAGTGGCACCATACCGCCTGAATGGGGGCGTTCAAGGCATTTAGAAGACATGTGAAATCTCTATTCTACTCTTTCGTTTCATAGTTTTTTAATGTATGAGAACTTAAAGTTGTAAACTTTGAACATATTTTTCAATATGCAGCTCTGTTCTTGGTAACCGTTTAACCGGACCAATCCCACCGGAACTAGGCAATATCACTACTCTCACAAGACTGTATGTTGTTGCTTTTTTATTTTCCAGTTATTTTTGTCAATTGACATTTTACAATATGGGTCAAAACCATTAAGATGATTTCAGTTTTCAAGATACCTTTTTTTGTTGTTTAGTTATTTTCTGGTCAATTTTGACTTTTTATACCTCGGGTCAAAATCTTTAGATGATTTCAGTTTTCATGATAGATTTTTTGTTGTTTAGTTATTTTTCTGGTCAATTTTGACTTTTTACCACATGGGTCAAAATCTTTAGATGATTTCAGTTTTCATTATAGTTAGTTTTACGATTTTCCATTACCCTCTGGTCAATTTTGACTTTTTACCATATGGGTCAAAACCATTAAGATGGTTTCAGTTTTCAAGATATTTTTTTTTGTTTTTCTGTCATTTTCTGGTAAATTTTGACTTTTTCACCATACGGGTCAAAATCTTTAAATGATTTCAATTCTTGACCAGGGACTTCGAAGCGAACCAGCTTTCAGGAACTATTCCATCTGAGTTAGGGAGATTAATAAACTTGAAATCATTGTAAGGCTGGTTAAGTTTTAATTTTTCAAATATTGCTACATATTTGAAATATTTCTGAATAACTGAAACCTGTTATGCTATTTATGCCATAATATTAAATTTCAGGATGCTGTCTTCAAACATGTTGACCGGAAGGCTGCCAACGACCCTCGGTCAACTACGAAATCTAACAGATTTGTAAAATATTTATCTCATTTCTTAAATCAAAGCATTGTGATTCTACAATTTCTAAGGCTAAAACTGGGAATCTTGTTCATTTACTATGCAGTAGGATAAACGCAAACAACTTCAGCGGGTCGATACCTGATTTTATACAGAACTGGAGACTACTTAATAGATTGTAAGATGCTTCATGTTTTATCATAATTGTTTGCAATATAGTCTTTTTGTTGCATATGTAAGTAAGTGCATAACACGTTAAGAAACGTTATAAATTTAATGTTTGGATGTTTTTAAAGAGAGATGGTGGCGACTGGACTCACGGGACCTATTCCTTCAAACATATCACTTCTTGAGAACCTACTTGATTTGTAAGTTAGGAATCTTGTTTAATTTGCTATAAACTTAAGTTTTTGTTCTTTGTAAAACTGTTTTTAAATTGTTACTTGTAAAAATGTGTATGCTATTTCTTTTTAACTTTTAGACGTTTATCTACACATATGACATATGTAGGTTATTAGTACTTTAGTAGGTAATAAAACCTACACATGATTTGCACATATGTAGGTTCTAGAAGATAGTTAATATTTTTTTTATTTGAATTTTAAACCGATGAATTGACATTGCATTTTCTTATATTTTAAAAAAATTTTAGATTAAAAAAAATGAACGATTTATTTTGTTCATGTTCTCGCAGAAACTGTGTTCTGCCAAAAACCGACACACACACTGATGCTGACACGTGTTTTACAGGAGAATTAGTGAATTAACCGGACCAGCTCAAGGTTTTCCTCAGCTCAACAATACTAATGGATTAATAAGATTGTATGTTGATATTTCTAGCATTGACTTTTGTGTTGACTCGATTAAACTCTTATATTCCATTCTTAAATATAGGATCTTGAGAAATTGCAACATTTCTGGAGAAATACCGGATTATATTTGGCAAGTGAGAGAGCTTGAATTGTTGTAAGTATATACAGAATGCACTGTTGTTATACTAATCCCTCATGATTCATATGCTTAAAAACATTATTTCCCGCGTGCATATGGCAGGGATTTGAGTTTTAATAACTTGGTAGGGAGAATATCTAATAACATCCTAGGGAGGAGCTTGAGATTAGTGTAAGTTTTGGTAACTTTGACTTTTCTTGTGCTTCATTGACTTTTATGAAGCTACTTGTTACTAAAATAACGCGGTTTTGAACAGGTTTTTGACCGATAATATGCTACGTGGAGACATACCGGACACACTTTTGCTGAACGGAGCTAGTGTGTATGTTTGTTTCTGGAAACATTATGTTAAAATTTCATGATGCACACTTTTCTTAAAGAAATTAACATTTTAAGTTGATTAATTTTTTGTAGTGATCTTTCGTACAATAATCTTACATGGCAAGAACCTAATCAACCCACATGCCGACAAAACACGTAAGCATTTTTATTAAAAAGATTGTATGGAAACACGAGTATATATGTGAAATGTAACAATAAACATGTTTTGAATGACACTCTTTATTCTATTTGGGACTTTATTTAAAGTTTGCTATTGTATAACTTGTTTTTTTCGGTTGTCATCATGATAGGAATTATTATGTGAACTTGTTTAGAAGCTCCTCGACAGGAAACCCGATGTAAGATAGTTTCCATGACTTGTACTAGTGTTCACATACAAACGGACCCAATATAATTTCACTTATTGGTAGGGTCGGGGGTATGGGTGGAATAAGGAAAGACCTTTCCTCGTCTATCCAGGATATAGAGATGTTGCTCCCACTGACACCTCCGACTCAAAAATCTTTTATTAGCGTATATATGTTTATATTTATATTATGTTCTCATAAATATTTTGATGATTGTTGTTCTTGTGATGGTACTCTCAACAGACAAGATGTGCTCCCATGTACCGAGAACGTTAAGTGTCCTAGATGTGAGTATACTTAACTTCTGAAACTGTTATAAGGGCAACTTCAGATGAGAAACATAAACAATTAGAAACCTTGTAATATAAAATATAAGTTTCATCTGGTTTTTATACCCATATATAATACATTAATTATTTATTAACTTAAGAAATTAAAGAAACAAAAGTGCTTATATGCTTAATGCTAAACTTGAAAGCTCCATCTTCCCTAAAGAAGAAAGACAGTTTGACTATCATGGGTCAAAATAAAATTACTTTCACATTTATAGATGATACCACTTTTTATATATTTTAAATAACCCAATAGCTAAAACGAAACATCTATAATACGCATTCCACGCCATCTTAGACGGTCCTAATCCGACAACAAATCCGCATCAAGTTTGAATATATTTTGAATGCTAGGTTTGACCCAAAAAGTCAAACATACTACTTTTACTTAATAAAACTCTAAAGTATGACACTACACAATGTTAATATATTTTCATGGTATTAAACTTTTAAACAATTGATCATATGACAGATTCATGCTCTTTACACGTGAACTGTGGCGGGAACGATTTAACAATTAAGGAAAGTAACGGGCTATCGGTTCATTATGAAGGAGACGCCAATGTGGACGGTGGTGCCGCCAGGCTGTATCAAGGTGCTAGCAGCTGGGGGCTTAGTAGCACTGGTGACTTCATGGATGACAACATAATTCAAAACACACGATACATAGAATCTTTAACTGGCAGCATGAGCTTACCGACGCTTTATACAACCGCTCGTCTCTCACCACTTACACTCACTTACTTTAGTTATTGTTTGGAGAATGGTGAATATTCGGTTAAACTGCATTTTGCAGAGATACAGTTCACCAAGGATAGCACATATAAAAGTCTTGGAAGGCGGATATTTGATATTTATATACAGGTGATATCTCTATATATATGTGACCATAAATATACGTGTGTGTGCGTGCGTACGAGTGTGTGTGTGATATTTAGAACTTGCTTCAATGATTTGAATATATATATGATATTTGGCATGTTTTGTAAGGATATTTGTCAAGTTTTATATATGATTTTTATGTGATTTAGGGACGGCGGGTCAGGCAAGATTTTAATATTGAAGACGAGGCTGGTGGTGTTGGAAGGCCCGTGATCTTGCCATTTAACGCTAGTGTGAATAACAACATCTTGGAGATCCGGTTTTACTGGGCGGGTAAAGGGACGACCCGTTTTCCTAAACGAGGCGTTTACGGGCCTCTTATATCAGCTATTGATGTTGACCCCTATTTCAAAACTTGTTCAACGGGTGGGAAAAATTCAAACAAAGCCCTTTACATAGGTCTCGGAGTCGGTGTCCCGTTTCTTGTTTTCTTGATCTTGGTAGTTTTGTGGCGGAAAAAATGTTTTAAAACTCGAAAAACGAAGGATAGAGGTGAAGACTTTTTGTTTCTTTAAACTTTCTTGGTTCATTTGGTCAACTTGTTGCTTATCTAAAATGCTGAAAACGCTTTCGTTTAATTTTCTTGAACAGATTTTGAAGGGATGGAGCTCAAAACGATCTCGTTTTCGTTTAAACAGTTAAAGACTGCTACAAACAACTTCAGTGCTTCAAACAAAATCGGTGAAGGCGGTTTTGGGGCGGTTTACAAGGTTTTAATACGTGTTTATAAGTTTATAACCTTGTACAAAAGGGTCGGGTTGGGAGATTTTAGTTTTGTGTTTTGTGACGCGTGTGTGATGGTTGCAGGGTACATTGAGTGATGGGACGGTGGTGGCGGTCAAACAGCTTTCGTCTCAGTCAAAGCAGGGGAACCGCGAGTTCTTGAATGAGATTGGTGTGATTTCGTGTTTACAACACCCGAATCTTGTTAAACTTCATGGATGTTGCATTGAAGAAGATCAGTTGTTGCTTGTTTATGAGTATTTGGAGAATAATAGCCTTGCAAATGCTTTGTTTGGTGAGTGTTTATTGGTTTTCTTGCAGTTTGACTTTTCAGGTCAACAAAGACATTTTCGATCGGTTTCAATGGTTTATGAACACATGCTTAACTTCTCTCATCCAGGTAAAAGTGAGTTAACGTTGGATTGGCCAACGAGGTTCAAGATATGTATCGGCATTGCTCGAGGTTTAGCTTTTCTTCACGATGAATCGAGGCTCAAAATTGTTCACCGCGACATCAAAGCCACAAATGTGTTACTTGATAAAGACCTCAATCCGAAAATCTCAGATTTTGGGTTGGCAAGGCTACATGAGGACGATAAGACTCACGTTAGCACACGAGTTGCTGGAACAATGTAAACTGTTCATATTACATCCCTTTCTTATTATGTTTTTTACGTGCTAACATTTTTAATCGATGAATTTGTAGTGGTTACATGGCACCGGAATATGCCCTATGGGGTTACTTGAGCGACAAGGCGGATGTTTACAGCTACGGAGTGGTGTTATTGGAAATCGTTAGCGGGAAGAACAACAACAGTTATGTACCGACTAACGATTGCATTTGTCTCCTAGATTGGGTATGATTCAAGTTTTCATGGTCAATCTGTAACCCTAAGTATCAAAATCAATTATTGGACGGATCCTACCACACGTACATCTAGGGGTATAAACGAGCCAAACCGCCTGTGAGCTTCTCGAGAATTGTTTCCAAAAAGCTTGAATTGAGTTGAGCTTAAACGAGCTCGAGCCTCAAAACAAGCTTGTTTAATAGACAAGCCCGCGTTCGAGCTTCACTTATCAAGCCGGCTCGCAAGCCTGAACGACATTTATATAATAAGTATATTATATATAATATAATAATTTGATGAAAATAAACAAATAATGTATATTATGTTATATACAAATATTTTAATATAAATATAGGTAAAATATCTAAAAATCTATATAGACCAAATAACAAAAAAACCGAGCACAAGCTCTTAAAAGAACAACTCACTAACTGAATTCGAGCTTTAGAAGTGAAGCTTGAAACGAGCCGAGCTCGTTTTGTCTAGTTTACACCCCCACAAAAGTATAAACATGCTTATATGTCACATCATACATGTCATATGACCTTTTTCAACCTATTATAATATAATGATATCATGTGGGCCATAGTGATCACATTAGTTGTATCTCTTTGTCAGTCAAATACACCATACATATATTGAAACTGTTACGCAGGCTTGTCGATTGGAAACAAGTAAACAATACTCGGAGCTATTTGACGAGCAACTGGAGTCAATCAACAAAGAAGAAGCGGAAACCGTCGTGAAAGTAGCGCTTCTATGCACAAACGGATCCTCATCCATGCGACCAACGATGTCGGAGGTTGTAAATATGCTCGAAGGCAAAACATGCGTACCGGAAATCGTACCAGAAGGAACCGGTAACTCCGAAGACCTTAGATTCAAAGCCATGAGAGACTTTCGACGTGAGACGAAAGGCGAAGGAAGTCAACTTGTTGGTCAAACGCAAAATTCTAACACGAATCGGACTGGTTCTTCGATATCTTCTGATGATGCATTTGAGATTCGATCCGTTGATACACGAACGTACTGAAATTCAGGTTTGATTATTTTTGGTTAACGATTTTGACAAACTGTATATTTGTGTATTATCATGCATTTTTTATTAACACATGATATATATATTTACACTCAATGGTAACTTTTTTTTAATGAGAAATGATATTAAATAGTTAGTAATAAAGATTTTGGATTATAAAATTATATTTTATGATAAGATATGAAAAGACGGTGAGATAAAAAGAAGTGGAAAAAGAAATCTTGGGCTTATTTTTAAAGTAGTATAATTGAGATCGATTTTATCCTTTTGTCATGTTGTACTTTTTGCCACATAGGCGTAACATAATTCGGATCGATTTTAACCAAATGTGCTAGGTAAGAAGTTGGATCCGGGTCATACCTCTTTCACTCAGGAAGTTCCTTCATAATCTAATATTTTCTTGATCTCTTTAACTAAGACTTTGATTTGCTCTTTCTAGCTGGCCATTTTCTTGTTGGTGAGCCACATATGTAAAGGCTGGTGTAGACTTGTAGTTGTCGCTCCGTGTACCATTCTTGCAAGGTTTTATTCGTGTACCATTCTTGCAAGGTTTTATTCGCAAATTGTCGGCCATTATCGTTGACTAGATATAATGGGAAGCGAAAATGAAAAACATTGTGCTCCCATAAAAATTTCTTTATATTGGTGGCGGTGATTGTGGCGAGTGGTTTTGCTTCTATCAACTTTGTGAAGGAGTACTTTATCGCAACAATCTAAAATTACATGTGTCTTGTTACCTCTAGGAATGGTTACTTCTTAATGTATGTGGCCCATTTCTAAAAGGGCCAAGCAAAAGTCACTGGACTTGATCGTTCTTGGGCCGCAACGCGTGTCTCTTGGTGCCTTAACTCGATACCGACCAAAAGAGCGTTGACTCGCAGCCTCATCACACGAGTTTTATTAAACGACTACATGTGGCTTTAAATACGTTTTTAGCATAAAATATGATTGTCAATATTATTATACATGCGCGTTTACTTTTTTTGAATTATTGTTGTTACTGTTATGAACCTAACATATACCGACTAAATTTGGGACATTGCACCACTATAACGTTGAGGTTTTGCTAGCTATATACTTTAATCGTGATTCTCTTTCTATTTCTAAATTGAGCATACCAACTACCAAGTTCTATCGCGCATTTGGCTAGGCAACCTGATATTTAAGGTTTTCTCTAGCTTGAACACTTCGTTTGTGTGTGCTTAAAGTATCGTATTAATCTGTTGGAGATGTGTACAAGCGCGTATACTAGTTTAACCATATGGAAGTGTGTACAACCTTTTAGTGGTGATTCTCTAATCATACCGGGCATGTAGTTTGAAAATCATATACTCTATTAGACCTCTATAAACTGTTTTGGTAATAAAACTTTAATGCCGGTACTATTTCCATTGCGTATTTTAATTAAAGCGGTCATGAAACCCCCCACTGGGTCTGATTAATATATTTAACTTCAGCTTATTAACAAAAAAATTGAATAATTAGTTAACTTGTATATAGTACTAGTCCGAGTCCCTTGTGTTACGGGGGTTTATTTAGGTTTTTGTTTTAATCGTTTTGCTGTTTATATTTTGTAAAGATTTGTTTTATTTTTTAACGTAGTTTTGTTTAATATGTATATATTAGTTTGCTACGTTCTTATATTATTTAACGTTTTGGCATTTCGAGTGAGATGTGTAGTTTTTTTAGATTTCTAACGAACGAACACTATCGTGTTGATTTTTTTAAACGAACAAACATGAACACAAATATTTTTCTTATGAAAAGGGGTGGTTGATACAAGTGACGATGGTGGTTGATGTATGAGAGGGGAAGTTGACGATGGTTAGTGGTAATAAGAAGTTAACCGCTGAGGGAGAGGATAGAAGCGACAAAGAATATGTAAAGAAGAGAAATTAAATTAAGGTTTGATGATGAAAGTGTTTTAAAAATAATGAGATCTTATAACCCGTTTAAGGGTTATCCGGGTTCAGTGAGACCCATGACCCGTAGATATAATTGTGGTTATTTCACAAATAATTTTAAGGGTTTTTCGGTTTGGTGAGACCCATGACACGCTAAAATAATTGTTTGATTATGAACGAATTTCACAAATAAATAAAGAAATGATATGTTATAACCCATTTAAGGATTATTCAGGTTTGGTGATACCCAAACCCACGAATTTGGGTAAAATGCATGAAAATCCTCAAATCACAAATCAAGCAATCTGATGACTTGAGAGAGGGTGGAGAACAGCCAAATATGATTTTTTGGTAGACATTTAATCTGATAGACATATTTATATTGAGCAGTACTATTCATGAAGAAAAGGCGGCTAATATTATATTTTTCTAGAACACCACCTCTATACATTCTCCATCGCCTCTCACACTTCCCATACTTCGACATCCTTCCCCGTGTATAAATCATCCTCTCTCTTTACTCCTTAGATTTCTGGTCAAGGACGCCAATGATGCCCTTTTTCGATATTCCCATATCTATATAAATATAAACCCATAATTAAACACATACATATTATCCATTACTACCCAATTTGACCTATTTAAAAAAAGGTCAAAACTACAATTTGGCTTGAGATATTAAAATAAGTTGCACGATCATTGATTACAATTATATTTTTTTCCTAACTATATGATGCCGAATCCACGGCTTTACTCAAATGGCTCAAGAACAATTGATCATATCAAAATAACCCGAACCTAAATACTCGGCAAACAAGCATAAAGCTTACGAATTCTTATATTAAAAATAATCAACTAACTAAAACAAAAGACCTAGCAACCTTATTTATGAATAAAATAAGTATTTGGGCCGGGCCGGACCGACTAAACGGACCGGATGCCTCCTGCATCATACTCCCACTCTTGAAAAAAAACTCGTCCTCGAGTTTTGTCTCTGGATCAAATCCACTTGGATCAAATGGAACATCAATCCGCACCTTATTTATTATTATCATCACTACCCATGTAGCAAGTTCAACTTTCCAGTTTGGTTCGCTTAGGTTGTGCCTTGTTCCACCTGGGTCGAAGGGAGTATCGATTCGCTTTCCGTCCACCATTGACTTGACTCGCTTAAATAATTCATCTCCCACTTCCTTTATCTTGATTAAGATGAAACCAAATTGAATTTGTTGTTTTGAGCCAGTATAATCCTCAGACCCATTAGAATCACACAACCCAACCCTTTTTAAACCATATTGAATTGGTTCATATGTGGTACTAGCCATCGGACCACTCAAAATCTTTTTATTTTCTTCAACACCACCATTTAATAATTCCCTTACATAGCATGCATCATAAATGGTATATGTAGACTTTCCTTTATATCTAAAACTAATTCTCTTTTCAATCTCCATATCATTTAAAGTTTCAATATATTTGGTAAATAATACCTTATGCAACTTAACCCTCGTAACTGGCGGCTGAAATATTGGAACTTCTAAACAAATATTATTGATTGTCATCCTATCACTGGCGACCATAGAATCACTGCTTTCTACTTCTTCATGATTGCCAATCTCACGTATTGATTCATCACAAATAACTCCGCTAAGAGTCTTTTACACAAACGAAAATTCTTCTTCATCAAAATCAATCCTGTCTTCATCGAACTCGGGGTTGTCTTCCGACACACTTTCTGAATAAGTTGGTTCAAAGAACCGAGATTGGTGACTGCCAAACGGATGCTGCTATCCGTCGTCACCTTCGTCCCAGACGACGATGCTCGACTCGGTTTCCGCTTTTCGCATCTCCCCTTTCAACTCGAGATCTCGGATCCTCTGTCGGAGCCGCTTGATCTCTTGTTGTATTTCAAGATCTCGGACTCGTTTCCGGAGCCGTTTGATCATCTTACGATCCCGTGGGTCATAAAAGACTCTATCGTTGCCTCGATCGGCGACTCTGCGAGTAGGGCATCGATCTTCACCACGAGCACGTGAACCACCAATGTTCTTGTCGATGCCTCGGTCGGCGACTCTTCGAACAAGAAAACACTCACCTTCACGTAGAGCCATTTGAACAACCAAAGCTCTGATACCAAATGATGCCGAATCCACGGCTTTACTCAAATGGCTCAAGAACAATTGATCATATCAAAATAACCCGAACCGAAATACTCGGAAAACAAGCATAAAGCTTACGAATTCTTATATTAAAAATAATCAACTAACTAAAAAAAAAGACCTAGCAACCTTATTTATGAATAAAATAAGTATTTGGGCCGAGCCGGGCCGACTAAGCGGACCGGATGCCTCCTGCATCACTATATACGTTACAGTTATAATTTGCTTTACACCAGTAATATATCTTGCCCACATTTAAACTTGAGACCTCCCGCCAAGACTTCTTAAAGTTTAGCATGATATTTCATGTGTTTTGGATGGAATTTTGTCTCCAATCTCTTTGCCACACATGTTTGCATGTATTTGTTCTTTGTGAGTGTTCTCCAATAAAAGGCACTGTGTTGGATTTTTGGAAGAATTATTCAACAGACGCTACTAGATGTTTGAAATGTTTGAAGTTTTCTCCAATAGTTTTGTAACAAATCAAGACAAAACAAGATAGTAGCGTCTGTTGAATAATTCTTCCAAAAATCCAAGATAGTCCATATAGGATTATGTAGTTGGAAAGAAACTATAGGATTTTTATGAGACAAGAGGTTCATAACTAGATTAAAAGGAAAATTAGGTTAGATCTATGATTTTATATGGAACAAATCGCTAAGCCATCAAGAATGCATATGTGCGTAAGCTGGAGCTAGTAGAGATTAGAATGCTAATGTGGATGTGTGTGCACACTATGGTGAACTAAATAAGAAACAACAATTTTTGGGAGAGAGAATATGGGTGGCTAACTTAATCGATAAGATAAAGGAAGGGAGATTGATATGCTTTGGACATGTGAAAATATGACAATTCATGTTAGATCGGTAGAAAACATTACTATTAATGGGATGAGGGACAGAGGCAGACCCAAATTGACTTGGGACGAGAGGATTAGGCATGATTTGATACACATGCACCTCTTTGAGGATATGGTTGATGATAAGACTTCTTAAATATGTAGGATTAAGGACTTCTATAAAAATATATAATTTTGGTAGAAATATTCCTTATAGTCATAACTTTACATGCTTAGTATTCTTTACTTTTATTATTAGAAGCATTGGATTTTAATAATATGATCTTTGCTTGATTGGCTGGCGCTGGTCCCAACTATAGAAATATACTAGGTTACTCCCAACTTTCAACTAGAATAGAAGACTTCATTTAGCCAACTTTTAGTACGACGGTACATTCGAAATTGCTACTCCCAGACTTAGGTGTGCGCGTACGTATGTGTGAAGGGTGTGGGGTCAATTGATACTTTTAAGGTTAGACATTGATAATATTTCTTACTATGATCTTGTTGATTACGCAATGGAAACTTGTTGGTACGAATCCGTAACATCACGGGAATTTCGAGCCAAAAATGTCAAACTTCCAAAGTCAAGGGACCAATTCTGCCAAATTCCAAACTCCAAGGTTAAAAATGAAAAATTTTGTTTTCTTGTGCTAACGCGATATGCGACGGGACAAAAGACAAACCCATCGCGTATCGCGAAGGGTTTAGTCAAAAGTTCTAGAAAGAGTCAACAGCAATACGCGATCGCTGTTGAACCAACGTCATCGCGTATCGCGATGACGTCGTCCGACAGGTTGTGACACGTGTGCCACGTGGCACACGGTGGCACTATGTGTCGCCACGTGGCAGCCAGATCGCCACGTGTTGCCATGCGACACAACGCCTGCGACGTGTCACCACGTGGCAGGCCTACGTGGTGACTCAGGCAGCCTACATCGCGATACGCGACGGGCTAGCCAATGAGGCCGTCGCGTACCGCGACGGGCTCCAAAATTTTGTCTATAAATAGCAGGTCCGGGATCTCTCATTCCCACACCAAAATTCACACACTTAACTCTCTCTCTAACATCTCTCTACACCCGAGAAACTATATTAACGATTACCTCGAAGTTTGTGCCATAATTCCTTGATTTCCACACCTAAATACCAACATATCTCGATATTCATGCCACTCTCCGACGACATTCCAAACAAGAAGGTGGTGCCGTTTCGATGTCCCGAAGACCATCTCGAAGTGCGTGCTGTGAAGTTTTGGTGCCTCGTAAAGTGTGCCAAGGTGTGGAAAGATTGTCAAGAAAAGACGACGTAGGAAAGAGTGTTGATCCAACGGCGACGAAGTGCTGCTTAAGAATATAGGGTTTTGATAAGCCAACAAAGGTAGGCATAATGCCCGAAAATAATAATAAAATATTAAAAGGCTTAATACCCTAAGTCGAGGTTATACTCGATGGCTCGATAAACAAAAGAAAATATAACAAAGAAAAAGAAAAGAAATATAAAATGCTTATATATGTATATATATACATGTGAATATAATTATTCTTTGTTATAAATATTATTTAAGTAATAAAGAGTATTCTTAAATAATAAAGAAAGAAAGAAATACGTTTCTTAAAGAAGAAGAAACGTAGGGTTTTATAAATAAACTAAAGGTTTATAAATATTGTTTTTTTAACTAAAGGTTTTAAAGTAAAGAATAAATAATCAAGGCGGCGATTATAAAACAAGACTAAAGGTTTTAAGCCGAATGTATATCCAACTAACAAAAAGTTATACTCGTACTATAGGTGCGAGATAGCAAGGGAAAGACCCACAGACGATGTTTGAAGCCAAGCCCAATTAAAAAGGTGAATACGCCCCAAATTTTACAAACTTGTTTTTAAACGAGTCAACGTGTTATATGAAAAACTTTACATGAGACTACGTGTCTCTAAAACATTTGTAAACAAGAGTAAAAACCTAGCCGTCAGGCTATAGTATACGTTTGTCTGGATCCTTACGTATGTGGTAAAATGCGGTGGGCACATCGCACCACGCTTGGTCACGACCTCCAGCTACGATGGGCCGGACCTAAGTACGTTCGAGTGAGACTGACCATGTGTATATATATGGTACCTAAGTATGTCGAAACGCTGCGGTGTTTTGTTGGGGTGACTTGTGTAGAGACTTGAGTTTATAAATTGTATTGTTTTAACTTGATTATTCCTAATCCACGATGGGCCGGACCTAAGCATGTCTCTAGGGGTAATCAAGTAAAGAAAAATATATTAGCGTCATCATATTCACCAGCATTCGTTGCTGATGTATTTTCTTAACATTTTGCAGGTAATCAAGAATAGCGCTTGAGGAACGAAGTGCTCATGATTCCGATGGCTCGGATATTTTGTTAACTTAAATATTAAAGAATGGTGGTTTTGTAAACTATAAACAAGTAAACGTATGTGGAACTTTCGTTCCATCTTTTGTAATGTAAATATTTATAATTTTAAATCCGCATGTTTTATAAAGTCTTCCGCTAATAACCCGTAACTCTGATTTATTTACAAACATGGTACCAACTGTTGGTCGCACTCCTAGGCCTTAGATGGGGGTGTGACAGGTTGGTATCAGAGCCATCGATCTTAGCGAATTGGGTATTAAAAGTTAATACCCAATCTTCGATCCAAGCATAGAAAAAAAATATTATTTGTTTATTTGAATAGGGATAAGATTGGTTGGTAACCCTTTCTTTCCCTCTCCTCATTCTAAACCACCTATCAAAGATGTCTTTCGAGAAATCAATGGATTATTATGAACATGAAGTAAGGAGAGCCAGAAAATACTACAAATTTCCAAGAGGCGTCATGAGCAAATATTACTATGAAGCATTTTTCAATACCAACGTGAAGCATGATCAAACCCAACCATTTCACTATCCCGACACTGAATAAAACCCAATCAACCTTCCCAATAATAACTCAAACTATGTATGCGAAGCACCAAGACACTCAAGCTATTACCCGCCAAGCTTACCCATGTATCAACCATCCGAAGTCCCAACATATCATCCTTCCGAGATTCCTACCTACCAACCAACTGAGGTCCCGCCGTATTACCCATCTGGAGATTCAACATACCTACCACCAAATCCTCACCCTTCATACGCATTCCTCTCCAACCGACCAATCAAAGAGTAACCAAGATCTCCCTCATCCGACTGGATGCAATGCCTCTCAGATCAGCGAAGGTGGCATACCGGAACTTCAATCATGGATTCTGCCAATTCCCAAGGACCCTCACACAAGCCCAAAATAAGGGTGATGACACAATACGAGAACTTGCGCATGCCCGCAATATCAAAAGAGACTGCCTAATTGATGGAGGAGGAAGACCTAGAAGAAGAGGACCCGGAGGAAGAGGATCCGGAAGAAGAGAAGACAGAAGAAGATCCGGAAGAAGAATACCCCGATAACCCGAATGAAGTAACAACACAAGTGGAAGAACCATTCTCTCATCAAACCCCAAGTTATGGTTCTGTTGATCCCTACATGCAATTTCTTCAAGAACTCAAAGGCAAAGCATCATCAAGCTTCCCACCGTACCAGGGCAAGATCCCATCAGTTGATAATCAAGCAAACGAAAATCGAGAGCAGAATGAGGCTGCCGAAGCTTTCTTCAACTATCAATCCGATGTGACTGCATCACCATATCCGGACCCGAAGAACCATTTCGACGTTGTCATGATGGGGTACCGTGATCCACCACCCCGCTACGGATATCCTAATGACATCCCCCAGTCACAGGAATGACATCTTGATCGAGCCCTACATGAGACAGATGAATTAAGAAAGAAGATAGCTGTTGACGGGAAGAAAAAGAAGGTAGGAGAGACGCTTCTTCGTAAGTGCAACAAGCTAACCAAGGTTGTGAAGAAATTCATCGAATATATATATATCGAATAAACGATATATATAATGTTGTAAAAATAATATATATATATATATATATATATATATATATGAATGTATAATAAATAAATTGTGTTTTACAGAAAAGAAATTTGTTAAATTTCAGATAAAAAGGAAAAGATAAAGATAAAATGTCTCGACAAAGTGATAACCGAGAGGCTTCTCGAAAAGAAGCCGAAAAACGAAAAGATAAGGGGAAAGACCCCGAAAACGAAAAAGAAGAACCAATTCCTGATAAATATATGAAACAAATTCAAAGAATAGTAAAAGAAGCCATAAGGGCCGAAACTGAATTTAGGTCTCAATCTAGACATCGAAACACTCTCGTTCGGTTAAACCTTCTCAAAAATCTGTTAAATCCCGCCCAAAACCATCTCATATCGAAGAAAGTGTTCACGAGTCAAATGTCGATGGAGGTGTTAGACAAGAATTTAAGAAACTCAAGATCGGTGGGTGTTCATTTAAAGATTTCAAGTATTATGGACCAAAGGAGTTCCGTGGTGACAAGGGAGCCATCACAACCATGAGGTGGCTTGAAGAAATGGAGACGATTGTGATAACAAGCAAATGTTCTAACGAGGAAAAGATCCAATATTCTGACCTCATGTTTAAAGGTGAAGAGCTGGAGTGGTAGAATACATTGATTTTGAGTAGGGGAAGGGAAGTAATGTATAACCTAACTTGGAATGAATTTAAGAAAATGTTGATGGCAAAGTTTTGTACGATGCATGAGGCCGACCAAATCCAAACCAAATTCCTAAATCACAAGGTCGTTGGAACAAACCTTCGTGAGTACAACACAAAATTTCACGACTACTGTCGATTGGTTCCCCAGCTGGTTACCCCTGAATCCAGCAAAGTAACACGTTATATTTGGGGACTACCACGAGAGATTCGTGACATGGTGAGGTCTCACTTGCCACAAACCACCGACTCCGCGATGGAATTGGCCGGTTATTTGATGGACGGAATGATCCGCAACAAGGAAGAAGATAGAAAGGTGGTAGCAACGCATGATCCGAAGAAAGAAGGAAATACCTGTTTCAAGGGTAAAGGAGTTGACCAACTAAGGCCCGGTTTCAACCCCAGCATTCCACAATGCAAAATATGTAAGAAATATCATAGGGGTAGATGCCATTTAACTCTATGGGTTTGTGAATCGTGTCATAGACCCGGCCACGCAACGGCCGATTGTTGGAAGAAAAAGATAACCTGTTATAACTGCAAGGAAATGGGACATCTTAGCTTTGAATGCCCCAAAATCAAACCCGCGACCGGTGTTGCGGGTGGAAGTGGTCAAAAGAATGAGCCCAAGAGGGGCAACGCAAGAGTCTTTGTTCTTGATACCAAAAAGGCGGCCGACATGCCGGAAATCATCACCGGTACGTTCTTAGTTAATGACGCATATGCTAGAGTTTTGTTTGATTCGGGTGCCAATTTAAGTTTTATAGATTATAACTTGTGTAATCTATTAAATGAACCTTTAACCAAACTTAATAAAAGTCTAAGCGTCGGGACCGCTAGTGGCGAAATTGTTAAAATCTCCGAAGCTTTAGAAAATGGAAAAATCTTATTAGTCGGTTACGTTTTGCCTATCCAATTGTTACCTACGACTCTTGCGGGTTTTGATATTGTATTGGGTATGGATTGGTTATCCGACAACCATGCTCGTATCCTTTGCAATAGCAAGACTGTTGAACTTCAAGCCCCTGATAAATGAACTATTCGAATTGAAGGGGATAAGGACGCTGGCCAAGTTAGCCTAATCTCCAAGATAAGGGCTAAAAAATGTTTAAACCAAGGATGCTTAGCATTCATGGCCTACGTCACCAAAGAATCTAAACCCAAAGAAGTCAAGGATGTTCCTGTTGTCTCCGATTTTGCTGATGTCTTTCCCGATGAACTTCCTGGAATCCCTCCCGATCGTGAAGTAGAGTTTAGAATCGATCTCATTCCTGGTACCGCTTCGATCGCCAAAGCACCATATCGTCTAGCACCAACGGAGATGAAGGAATTAAAGAAACAACTTGACGAACTTCTTGAGAAAGGATTCATACGACCAAGTTCATCACCATGGGGAGCGCCGATACTTTTCGTTAAGAAGAAGGATGGGTCCATGCGCATGTGTATCGACTATCGTGCCCTAAAAAAAGTTACAATCAAGAATCGTTATCCACTCCCTCGAATCGATGATCTATTCGACCAACTCCAAGATGCTAGTTTCTTTTCTAAATTTGATCTTCGTTCCGGTTATCATCAACTCAAAGTTCAATCCGAAGATATCCCGAAAACTGCATTCCGAACAAGGTATGGCCATTATGAGTTCACCGTTATGCCATTCGGACTTACTAATGCGCCAGCTGCGTTCATGGACATGATGAATCGAATCTGTAAGCCTTACTTGGATAAATTTGTTATTGTATTCATTGACGACATACTCATTTATTCTAATTCTAAGGACGATCATGAAAATCATCTTCGAACTCTGCTCGAAATTCTTAGAACCGAGAAATTGTATGCCAATTTCTCAAAATGCGAGTTCTGGTTACCCGAAGTACAATTTCTTGGTCATATCATTAATATCAACGGTATTCAAGTCGATCCCGCTAAGATTGAAGCTATCTCTAAGTGGGAAATCCCAAAATCGGCAACCGAGATTCGAAGTTTCTTAGGTTTGGCGGGCTATTACCGTAGGTTCATTGAAAACTTTTCCCGAATCGATGTTCCCCTAACTTCTTTGACTCGTAAAAATATTAAGTATGAATGGAGAACAAAACAACAAGATGCGTTCAATATACTCAAACAAAAGCTTACCCAAGCACCTATACTGGCCTTGCCAGAAGGTACTGAAGATTTTGCTGTCTTTAGTGATGCGTCTCATTCCGGCTTGGGATGTGTATTAATGCAACGAAAGAAAGTAATCACTTACGCCTCTCGCCAACTCAAGGTGCACGAAATGAACTATACAACTCACGATCTAGAGTTAGGCGCCTTAATTTTTGCATTGAAGATATGGAGGCACTATCTTTACGGAGTAAGATTTACCATGTACACTGATCATAAAAGCTTGAAGCACATCTTCGAACAAAAAGAGCTTAATATGTGCCAACGACGCTGGATGGAAACTCTTAACGACTAACGATATGAAGGAAATGTTGGGATACGTACCTCCAAGACAAAGCTACTGAAAACTCAATTCTCCGTATTCAAGTATCTGAAAAATGAATCACTGGATGACATCATCACACGATATTATCATCTGATGACCGAGCTAAATAACTACTCCATTGAATACAAGGAAGAAGAGATAGTGGAAATGCTTCTTGATGCTCTCCCACCAAAATGGGAGATATACACAGTTGTGATGAGAGAAGATAAAGACTTTGAGAAGATTGACTTGGAGACGGTGGTAAATAAGTTACGTAATTTTGAACTTAATATGGCTCGAAAGGAGACACCTATTGATCAGGTTTAGGATCCGGGAATGTATGGTGCTAAAGTCACTCCAAACTCAAGTTTTAAAACAGAATCCACTGCCTACTACTCAAAGGGGGAACCAAACGCCACTCCAGATGGTCATGTGGTTCTCAATATGGATGGTGACGTATGTTTTGTAGCAGGAGGTAGTAGTTCCTCAAAACCTCAAACCACAACTGGTAATTTCTCAACCAATGCTTCTATCAAGAACTACTCATAGATGCCCATGAGTGTGAAATCAGCTGAACAACAGTTTGCTCTCTATGCCTCTTTCATTGCCTCTTATGAGAATTACATCAAAGGAAAAATAGTCGACCCTGCAACTTTGGATGAGGATTATGATCAGATCGACGCTGATGTTCTGGAAGAAATGGATCTGCAGTGGCAGATAGCTATGATAGTAAGAAGGGTAAAGAGATTTATGAAGAAAACTGGTAGAAAGTTTGTTGGAGAAAGACCGGGGTTTGATAAGTCAAAAGTTCGTTGTTATAACTGTCAACAAAATGGTCACTTTGCTAAAGAGTGTACAAATGAGAGAGTCGAACGAAGTCAAAACAGGCATGCTCAACAGAATGGGAGTGGAAGTGAAAACAAGGCTATGGTATCTCAGCAAAACGGTGGATACAACTGGAATATACAAGTTGAGGAGGTGTTCGAATAGGCACACCTTGTAAATATCGAAACTAGAGGAAGTGACAAAAAGACGGGGGAAGATCAAGCATACATGGCAGAAGTGAACGATCAACTCTCAGAGGTATGTTCTGAATCTCACTGTGAACAATGTGAAAAACTGTCTGATCAATTGAAAGCATTAACTGATCAGTTTGTTAGGTTGGACACTCAATTTAAAAATTTAAAAGAAGAACATCACTATTCTAAAACTAAAGAAAACAGTTACTTGGTAAAAATAAAAGTTAGTGAAAAGGATATCAGAAGTCTTAAAGCCACAAGGATATCAAAAGTCTTAAAGCCACCCTAGCTGAAAAATACAAGTGATTGATCTTATTTATGAAGTGTTAGAAGAAAGACCAAACTAATCGCTGAAAAAGATAAACACATAGCTGATTATCAGGTAAAAGTGATGGAACTGAACAGGAAAATTGAACAATTTAGAAATTCTTCTGCGATGCTAGATCATATTATAAGTGTTCAACGTTTCCCGGTTAACAAAGGGGGAATTGGATTCTTAGAAGTCCCACCAGGCCACCACCATACAATAATAACTATACATATAATCCTAGTAATCCGTAATCTGAGAATGTTGAAATTAGTCAGACAGTTCCAATAAAAGTCTCTGCTAAAGAAATTGAAGTTAATGAGGGTGAAACGAGTAAGACAAGTTCTAATGTCACAAGTTCTGTCTCGTCAAATTCGGACAAGTCGTCCAAATCGGGTGAGATAAAAGAAGAGGTTGTGTTACTGAAACGAGGGGAGGACTATAAGTTTGATGAAAATAAATCTTCCCTAAATCCGTTTGTCCCACCATATGTGAGACAAACTGATAGTAACGCAATGTAAGGCCCCGTTACCGGTAGCCCTACTTTCGTGTTGGATTTACTCATAAACACAGTTCTAAATATCAGAGTTAATTAAAACATTTACGCGGAATATAAAACTTTCATACAACATTACATAATTCATAACTTGTCTCAAAACATCCATTGTCTTTCAACATTAAAGCATTAAAATTAAAACATCATAAGTCTTCAGATGCCAGGCTCTTATTCTTCTGCCATGTGTCCCCGCTCAAGCCAGCTGTCTCATCCTACTCACCTGCGTGCATACTAAAAGTCAGCTACGCTGAGTGAGTTCTAGATAATCACATAATCATACCATTCACGTAACATTATATTCTTTCATTCGTACTTTCATACTTCCTTACTTTCTTACTTTCATACTTTCTTACTTTCTTACTTACTTACTTTCTTTTGTATTAACTTACTTTCATATCTTACGTTATAAAGAGCATTACGCCCTACATTCCTCGAGTATTATTAGGGCTCGGTACCCTCCTTCCTCGAGTATTATTAGGGCTCGGTACCCTCCTTCCACGAGTATTATTAGGGCTCGGTTTCCCTCTTTCCACGAGTATTATTAGGGCTCGGTTTCCCTCTTTCCACGAGTATTATTAGGGCTCGGTTTCCCTCTTTCCTCGAATATTAGTAGGGTTCGGTTCCCTAGTTCTCGAATATTAGTAGGGTTCGATTCCCTCTTCGTTACCATACAACCATACATCATACCTCGAGTATTATTAGGGCTCGGTACCCTTTTCGTAACCATACAACCATCCTTTCCTTCTTTTATTAACTTTATCACATTCATACACATAAGCATACATATCATACTTACCTTAACTTAGCGTTACAACCTGACAGTACGTGCAATATCCGAAGATCGTTCACGTACCGTCAAGCCATCATTCATACATTTCACATTATCCACATAAGGCATACACTTATCTCTTAGGATAAGCGTATTAACAAACATATTGAGTATGCACACAGCCCCGAAAACATAACACATAAATGGGGCTAGAAACTCACCTGAACACGGTTACGTTCACCGTTAATCGTAATCCCTTTCTTCAGTTGTGCACGGCTGACTGTATAACAAGTATACGTATCAATTAACTATCACTTCTCATAATGTATTTCTATCTTTATATGACCCACAACGAACAGGGGTCCGGGGGCAGCGCCCCTGGCAGCGGGGTCTAGGGGCGGCAACCCCTAGCAGGGTCCAAGGGGCAGAGCCCCTGGCTGGGGTCGAGCTGCCAGGTCAGCTTGGAAAAATTTTATTTCCATTAACTGTCTTAACACATTTTTCATTAGGTTTTTAATTTATTTTCTAATCGAACTTGGCTTTAGGCGAAGTTAAACCTCAGGCGAACTTAGCTTTAGGCGAAGTTAAACCTCAGGCGAACTTGGCTTTAGGCGAAGTTAAACCTCAGGCGAACTTGGCTTTAGGCGAAGTTAAACCTCAGGCGAACTTAGCTTTAGGCGAAGTTAAACCTCAGGCGAACTTGGCTTTATGCGAAGTTAAACCTCAGGCGAACTTAGCTTTAGGCGAAGTTAAACCTCAGGCGAACTTATCATCAGGCGAACTTAGCTTGCAGGCGAAGTTCATCAGGCGAACTTAGCTTGCAGGCGAAGTTCATCGCTTGAAGGCGAAGTTGCCCAGATGAAGGCGAAGTTGCCCAGATGAAGACGAAGTTGCCCAGATGTCCGCTGTTTCGGTTTCTGATCAACATTTCGGGCGATTTTAACACCCTTGTTAAGGTTCAATACCACCCACTACACTTCCCGACCATTTTCGGTCGTTTATACACTAAAAGCTCGGATCTTTAAACTTCCAAGATCAAGAATCATACCTTTTGAGCTTGTTTGGATCTCGTTTATCTTGGTATCACCACTAATCTTTCTCTCTTACCCGGACCTCGCTCGATCCTTCCTTCTTTCTCGGCCCGGCCGGCGGCGGTTTTGGGTGTGCTTGGTGTGTGTGTATGTGTGTGTTTAGGAGAGTGGGGGAAAATGAAGATATTTTGGGATTTTGGGGGTATTTATATCCCTGAAATCCCATTCTCATTTAACCATCTCAATTAATCCAAGTCCAAGACCCGCTCCTTCCCTGACATTAATCAATTACGCGAAATCACTAAACATAACTTCCTTTATTCATCATTAAAATTTTAGGATGTTACACGCAACCTCGACATCTGCAACAACTTTTGAGACGAAAGTTCAAAACAACCAGAATAGTTCGAACATAAATTGTTTTAGATGCAACAGGGTAGGACACATTGTCACTGATTGTCCTCTGAAACAGAGGAAATCTAGAAATATGAGGCCTACTAAAACTGAGAATAAAACGAATACTAAATATGATGCTAGTAAGAATGCTAACACATCAAATTTCAATCATTGGACTAATCCAAGATTTCAAAGAAACCAGTCTCGTTTTTTCCCAGTGAATAACCAAACCAAAAATTATAATTCCATTAATGCTAGAAATTCACGAAGGTTTGGATGGCCTCATAGCCAGTCATCTAGAAATTTTCCTTTCAAAACTTATAGAAACTTTCCTCAAACTAACTTTGGGCAGCCAAGGTACTGGATGCCGGATAACAGGTTTGATCAACCCAAGACCAGAAGGTCTTGGGTCCCCAGATTTTAATCTATCTCTTTAATTGTGCAGGAACAGTCGAACATGGCTGTAAACAATATGTGGGTTGTTGACAGTGGTTGTTCCCGGCACATGATTGGTAACAAGAATTTGTTACGTGACTGGAAGTCTGTTCAAGGAGGAAGGGTTAGTTTCGCAGGAGAAAGTGGAGGAAGAATTACTGGTATTGGGACTGTGACGAATGGAAGAATAAAGTTGGAAAAAGTGAATTTTGTGGAAGAGTTGAAACACAACCTGTTGAGTGTCTCTCAGATTTGTGACAAAGAATACATCGTTCATTCTACTAAAGATGAGGCACTCGTACTTTATCATGGTTTCAAGATACCAGAGACCTGGGTCGTGATGAAGGCTCCAAGAGAAAAGAACACGTATGTAATAGATATGAGATCAACCGAGATGGCAACAGAAGAGTCATGTATTCTGTCAAAAGCAACAGAATCTGAGTCAGAATTGTGGCATCGAAGAATGGGTCATATTCATCTTCGCAAGATGAATTACGTTGTCAAGAATGGGTTGGTACTTGGGGTTCCCTTGAAGAATTTCAATTTTGAAGACCAATGTATGTCATGCAAGAAAGGAAAACAACACAAAAAGCCTTATCACTCCAAGAAGGTTAACTCAATTGTCAGCATCTTGGACCTTCTTCACATGGATCTCTTTGGTCATGTGAATGTAAAAAGTCTAGGAGGAACTTCATATTGTTTGGTGGTAACCGATGATTACTCACGATACTCTTGGGTCTATTTTCTGAAGGCAAAAGATGAGATAGTTTAGTTGGTAATTAACTTGATTACCAAGGTGGAAAATATTGTTGGGAGAAAAGTTAAGTACATCAGGAGTGATAATGGTACAGAGTTCAAGAACTATCAGATGGAGATGTTTTGTTTGCAGAAAGGGATAGAACATCAGTACAGCGCCCCATATACTCCGCAACAAAATGGAGTAGCTGAAAGGAAGAATAGAACTCTAATCGAAGGCGCCAGAACCATGCTGGCAGATGCTAAACTTCCTGTGGTGTTATGGGCTGAGGCTGTTGCTACAGCCTGTTATATCCTTAATCGTGTTTTAACTGTTAAAAGATTAAATAAAACCTGTTATGAACTTATGCATGGTAGAAAGCCAAATTTGAAAGGTCTTGAACCTTTCGGGTCCCCATGTTCGACATTAAAGACTAACTCTAAATTTGGTGAGAAAGCTGACGAAGGTATCTTAGTTGGCTATGTTGTTGGGACACCCAATAGAAGAGTCTTTAATCTATCAAACATCAAGGTTGAGGTGGTCTATAACACTGACATTACTAGTTACAAATCACCAAGGCCTAGCATGGGACCAGCAGAGGCTTTCGACTATGATAAGCTATTCAAATCTTTTAATGTGCCTTACTTGAATTTTGCAGACATTGATGAGAAAATGGCTTCACAGATGCTGTATGACGAAGAGGAGGCCATTGTACAACGTCCAAAATATAATGAAAATCAACCAACCTCGTCAAGTGCGGTTGAAACTCCAGCTGTCTCGAATGAAGATGAATTCTACAATCCATTTCACACTCAGCCTCACATCTGATGAACTCTCTTCAAATCTTGAGAATGATCTGGAAGTCGGTCCAGTACAGACCACCAAAATTCACAAGAATCACCCTTTAGAAAATGTGATCGGTAATCCTTCCGATGGTGTGCGTACTAGAAGAAGCCTGGATGAAAACACATGTGTGTATGCAAGCATAAAAGACACTGGTATTACAAATGAATGCTTGTATGCCTGCTTCATCAGTCAGATAGAACCAAAGAATTATCAAATGGCACTGAAGGATAGCTCGTGGGTTGAATCCATGCAGGAAGAACTGGCATAGTTTGAAAAGATGGAAGTATGGCAGTTAGTTGAAAAACCACAAGAAGTGAACGCTATCGATATAAAGTGGGTATTCAAGTGTAAGAGACATGAGAAGGGGGTAATCATTCGCAACAAGGCAAGATTGGTAGTCAAAGGGTTTAATCAACATGAAGGGATTGATTACAATGAGGTGTTTGCTCCTGTGGCAAGATTGGAGGCAATTTGAATGTTCTAGACTTTGCTGCAAACAAAGAGATGAAAGTTTTCCAGTTGGATGTGAAGAGTGCATTTCTGAATGGAAAGGTTGATGAGGTGGTATATGTCGAACAACCCCCGGGTTTTCCTGACCCAGATTTTCCTGATTATGTGTACAAACTGAGCAAAGCACTATATGGGCTACATCAGGCACCTCGAGCCTGGTATGTAACTTTGTCAGACTACTTGCTAGAGAATGGGTTTGAGAGAGGTAAGATCGATAGTACTTTGTTTGTCAAAAGGAAAGGGGGAGATTTTCTACTCGTTCAGGTTTATGTGGACGATATCATCTTTGCTGCCTCAAGAGTTACTATGTGTCAGGAGTTTGAAGCAGTCATGAAGAAAAGGTTTGAGATGAGCGCCATGGGCGAATTAACTTTCTTTTTGGGATTGCAGGTAGATCAGATGAAAGATGGCATGTTTATTCATCAAACAAAGTATGTCCATGATGTGCTTAAACTCCTCAAGATGTATGATAGTACCCCATTTGACACTCCAATCTGCATCAACCACAAACTGGGTGCTGATTCCGACGGTGATGAAGATGTGGATCCCACTCAATATCAGGCAATCATAGGTTCTTTAATGTATCTAACTGCATCTAGACCTGACATTATGTTTGCAGTTTGTCTTTGTGCTCGTTTTCAGGAAAATCCGAAGGAATCACACATAAAGGGAGTGAAAAGAATCTTGCGGTATCTTAAAGGAAAGCCTAAGTTGGGACTATGGTACTCGAAAGGGGGAGAACTAGATTTGGTAGCATACACCGATTCTGACTATGGAGGTTGCAATCAGAACAGGAAGTCAACAACCTGTGGATGTCAGTTTCTCGGAGGAAGATTGGTGTCGTGGCAGTGCAAGAAGTATACCTCTGTAGCTATTTCCATCTGCGAAGCAGAATACATGGCAGCATCGAAATGCTGCTCCCAGGTTTTATGGATACAACAACAAATGCATGATTATGGTCTGAATTTCACTCAAACTCCTATTTGCATTGATAACACTGCTGCTATCTCAGTAACTAACAATCCCGTTAAACACAGTAAAACTAAACACATTGACATTCGTCATCATTTTATACGGGATTGTGCTGAGAAGAAATTAATTATGCTTGAAAAGGTTGATACACTGGATAATTTTGCCGATCTTTTTACTAAAGCGTTTGACCGATCCCGTTTTCAAAATCTTGTTGAGCTTAATGGGATGATCAATCCCGAGTAACCGTGTTTTCTCTATTATCAAAAAAAAAAACATCACTATCGCTTAAAATTATGTCGGTTGCTCAAGTTTGAAGAACATATCCCAAGGATATGTATGGTCCTTACATTTACGTGTAGATTATAAGGATAGCCATTAACAAGATGACTGAAAGCGACCGGGGTGGTTTATGATGGGTTTTTATTCTTTCGCTTAAAATTAGTCATTCATACTTAGTCAGAGGGACACATACTTGTATGTAGTCGGTCCGGCTGATCCACTAGATCTTCAGGATAGCTGTTTACCTAAAGACTTTGAATTGAACGGGGCGTTTGAATTTTAAATTTTTTTTAGGGAAATGATTTAATTTTTCAGTCTATAACTTCACAATAAGTTTCAATACGGTGTTAAAATGAAAATTGATCCAACCTTGGAAAGTGATAGATAAACTAATTTTGTGTGCTTAACCGGTGAAGTTATTAGGCCTAAAAGACTCTAGAACAGTCATTGTATGTTATGGTAGCTTTCTATGGTGCGTAAACGTAGAAGTGATACAAACTAAATCTTCTCGATTTACTGTGGAGAGTCATTCTGAGTTGTGCATGTCTCCACATACATCGTTCCGAATGATAGGCAGAAAAGTGATTACCCAGTCATACACAAGCCCGTGTGTATTCTGATTCCCGAGAAGATCGTGTTATGTATCTGCAGTGATCCAGATTCGGGACTTGCAGTTGTCTTAGACTTGCAGTTGTATTATTGTCTTAAAAAAAACTTTAGTTATTATCATTAAGCCTTATGAAGATTATCTTGTTACAAATATCAAGAAAGAGGTAAGAAAGAATATTTCAAAGTATAAGAAAGATCGGGAAGACGAATCGGAAGGTCGATATGTGAACATTGATTAATCAGACACTACGGGTCAAAGTCAACTCGGGGTGACTTGGGAAAAGCCAAATACGCCTTGAGAATAGATATGAGGCATCGCAATCTCTCATGTGATGTCCATCTAAATTTTGAGCTTAATTGAACCTAATCCGTATCACAGAAGAGATGAAAACCATACTAAGTTTTATACCTGCCTACAACCTGTCTCTCTATGTCATAATACTGTTGAACATGGATCTGTGTAACAGCCTCTTAATTAGTATGATTCCTGTTCGGATCTTTTCAAGAACATGCAGGTTTTCTTCAAGACTGAAATTTGATCCCGTTTATTTAGTTATTCAAATTGTTGTTATATATTGGGTATTATGGTTTAACCTTTTAAACTTTTGGTTACTTGGTTCTTTGATAGTTTCTTTTAATCGTTTTTGGCGAAGTTAATGGCGAAGTTGACCATGGGTCAACTTAAAGATGAGTTGTTTTAAGTTAAATAATGGGCGAAGTTAACTGATGGGCGAAGTTAACTGATTGGCGAAATTAACTGATGGGCGAAGTTAATATAACTTCGCCTCCTGGGTTTTTCAAAACTATATAACAGGGGCCTTGGTCAAAATTAGTCAAACCTTTAAACTTCTAAACCCTCGGCGAACTTACCAGTTGAATCAAACCTCTTGTTTTTCAATTTTGATCCGTGAACCAGGTTGGTCCGATCGGTGTAACTCATAATCCATATTGAATAGGGTTAATCGGTTTCTAAATTATCTGTTATGATCTCCTTCGTGTACCAAACCCTTCCCACTATGTCGGTCCGATTTGAATGCACTTTTTGGTGATAATAAGTTACTTTACACTCTAATCGCATTACTATTTACTTATTGATACTCTCTAATCGGCCATTCCTAGCCACAACTGGGTATTGTTGATGCGCTGATTACAAAGGCGAAGTTAGGGTTTCAGCGAAGTTAAATGCAACTTCGCCAGAATACTAACTTCGCCTGGTTTTTGCAAATTTGCTTAAGTGTTCTGAACTGTTACTATCTGTGTTGGAGCTATTATTCTCAAGCGAAGTTTTATTTCATGCGAACTTACAAACCTCGCTATAAAATAACTTCGCTACTGGTAATCAGCGAAGTTATGACCTGATTGATTCAGAAATCTGATTTGGATCGTTTGTTTTTGCAGATATGGCTGCTGTGGCAGGTGCTGGTGGCACTGGTGGTTATGAAGGTGGAGATGATAAGAGACAGTTCTTTCCAGGTCACAACATGTATATCACCTTGGATCCGGTGCTCGTGGAATTGAGGACTATCGTGAGATCATTTCATTTCTTGTTCGCTCACGTAATTTTCATGTCATCGCTACTACTCTTCCTATTTCACTACCGAATATTGAAGACTTTTGGAGAACCGTTTGTTAGTGCACGGTTTTGCGTCTTGAGTCTTTGTAATTATCATTAACGTATTTGTTTTATGCTTTATGTAATAAACAATTAAGTTACTCTCTAGTTCGTTATATGTAATGTCTAGTTCGCTAAGGATGTTTAGCAAACTAAGACTTAAGTTTATTCCCTCCTGATTCATTAGGGGATGTTAACGAATCAGGGGGTGATTCGTCAATCTATTTAAGTTATTTATGTATGTAACGAAGTAGTGTCTGGTTCGCTAGGAAATGTTAGCGAACCAGATCTATCTTCTATATATAGTGAACTTTGTTCACGTTTAATTTAAGTTTTTGGGAGATAATTAACGAAACCCTGTCCAAACTCTCTCTCGATCTTCATCTTAATATTATACAACTACTAATATATATACTGATAATAGATATACACATATAACACTGAATCAAACGTAATTATGAGCTAGATCTATATTAAGATATTAATCAGATTAACACAGATCCAAGATCTGTTATAGTTATAGGATTGATACACCGGGTTCCAACAAGCGACATCAAGTTGCTTCTTCAAGTGAAAATAATGTTCTATGTGCTTATGCTGACTTACACTCGTCTGGGATTGTTACTGTTGCTAAATTCACTTGTTTTCTATCTCAAGTAGAGCCAACGACTCCTCGTGTGGCACTTCAAGATCCTTCTTGGGTAGAAGCTATGCAAGAAGAATTACAGCAATTTGCACGTTTAGGTGTGTGGGATCTTATCGATAAACCTGCTAGAGTCAAGAAGGCAATTCCGACTAAGTGGGTATATAAGTGTAAGAAAGACGACCGTGGGGTAATTGTGAGAAACAAAGCACGATTAGTTGTGCAAGGTTTTCATCAGCAAGAGGGTATTGACTACACTGAAGTATATGCTCCAATTGCAAGATTTGAGTCGATTCGAATCTTTCTGGCATATGCTGCTTACAAGAATATTAAAGTTTATAAAATGGATGTCAAGAGTGCTTTTCTCAATGGTGAACTTCATGAATAAGTGTTTGTTTTACAGCCTCCAGGTTTTGAAGATCCTGATTATCCTGACCATGTTTACCGATTAAACAAGGCATTATATGGTCTACATCAAGCCCCGAGAGCTTGGTATGGCACGCTCGCCGACTATCTGATGGATAATGGTTTCAAACGTGGAACTGTCGACTGCACTTTGTTTTATAAGAATATTGGTGATGATCTTCTGCTCGTTCAGATTTATGTTGATGACATAATCTTTGGGTCTACAAACGACACATTATGTAAGGAGTTTGAGAAGTCTATGAAAACCAAGTTCGAGATGAGTTCGATGGGAGAGATTAATTTCTTTTTAGGGTTGCAGGTTCATCAGTCTGCGAAGGGAATCTGCATTCATCAGACAAAATATGTGAACGACGTCTTGAATCGATTCAAGATTACTGCCGGAAAAATCCCTTCTACTCCTCTTCCCGTGGGTCACAATTTTTCACCGGATGAATTGGAGGATACCATTGATCCGACCCTCTATCGTTCCATGATTGGTTCTTTAATGTATTTAACTACTTCTCGACCCACAAAATGTTTGCTGTTTGTTTATGTGCTAGGTACCAAGCTTGTCCCCGAGTGACTCACCTGGCAGCGGTCAAGCGTATTCTGCAATATCTAAGGGGAAATCTTGACATCGGGTTATGGTACCCCAAAGATGATACTTTCGATCTTACCGCTTACTCAAACTCAGACTATCGAGGATGCAAGATCAATTTCAAGTCTACCATAGTGGGATGTCAATTCTTAATAAGCCGGCTTGTTTTGGGGCAGTGTAAGAAGCAGACAACGGTCTTCAACCGCCGAAGCTGAGTTTGTTGCAGCCTCGAGTTGTTGTTCCCAGGTTTTGTGGATACAACAACATCTTCGCGACTACGGTTTGAAGTTTCTTACTACTCCCATCTTGATTGATAATTCTGCTGCGATTAGTATCACCAAGAATCCCGTACAACATTTTAAAACGAAACATATCGAAATTCGAAATAACTTTATACGGGATTGTTATGAAAAGAAATTAATTGCTCTTGAGAAAGTACATACTGATTTTCAAAAAGCCGATCTATTTACCAAAGCCTTTGATAAAACACGTTTTAACTTTCTGCTTGGTTTAAATGGATTGAAGACTTTTGCTGAGATCCTAAAATTAGGATGATTATCTTTATTTTAGTTTGTTCTAGGTTAATTCTTTGTTTTTAGGTTTTAGGGGGTGAATCTTAGAAAATACAAAAATATTGTGCTTTTAATTTGTATAGATAAAACCCAAAAACATTAGAAAACTTTGAAAAATCAAAAATATTGTGATCTTTCTTGTTTTATTTTAAAATTAGAAAATACCAAAAAGATTGTGATTTCTGTTTGTACACAAAATTCTGAAAAAGGCAAAAAGAATGTGAATTTTCTCGTTTTGTAAAGAAAAATCCGAAAAGACAAAAAGATTTTGTTTTTAGTTTGTAAAGAGAAAAACCAAAAAGATTTTTGCTTATGTTTGCTGAAAATTATGTCATTTGCTTCTATTTTGAAGGACATATACTTGTATATGTTTGGTCCTGATAATTTCTTGTAAATCTTCGGGTTAGCCATTTATCTGACAAATGGAAAGTACTTGGGGCGTTCGTTAAGCTTTCTACTTTATTTTAGCTGAAAATTTAGTCAGTTATTTAAGTTTGTGAAGCATGCTTTCATGTATTGGTCCTGTTATCTACTTGTAGATGGATATGATAGCCATTAGTTTATGAACTTAAATTAACTAGGGCAATTAAAATCATTTTGTTTTATGCTCCTCAAAATTTTGAGTTTTGAAGCAAAAAGAGAAAATGATAGTACATTGATTATTTGACCCCAAATCCAGAAAGAAATAAGCTTAAAAGACTGTGTGCTTAATCATTGGTGCATTGATAGGTTTTAAACAAGCTGTTAGAGTAAAGTAAGTGATATAAACTTAAAGAAAAGCCATATTGAAAGAGGTGTTAGTCTCTAGCAAAAATCTCGGTGAAGATGGCAGAAATGTAAATAACCGGTCATACTCAAGCCTTATAGTTGTTGATCATCCAAAAATATAATAAAGCAAATAACAAGCGTTAAGATTCTGGACACTGTGAGTCTTTATGTGGCTTAACCATCTGGGTATTCATAAGCATGAATATTTCACTCACTTTTAGAGCAAACCCAAAGTCATTAAACTTGATCACTGTTGTACTCCGTACAATCTAAATTACTAACTTGATCAAAATCCATTGTTAGTCATACAATTGTTCCTCCCTTGCGTGCGTCTCAATACCAATAAGAAACGGAACCCAGGGGATATAATGTATGTAAGCCGACAGATAGACTCGTGCATATTCACTCATGGTAAAGGAAACTTGATGCATTGCTCAAAATTTCTCAATTGGTATTCAAATTTTTGATCAACATTATAATGGTTTAAGTCAGGTTGGGGTGATTTGGCAAAAATCAAATTAAGCTTGAACCGAGATTAGAGGCTGATAGTTCCTGATATTCTGTGCGCTAATTGAACCATAAATCATATCTCATAAATGCTCGAAAGTTTGTTATAATATTTAAGTTGACAACAATATCAATGACCGACTTAACACCAGTCATAATATCGCTAAAATATAAAACTGTGATGGAAGGGCATTCTATTCAATATGATTCTCTGCTCAAACTTAACAAAAACACCAAAAATATGTACTGCTTTTGAAAAACATAGAAAAATACAAAAAGATTGTCTATTTTTTCTATTTCGGATATTTTTGTAAATACATTCTTTCATTTTTTATAAAATACCAAAAATATTTTAATCTTTTTTCTTTACATATTATTTAATATTTAATTAAGTTATGTTTCGAAAAAGTGAAACAAATTTTAAGGTATTTAATTATCGGGATAAAGGGTCCTCGATAATTCTTTTTGGATATTTATTTAATTAATTCTTTATTTATTTCATTTAATTTTTTTTATTTTAGTTAAACTTAAATAAAATTTAGTTCGTTAAAATTTAATTCGTTAAGTATGGATAACGAACTAGGTGGTTCTCTAGCGAACTACTGTCTAGTTCGCTCACCTGATTTGCTTACGCACTCTGTAACGAACCTCTTCTACTTCGTTATACATATTTAACGAATCAAGACAAGACGCTTGTATGGTTCGCTATTCTGATATAACGAATTGGGTTAACGAATTGCCTGATTCGTTATTTCAAAATTCAAACGAATCGCTTGATTCGTACATAGGGTACATTGGTTAGCGTGTAAGGCTATATAAGACAGAAACACGAACCGTCCTTTCACTATTCATCTTCTTCCTTACACCTAAAGTCACCATTTTCAAATTTTTTTTTTCTGATTTTCGACTTTCGAATTTCGATCTTTCACGAACATCATTGTGTTGCTAAGGTATAGACGATCACATCTATGTGATTTCTGTCAAAAATGATGTTGTATTAATAGACTAATTGTGTATTTTTCTAATCTAAGGGTTTTCCGAATTTAAGACCATGATTTATGTATGCTTTAGGGTGATTATGTAGCTTATTTATGATTCATTGTAACCGGAATGTGATTCCGAGACCATGGGTAGAATTTAATCAACTATCGATTATCGTTTGCTGGGTTGATTGAATGATGATACTTTTGGGGTTTTAGACTCTGATTAACGTACCGAGTATTCTTATTTATGTCACGGTGTTAAGCGTCAATCTTAATACCAGGTGATTTGTATTGCAATTCCGAGTTGGATAAATTGTGGTTTTGATCACTCAACGACAAGCATGAGCTAATTGAACCTGGTTTTGTCCAGTTGACCGTCGGTGTTCATATTAATTTTGACTTTGACTGTGTGAGTCAAAGATCAAGTCTAATTATTGACCATTCATGAACTTTAGCGAATTGAAACTCTGTGGTGTCCAATTCGTTAAAAATTCAAACGAATTAGATTAGCGAATAAGTTATTTAACGAATCAGATGTGGATTCGTCAAATTATAACGAACTATTTTCTAGTTCGTCCTTTTAAATAGTAATTCGCTAAGTCTACTTCGTTAATCTATTTACATGATAGAGAATCACTTGATTCGTTACAGGTTGGTAACGAATCAGTGTGATATTCACATGAATGACATTTCTTAATTAAATTTAATTACCTTTTAATTTAACTAAATTATTCCAACCGTCTATGAAATTAAATACACCATTTATAGATAAATAGATATATATGTGCCAAATGTATATTTCATTTTCACGTTCCTCATATTCGTTTATGCTTATACAGTGAAATGGCTGATCAATTAAATCAAGATCCACCCGTTGCTCCTCATGAACAAGAAAAACCACAACAAGAACAACCACCTCAACAGGAACAAGATGAAATTATTCTATTACCATATGACAAGAAGCACAACATATGTGCTTATGTTGACTCAGACGTTGCTGATGTAGCTACCTTTGGAGATATGTTGGTCTTTCTTAGACGATCAGTGATACACTATGCCATTATCGCTCGACCTAAGGTGTATCTGAGTGTTATCAGGCAGTTTTGGGCCAATGCTGAGTATGTGGAGGTGGAGAATCATATTCGAGCAACGATTAATCAAACTCCTATTACAATGGATGTTGAAGTAATTCGGCGAGTGCTTAGGTTTGGTGACAACGATAATAACCCAAGTGAATTTGACAAGAGATTGATCAAGGGTTTATTTATACGTGTTCGTTATGCAAGAGATGTCGAAGAGTCCATGCTTAACAAGAATGGCCTGTGTCCTCCTTACAAGTATTTGTTACATATACTGATTCATTGCATGGGTGGTCGTAAAGGTGGATTTGATGAATGTCGCAGTAGTTTACAATCGGCATTCGTGACACTCATTCTCATCAAACCATTCAACTTCTCGGAAATGGTCTTTGATCATCTGAAAGAGCAAGTCCAGCAAACGACTCAGTCGAAGAAGTTTTTAATGTATCCTCGATTCTTGCAGTTGATAATTCAAGATTTGATACTAAACTTGGTTATTGATCGAACTACGGCGGATATTTTTTTCCTTTGGAAAACATGACGGTTGACACTGTACGACGAATGAATATTTACCGTAAGCAGAGGCCATAGGATAAACGTATGATTGGTCATATAGTTAATCCGAATTATGTATGTCCTCCTAATGAACGCTGGATCCACGACGACTCGGATTCCGAGCGTGAAGGGGGAGAAGGTGGGAATGATGATGGGAATGATGATGGAGATGGTGGTGATGGTGGATCTGGTGATGCTGCTTTTCAAGAACAACAAGATGCAGTGAATGCTGCGTTATCTGCCACCATTGCAGCTCAACAAGAACGTAAGAGAAAAGGGAAAGCGGTGGCAACTGGAGAACCATCGAAGAAAAGACGTGTATCAATTGGGGCTGGGGTAATTATTGGTGTTCCACCACCTCGTTAATCAACGCCTCAACGCTCGGTGGTGCCGCCTACTACTAGCACTCCGATGCTTACATTGACAACGACGTTGGTGTCTCATGAAAGGCTTGGTTTAATTCAACAAATGGCTTTATCTGAAATACCAAGGCCTCCTGCTACATTGTCTATTGTCCCTCCAACACCATCCATGAGGCCTCCCCTTCCTCCTCCTCCGCCTCCTCCTCCCAGTGATGTCTCTTTTATAAGAATCACTCAGCCTCAAGGACCGATCAAACCTGTTCATCCATCCCTATACAACTTGCCACCGAACCGTCAGACTGAGATGCTGTTGAATCTTCTCCATCTATTTGAAAACCAAATGTCTGCTGACCGTCAGAATCAGGAACGACTTATGGAGAATCAACGATGAATGATGAGTTATATTTCTTTTTGCCAAAAGGAGACTAAAGCGCTACGTGCGATTGTTGAGGCTCAGGGGGTGAAAATGAAGGAACAAGAGGATCTAATCTTGCAGCTGACTTGCAAAGAGGATGCTCTAAAGAAACTCAAAAATGATGATCAAGATCCGGACGAGTCTGGTGCAGGAGGTGAGCCTAAACAAACGCACGGCTCATCTTCCGGAGCTGGTACAAGTGGCGGTGAGGACTCGGGTAAACAGATTGTTGTGTATCAAGATTCAACTGCTGCTAAGCCAATTGAAATAATTGATGCTATCACTATGATATTTATGGATGGATCGGGGGTGGTTAGAAGTGAGGTGAACAGAGATGAGATAGAGGTTGGTGAGTTCATTGATAGGTCTCTGACATGGGAGCAGATTTCTATACTGCTTGGGTTGAATGATGAACAGGTAACCGTGTTAGAGACTGAGCCTGATGTCGAAGTGGTGAATGAGGAAGGTATAGAAGATGATCCATCTATTCAGATGAATACGAATTTCATTTTTGAAGACGAGGATGTTGAGATGGAAGACGTCACTGCTGAGGAGTATCCGGACTTGTTTCAACACACAAACGTTGATCAAGGTGCTCCTGTATTCGATGAGCAAACGTTCAAAGTTGCTGAAGATGATATGGTGAAGGCCTCTAAGGGTAAACAGGCAGTTGATGTAGTATACAAATCACTTGAAGTTATATCCGATGCTTATATTGCTAAGTGGTTCAGTTATAAAAGGTGAGTAAGATTATCAAGGCATATCAGTATGTTGATCAAGAGCGAAAAGACATAGCTGCAACTTGGGTCAAAGCAAACCAAGTGACCTCTTTCAAGTCTGTATCCAAGGTAAATGGTGATATCGTTTCATGGCTTTATGATTCTGAGCTTAAGGTATGTATAATTAAGTGGGAGAAGGTGATCCAGTACTACGAAATGATAATGGACGTTCTGACATTACCGCGGTGGGATGTTCGTACCCTCGCGCGTCGTCCATTTATCAATCGTGGTGGCTACCGGACAGCTGAGTGGTTTCATCAACACTTACTATTCGAGGTCAATCATGGCTTCAAGTTCTTCAAGCCCCAGGTCCAGAGACGTAAACGTATTGACGAGATTGATCCAAGGACTGGCTGGAGGAAACTGGTTCTTAAGGTAAAGCCGCCAAAGACGATGAAGCGGGTACCTGTGAAGACGATGCCCCAACACATGCATCTCTCGTTTGACCGCTGGTACTATGATAATCGTACTGGCGAGGCCATCATTGTGCTTGGTAAAGGATTGAAGACTGAGCTTATCAAGATAATCGACCTGATGTGGTTGGTTAATTTATCAGACACCGACAATGACGTGCTACACAAGAACCATATTCTGTTTGAGCGCAATGAAGACTACGACCTGGCTATGCAATTCCAACGCGTTGTGCGTGTTTGTTTTGAAAATGGAATTCATAGCTGCAGAGACTGGCAGTCCAATCGTTTCAAGTAACTTAAACACAAAGAGATCAAGACGAGGGGGTGTCTGTTAGTGCACGGTTTTGCGTCTTGAGTCTTTGTAATTATCGTTAACGTATTTTTTTTATGCTTTATGTAATGAAAAATTAAGTTACTCTCTAGTTCGTTATATGTAATGTCTAGTTCGCTAAGGATGTTTAGCGAACTAAGACTTAAGTTTATTCCCTCCTGATTTGTTAGGGGATGTTAACGAATCAGGGGTGATTCGTCAAGCTATTTAAGTTATTTATGTATGTAACTAAGTAGTGTCTGGTTCGCTAGGAAATGTTAGTGAACCAGACCTATCTTCTATATATAGTGAACTCTGTTTACGTTTAATTTTAGTTTTTGGGAGATAATTAACGAAACCCTGTCCAAACTCTCTCTCGATCTTCATCTTAATATTATACAACTACTAATATATATACTGATAATAGATATACACATATAACACTGAATCAAACGTAATTATGAGCTAAATCTATATTAAGGTATTAATCAGATTAACACAGATCCAAGATCTGTTATAGTTATAGGATTGATACACCGGGTTCCAACACCGTTGAATATTACTGTAGGGTTGAACCTCCAGTTATGCGTGCCACTGTCAATAATCAGGTGGTACAGTTCTCGGCAAATCAGATAAGGGAAACCTTACAGTTTGGGGGTGAGACGACTGAGGATCCCACAGACTTTTCGGCTACTTTCAGGAATGGTGCTTTTGTTCGTATGGGGTATTCAGGACCTTTGGAGGATTCTCAGAGGCGTAAGGGATTTTTATTGGATCAGTGAAGGTTTTTAATGCATGTTCTGATTGTGTGCATGTCTGGCCGCAAGGCTGGTACAGATGGTATGGGTGCGACGATGCAATCGGCTATGACTGCTTTAACCTACAACAAGCCCTATAGTTTCAGCCAGATGATATTTTATGAGATTGATCGTCAGAGACGTGCAGTGGCACGGGAAAGATTTTTGATGTACCCGAGATTCTTACTATGACAAACTGAAAATTTTTCTTACTTTTTCAGACACTCATCACGATTTGACTCAAATTTTCGGGACGAAAATTCTTTAACATGGGAATGATGTGACAATCGTCAATTTCAGGTTAACTCCGTTAACTCAACTCCGTCAATTCAAACCTAAAGATTTCTGAATCTATAACGCACACCTCATTACATTTAAACTATGGTTTAAATGACGCTTGACACTTACTACATGTGTAGTCTTTCGGGAATTGCACCGAAACGCAAACGAGTTGACGCAAACAATTGGTGAATAAACGAAAAACATCAAAACAATAATTATGTGATAATTATGTGTTAGACTTATGTGTTATGTGATAACATTGTTATAAACGTTAACTCAATGTGCTAGAACTAGTTAATTAAGCTAGAAAAGTAACATTTGGAAGTGGAGGGACCTAGATGTAACATTGTTATTATTAATAATATTACAAAACCCTAAACTCTCTTCTCTCTTTCTCTCCAAAACCCGACGGCAGCCTCTAACCCCCCCCCCCTTGCGATCGGCCTTCATACACACACATACAATCAAGATTTTTCAAGTTTGATTGAAGATTAAGGTGCTAGGAAGGTATAAACGACTATCCTATGCATCCTTTATACTTAATTTAGATTTTTAATGGGTTAATTACAAACCCTAGATTCCGAAAATTTCATATATTGTGTTCATATGATTTTTGTTTGATTTGATGATGTGTTGATGATGATTTGATAACTAGAATTGATATTGTTACATGTTAATTGTTGTGTCTTTGATTTTGAGATCAAATAAAACCCTAACCATGTATGTATGGTGTAATTGATGTGCATGGATAGTGGTTATGGTGTCTAGAGTGTCATATGAACGGGTTATGGTCTATAGATGATTACTATGTTGAATTTTGTTGCAAACAGTTTCTGGACAGATTGTGTTGTTGATGTTCAATTGACTGTAACGGGGTGTAAATATGAAAATTGGTTGAGATTATTGATACTACAGTAAACTAGGTTGAGTCTAGTTTCTAAAGAATATAAATTTGCAATTTTTGGACGTGTAAAAGTTAACCTTTATGATTTTACAAAAACGTTATGCAAAGCTGAGTTGTTAGACCTGCTGTTAGATTGTTTTGTAAATGTTATATCTCATGAACCACGAGACCAATTGGGTTGGTTCCACTTCTGGAAGTTGACTTGTTGAGTTAGGAACCTAACCCAAGTGGTCTTGCATTTGTTGGATTTTTCATTTAACAGGAATTTCAAATAACATTCTGTTGCGCATGAATTTAACTGTTATGAGCTTGCTGTAGTGTTTTGATAATTATGAGAAATCTATGTGGAATAAAAATAAAATAAAATATGTTCTGGAAACCTAACACATGCATGATTTTGTGATGATTTTTGGTAAATTAATTGAGATGCTATGATCGGTGGAATAGTACAATCTTTCAAGTAGAATTTCTGTCTCGGTGAAACTAGCTGCTGAATTTTGTGAAAATGCATGAAACATGATAATTGCTAGTTAATTATTATGTTTTGACCAAATTGCCCTTGCGGGGAATAATTGCTAGTTAATTGTTATGTGTGACCAAATTGCCCTTACGGGGAATAGTTGCTAGTGATTTACATTATTAATACACGACACGTAAATAATCGTTCACACATGTATCGTATCACAACTGTACTTGTTAAGTCACACACGATTCACAAACGAAACACGAAACTTAATTTATGCATAGGTGTTATGTGCCGAGGCTAGAGACTCGATAATAGTTCCGACACTTAGAAAATCTCTTTGTTGTTTTAGAACGCTAGAGAGAGTTTTCTGTGACGCGCATCACTTGGTGATTTATTTTTGGGAAATCTTCGCAAACAGTGAGTTCACTAAACTGTTTTCAAACGTTTTTCACTTGGGGAGATAACATACTCCGAAAACGCATTTAAGATTTTGTTAGTATAAATTATATATCACTTGTAAAGACTAAGTGGCAAACGCAATAACTAAAGTCCTTCATTCACATCGAACCGTTTAATATTGGATAATAGCGAGTCATTGTTGAGTAGTACTACTGGGTTTGACAAACCCCACCCAACGCTAAACTCGACTGGAGGTCGAGTGGGTGTAATCTTGGCTAAACACATACCATGGTCGGGATAGACCTGGTGGCAAGTCAAATGATAAACAGTCAGCTTCGGTGTCGAACACTTAGTAATACTTGTTTTATAGGCTAGCTACCTATAGATATATAATTGACATAACACTATCTGGTAACGCAAAACGCTGAACGCAAAACGCTAAACGCAAAACGCTGAACGCAAACGCTAAACGCTTTATTTTATATAAACTTGTGAACTCACCAACCTCGTGTTGACACTTTTAGTATGTTATTCTCAGGTAGCCGAGGCGGGCGCGCGGTATAGGATCACGCATTGTTTGAAACGCTTTTGTTTATGCAACCTGATTTAAACTGTTATTATGGGGTTTTGAGTCGTCCTGCGTGACGCAACTTTTATCTTGTGGTTTTTACGCTTCCGCACTTATTTTCATTTAAACGTTTTTATGGTTTGATTATAACTAATGATTCCGATCCTGTTAGTTCACACCCTCTGACACTAAAACTCCGTTAGTGGATTTTGAGGGTGTGACACTTACAGATGATTCTAAATCATGTAGCTCCCAGGCTGCTACAACGACGTCCTATTTCGTATGTGGAGAGTGTTTCTAAAAGAATCTTTGCACAATGTAAGTCATCGAGTGCGCGTAGCAAGCCTGAGCTTCGTCCGAGGCACATTGCCTTGTTTGGTTACTTAGTGAATCCTGCATATGTTGCTCCTCCGGAATATGAGTTTATGGATCCGGCACCGCAACAGGCTGATATCCCTCAACCACCTCCTGTGGTTCAACCACCACCCGTGGTACAGCAAGCACCGCCTGCTGATCCTGTTGCAGCTCCAGAAGAACAGGTTGATCTTGAAGCTGCCTTTGGGGGGAAAGGTTTCTTTGATATGGAAAGGCTTGACCCAGTTGCTGAAGTTCAAACCTCAGTAGTTGATGTGTCTGGTGTACATGTTTCTATGGTCACTACATCTGTGGCGGATTCTGAGAGAACTGTCCCTGATTCCTCCACTGACGATATAGTTGAAGCACAGCAAATTCTTGCCAGACAAGAAAGGATTCATGGCAAGCGAAAGAAAGACTCAGATGATAGTGAATCAAATTATGGGGAGGATTTATATCGTCTGGTACGAAGATCAAAGAAGGCAAGGGTTGGTGAAAGTTCAAGAGTTGGTGAAAGTTAGAGGGTTGTTCATTTTCCCCCACCATCGTTATCAGGTATGACTATGTTACCTGCTTCTTTGACTGTCACATTGCCGGTAACCTCGAGTGTACCTTTGGTGAACGTGTCGTCATCTTTTGGTATTCCTCCAACTACGTTCCAGTTTACAGCACCAGAGATTATTTCTTTACCGCCTCCGACACTTACTGCATCAGAGGTGGTTGCTAGGTTTGTTGAATCCACGCTAGTAGCGACTGCTGGGTTACCTGTCTCTATACCATCCACAGTTACTATTCAGCCTACCTCTGATATTCTAGCGAGTTTGGGAATTCCACCGCCGTATGCTCAAGATATTTCTCATATACAGTTTGACTTTAATGCTACTCTATCTGACTCTGAGAGGATTGCTGCACTTGAACGGGTTGTTGCTGAACAGTCACGAATTAATCTCATTCAAACTCAAGCTATTCAGTGGCTTGTGGCAGAGAATCAGATACAATCTTCACTCCTCATTGAACACGGTAAACTCTTTGATGCTCTTAAACAATTCTTAGCATATAAGGGGGAGATGAGTTGCAAGGGTGATGAATTAAGGACAAAGAAGAGTCAAGACAGAGACGATGATCCAAATGCATCGAAAGATGCAGGTGGTGAGTTGCCAAGAACTGAACAAAATCTTGGGACTTCCACATCTCAGGGGGAGTCTACTGGTCAGTCAGGCAGTACAGGTGGTGACAGAGTGGTGGTTGTAGATGATGAGGGGGGTGTTGGGAAATGATGATGATGAGTTAGTTGGTGATGTGTTAACGGCTGGTGAGATTGAAAAGATTGGGGAACATATAGAGATTGATAGTGAGTTAGAAGAAGTAGAGATAGTTGATGATGGTGTAGAGCATGATATTCCAAGTGTTGATGAGGTAAAGTTGGGTCAAAATGAAAGTGTGTCGGATGAGTCTGAGTGGGATGAACAGCTAAGATGGAAAGAAGGCTGGCTCAGTGGTTCTTCAAGACTAAGAAGCCTGCGGTACAAACAATGTTCAAGAAAAGTTACAATATCAAGGGCTATGTTGAATCAAAGAAAGGTATTAACTGTTGGTTGTATGATGAGCAGCTAAAATTGTTTGTGATAAAACGATACGATGGGGTTCAGTACTTTAAGAAGGCTTTGAGATCGCTCAACACCTTGACTGAGTGTGAGGTGAAAGATTTGGCACATTTGAGATTGATTAATCGCAGTGACGACAACTTTGCGAGATGGGTTGGAAAGATTGTGTGGAAAGAAAGTGTGAAAGAGAAAAATTTTGAGTTGTTGAAGCCTCAGAAAGGGAAGTTGGTCGAAGACAAGGAACGAGGAATGAGGGCAGATGGTAAGCTCTGGATGGTGATGAAATACAAGCCGATTCGATGTTTGAATGAGGTTCCGATGAAGATGTTGCCCAAGGATGTGTTGAAGGATCTCAAGTGGTGGTACGTTGACTTCCAGACTACTGAAGCCGTGATGGAAGATGAGGATGAACAGGAGATCCTGAGAGTGTATGATCCCATGCACTTGGTTAATTTGTCTCAAGCTGATTTGCAGGTACTTAATGATAAGAACATTTTCTATATTCATGCGTGGAAGGATGAAGCAAAGAAGTACCAGAGGGTGGTCTCTGTTTGTGTGAGACAGGGCATTCATGCTTGAAGACGATGGGTATGAGAGTTTTGGATTACAAAACACGAGAAAGAAGATAGAGATATGAAGCTACTGCAAAGGGGGAGTCTGTTGGTGCATGATGCCAGTAGTTCAGTATCTCGTGTTTATTTGTGTCTGTAATCGTTTAAATTGTTCGTTTTGTGTTGAACTTGTTCTTGTATGTTCGCCTTGTGTTTTAGCGAACTTGGATTGAGAGCGAAGTTAGGACAACTTCTTCTAGTATGTTAGGAGAAGTTGTCGAGTTATATAATACTCTAACTTCGGCTCTTTTATACAACTTTGGAACGGCTGGTTTGGGGTGATTCTCTGAATCACGTGTTTGTTTCTTTGGTTATTACGCCTTGCAATATAACAAGTATTATCATATATCCTCGTGTGTTTGTTTAGATTCAACGTGTCAATCGTCTCAACACTCGTATCGTATACGTGGGGATTCCGCACCTTCGTGTTACGAGATACTCCTGTGTAGATCCGGCTGGGAACCTACACGCCTTGAGTCGTAAAAAGCACGAAAAGCCAAAAAGAGTCCGAGCGTTAAGGCTAAAACTTCAAGTTGATCTTTTCGAACAAATCAAATCTGCCCAAACTCAAGCGATCAATGAAAACCAAATCTCCGATGAAAAACGTAACGACACCATTGATTCGCTAGTCAAAGGTGACTATGGTATCCTTTGAATGGGAAATCGGATTTGGGTACCAAGCATTGGAGACTTGCGTGAGAAAATCATGAACGAAGCCCATAAGTCCAAATACATGATGAAACCCGGTAATGACAAAATGTATCAAAACCTCAAGCCTAACTACTGGTGGAATGGAATGAAAAAGGACATCGCTTCGCATGTTGCGAAATGTCTAACTTGTTTAAAGGTTAAGGCTAAACACCAAAAGCCTTCGGGATTGCTCCAGCAACCCAAACCTCCCGTATGGAAGTGGGAGTTAATAACCATGGATTTCATAACCAAACTCCCGAAGACGACTCGACAACACAATGCTATTTGGGTGATCGTCGATAGATTAACCAAATCCGTTCACTTCATTCCAATCAATGAGTCATACTCAATGAATAGATTAGCGCGTATTTATGTAAACAACATCGTTGCTTTGCATGGAGTACCGTTATCTATAATCTCTGATCGAGACAGCCGTTTCACGTCTCATTTCAGGAAATAGCTTCCAACAAGCTCTTGGTACGAAACTAAACCTTAGCACTGCCTATCATCCACAAACCGATGGGCAAAGCGAAAGGACAATTCAAACGTTGGAAGGTATGCTCCATGCTTATGTGATAGACTTAGGTGGAAGTTGGGATGACCACCTACCCCTAATGGAATTCTCGTATAATAATAGTTATCACACAAGTATTCAAGCCGCATCATTCGAGGCGTTATATGGTCGAAAATGTAGAACGCCCGTGTGTTGGTCTGAAACTGGAGACAATCAATTGTCTGAACCCGAGATAGTCCAAGAAACCACCGACAAAACTATTCAAATCTGCGAACGACTTAAGGCGGCACGTGATCGCCAAAAAATTTACGCTGATATTCGTTGTAAGCCGTTAGAATATAGTGTTGGTGACAAAGTTCTTTTGAAAGTCTCGCCATGGAAAGGCGTCGTTCGCTTCGGCAAGATAGGAAAGCTAAGTCCTCGATTCGTTGGACCCTTCGAGGTGCTCGAACGTATTGGCAATGTTGCATATCGTTTGCGATTGCCCGAGGAAATGCAAGGGATACACGATGTATTCCAAGTCTCAAATCTGCGAAAATGTTTAGCCGACGAATCTTTAGCAATGCCTTTAAAAGATGTAGAAATAAATGAAAATTTAAAATTCATTGAAAGACCAATACAAATAGAAGATTCGAAAACAAAGAAACTCAAAAGATGAACCTTGAAAATTGTAAAAGTAAAATGGGACTCACGAAGAGGGTCCGAGTATACATGGGAGCTCGAATCAGAAATGAAAAAGAAATACCCCCACTTATTCTTGTAAAGAAATCTTGAGGACGAGATTTATTTGAAGGTGGGGAGGATGTAACATCACGGAAATTTCAAACCAAAAATGTCAAACTTCCAAAGTCAAGGGACCAAACTTCCAAAGTCAACTCCAAGGTTAAAATGAAAAATTCTGTTTTCTTGTCCTGTCGCGATACGCGACGGGACACAAGACAAACCCATCGCGTATCGCGATGACGTCGTCTGACAGGTTCTAGAAAGAATCAACAGCGATACGCGATCGCTGTAGAACCCATCGCGTATCGCGATGACGTCGTCTGATCGGTTTAGTTAAAAGTTCTAGAAAGAGTCAACAGCGATACGCGATCGCTGTTGAACCAACGTCATCACGTATCGCGATGACGTCGTCTGACAGGTTGTGACACATGTGCCACGTGGCACACGGTGGCACTATGTGTCACCATGTGTCACCACGTGGCAGCCGGATCGCCACGTGTCACCACGTGGCAGGCCTACGTGGTGACTCAGGCAGCCTACGTCGCGATACCCGACGGGCTAGCCAAGGAGGCCGTCGTGTACCGCGACGAGCTCCAAAAATTTGGCTATAAATAGCAGGTCCGGGATCTCTCATTCTCACACCAAAATTCACACGCTTAACTCTCTCTCTAACATCTCTCTACACCCGAGAAACTATATTAACGATTACCTCGAAGTTCGTGCCATAATTCCTTGATTTCCGCACCTAAATACCAGCATATATCGATATTCGTGCCACTCTCCGACGACATTCCAAACAAGAAGGTGGTGTCGTTTTGACGTCCCGACGACCATCTCGAAGTGCATGCTGTGAAGTTTTGGTGCCTCGTAAAGCGTGCCAAGGTGTGGAAAGATTGTCAAGAAAAGACGACGTAGGAAAGAGTGTTGATCCAACGGCGACGAAGTGCTGCTTAAGAATATAGGGTTTTGATAAGCCAACAAAGGTAGGCATAATGCCCGAATAAAATAATAATAAAATATTAAAAGGCTTAATACCCTAAGTCGAGGTTATACTCGATGGCTCGATAAACAAAAGAAAAGAAAAGAAATATAAAATGCTTATATATGTATATATATACATGTGAATATAATTATTCTTTGTTATAAATATTATTTAAGTAATAAAAAGTATTCTTAAATAATAAAGAAAGAAAGAAATACGTTTCTTAAAGAAGAAGAAACGTAGGGTTTTATAAATAAACTAAAGGTTTATAAATATTGCTTTTTAACTAAAGGTTTTAAAGTAAAGAATAAATAATCGAGGTGACGATTATTAAACAAGACTAAAGGTCGTAAGTCGGAATGTATATCCGACTAATAAAAAGTTATACTTGTACTATAGGTGCGAGATAGCAAGGGAAAGACCCACGGACGGTGTTTGAAGCCAATCCCAATTAAAAAGGTGAATACGCCCCAACTTTTACAAACTTGTTTTTAAATGAGTCAACGTGTTATATGAAAAACTTTACATGAGACTACGTGTCTCTAAAACATTTGTCAACAAGAGTAAAAACCTAGCCCTCAGGCTATAGTATACGTTTGTCTGGATCCTTACATATGTGGTAAAATGCGGTGGGCACATCGCACCACGCTTGGTCACGACCTCCAGCCACGATGGGCCGGACCTAAGTACGTTCGAGTGAGACTGACCATGTGTATATATATGGTACCTAAGTATGTCGAAACGCTGCGGTGTTTTGCTGGGGTGACTTGTGTAGAGACTTGAGTTTATAAATTATATTGTTTTAACTTGATTATTCCTAAGCCACGATGGGCCAGACCTAAGCATGTCTCTAGGGGTAATCAAGTAAAGAAAAATATATTAGCGTCAGCATATTCACCAGCATTCGTTGCTGACGTATTTTCTTAACATTTTGCAGGTAATCAAGAATAAGGCTTGTGGAACGAAGTGCTATTGATTCCGATGGCTCGGATATTTTGTTAACTTAAATATTAAAGAATGGTGGTTTTGTAAACTATAAACAACTAAACGTATATGGAACTTTCGTTCCATCTTTTGTAATGTAAATATTTATAAATTTAAATCCACATGTTTTATAAAGTCTTCCGCTAATAACCCGTAACTTTGATTTATATACAAACATGGTACCAACTGGTGTCGCACTCCTAGGCCTTAGATGGGGGTGTGACAAAATCTAAATATTTCCATATCTATTGCTTGATTCATGGTGCTGAAAGGTTGAAATGTTTAGTTATTGATAGAGATGTCACTTGGTTAGTGATGATTGTTGGTACAAAATCTAGCCAAGTTCTTGATGTATACATTCAAAAGGGATCGATTGCTAAACCTAACGCATAGCCCATAAAACCTCAGGACCAACCCACTTTACCTCAAGCCCATTTAAGCCCAGTAACAAGCCCACCCAAGTACACTAAATCTACTACTAGAAGACTTCCACTTGTAGAATCTTGCAGAAAACTTAGTTCAATTGTTGGGCACATGAAGGTATAAATGGAGGGTGATAATCATGATAAGGAGGGTGATGAAATAGATTCTGATGAGGAGGATGACGATGAATCATTTACTTTTTGATATGATGAGGAAGATTCCAATTAATAGGGAAATGATAAATACGTTGATGATGAGGTAATTAGTTATGATCCCTGTAAGGATGATGAGTGGTTAGACTTGTCACACCCCGACCAAAGGCGGCTGGACATGCCGAGGTGTAACGATTGACCATAAGCGCATGACACTAAATTAAAGAGGAAATATTTAACAAACTCATTTCATTTCACAACATCGAAAGTGTCACATAACCATATTCATAAGATAGTCACAACAAAATATAACAAAATATAGCAAATCAAATATTGTTCGTTTTTGCTAATATCCTAAAGGTCTCGATGACGTTTTCTTCAACTCCACAATCAACCTAGATGCAAATCTGTAACATTTCATAAAATAAAGTTTATCAACACAAAGGTTGATGAGCAATTCATAAGTTTGAGCATAATAGTATATAGTACGAAAAAGCCACAATCTTGTAAAATAATAATAAATAAAAGCAATAACTTGGATAAATAGATATCGCTAAACACATTAGCGACACCTAAGCTATAAGGGGATGCCAAATAGTCTAGGATTTTATAGTTATCGTTAATTGCATTGCGTTAACGACACCTTGCTATAAGGGGTTGCCAAATAGACTAGGATTTTATAGTTCCACCAACCAAAAGCGATAAACACATAGGCATATAATCATAGAACACCAAATCGAGCAATTATTTAAGTAGAGTATACAATAACGTTTGTGGGTTAAGATTCAATTATATAGCATTTAGTTGAATAAATATGAAATATCACCCCAAAACGAAAGATGGAAAACGGGGTATGAAAGTACTCACATTCAAGTAATAAACTTGAAAGACGGTTGATTTGGAGTTTAACCGGTATGTCGGGGTTTAACGAACGAAGGCTAAAATAAAAGAAGTCTTGTTTAGAAAAGTTGTCTTGGAATCCTTTAGGATAAAATAAATGTTAAGTAATGTAAACAATTTTAGTTAAAGGTTTAAAATGTAACTATTTAAAAAATTATAATAATACCCTTTAAAAATGTAAGTTTGCTCGGAACCGGGTTAAAGTATCTGACCTTAATATTTACCCAACCTATGTTAAGTAATAAGGTGTGTAAAAATGCAAGAATGCAAGTCCCTTCGGAATATAGATACTAAAACTGGTTTTTAACGAGTGTTCGGGTTGTTGGTTCGGGTCTTGATAATTGGTCAAACCCAAAGTCAACTTTCCAAAATAATGAATGTTATGAGATAACTCAATAAAACTTAATATGACTTAACCAAGTATGTAGTTCTATTGTTTTAGAACTAACAACGCACGTTAAGCGAGTGCTCGGTTTTGTCGGTCCAAACTTTGTTATGAGATCAAGTTGGATCTAACATTTCCATGTACTTATGAAAATAATTAAAATCAGTTTGTAAACTCTTTTTAAATAAATATACAACTCTTGATAGCTAAAAACACACTTGTGTGTCTTAAGCGAGTAAAAATCGGATTGGTTCGGTTTCCATCTCACAACAAGTTCATAGATGGTTTCCACATGCCCAAATATCAAAGAACTTGTATAATAATGTACAAATGAAAATACTTAAGTTTTACAATCAAAAGTTAACAATAAAGCCTTTAAACAAAAGTTCGGTTTACGGTCTAGAGCTATTTACGGTTAAACAGAAGCATAAACTCTTAGAACCCTTAACCATGGAACTTCATAAATATGATGTACAAACTAAAATGAGCAGAAGTTAAACATGATTAATATGTGCAAACAAGTTATATAAGTGTATATATATCAAGGACCATGAAAGTCCTACATGAAGCTTTGCCTTACGAAGCCTGAAACTTAACCGATCGGGGTCGAATAAGTAACCGCCAAAGGTAACAAGGGGTTTGTATTATATATATGTTGTGCCATATGATTCAAGTATTAATTTAGACTAAGATAAACAAACAAAAATGTAAAACTTCAATAGTTTGACTTTGGAAGTCAAACCCGACATAAACATGAAAATAACCTTGAAAGTCTTTGAATTTGAGTGAGGAAATAGTTTATGAGTAGGGATTAATGTTAGAGAGGGCCTTGTATTTATAGGATGAGCTTATTTTGGTTAAACAAATGATTTAGAGGGTAAAACTCGGATTTAATGGACTAAAGAACCAACAACAAAACATATGCAGCAGGTCTGTAGGGTCGCGATACGCGACCGCCAAGTGGTCTCCCCATCGCGTAGCGCGATGGGGGTGACTGGTGGATTTTCCAAACTTTCAAAATTGGCAAAACTGGCCCCTGTAGTTCGTTTTAAGTGTTTTTAACGCGTTTTAAGGCCCATAAAGGATGTTTTCAAGACCCAACAAGTGTAAAACAATATTGTAACAGAAAATCCATCATTTTGATTTTATTATAAGTTTTGGTTTACAAAACGGGTCGATTTACATGTTAAACGGATACAAAACGAATACAAACGAGTACAAACGGGATCCGATTTTGACGAATGTCACAAGACTCACTTGCTGTCATATAACAAGTTGATATAGAAGATTCTGTAAGAAAACATAACTTGATTGAGCAATGTGTAAAAAGATCTGTTGATGTAGAGGGGGTTCTCATTGAGAAGGAGGTTCATTTAGAAGTTTATGAGAATTCTGATGGTGATGTTAAGTCACTCGGGGAGAGTGAGGATGATGACATCCTAGGGAACAAGTACAAAGAAGATATTCCGGTTGTATATGAACAAATTGATTCTTTTTTTGGTAAAAGGACATTGTCCTTGGTAAATAGAATTAAAACTTTAACGCTGAATACAAACAAGTGAACCTTCCCCCTCCTGAACATTATACCAAAGAGAGGATGAGACCACAAAAACACAAAGTAAACAAACAAAAAAAAAATAAGCCAAACTAAAAGTAAGAATAAGACACAAACTTCTTATATATATATATATATATTTTTCATGTTGATGTTTCTTCTTATGCTTATTCTTCCTTTTACTCCTCAGATAATCTTTGGTCATGAACCTAACCGTTCCATCCGTTTCGCACTCAACCTCCGGTTCATCATATATATGATAATCACTCTCATCAATTGCCAAAAACTGATACTAACCTTTACAACATCATTCTAGAAGAAATTTGTTTGGGTTGTTGGAATAAGGTTCCTAACAAGAGAGACTTTTAAAATAACAATTAGAAAATATTCTGTTTCAAATGGTAGAAATATGTATATTTATGTAAGTAGTAAAAATAGACAAGGATGCGTAGGTGCCAACTGTGTGAAAGGATGTCATTTCCATCTTTATTGTTCTATTAGCAAAGGGTTGTTATATGGTTAAAAAGCAAGAAAGAAATACACTTGCCAGAGAAACATGTCCAAGAACAGACACTTGACTGCTATGTTTGTTGCTACTGAGTTGTCAAATTTAAAGCTAGGCCATTCTGGCATGCTAAAGAGATCTAAACTACAAGTTTATTATAACTAATTTGTTTGCTTACAAAGCAAAAGGTTGCCCACACAAGAGGCTTCGTGATTCAATGAAGGATCACTTCAGAAAACTTGGATCATATCTGCCAGCTTTAAAGGCAATAAGCCCAAGTTCAACATTTGAACTTTAACTATCCCATCATGCTTCATCAATGCAGAATGAAGCTCAACAATTGAAACTTTTTACAGACTTTTTATGTGCTTTAATGAGGGTAAAAAGGTTTTTATTTTTGGAAATTTATAGGAAGGTCTTGTGCTTAGATGGATGTTTTCTCCAAACATTTCTTTGTGGTATGTTATTTGCTGCCATTGGGAGAGATGATACTGATCAAATGTGCCCCTTAGCTTGGGCAGCTGTTGAAGGAGAAAAACTAACAGTTGAGAATGGTTTATGGAACTGTTAAGGAAGTGTTTACAGATCTATAATGGTGGAAAGGGTTGGACTCTCATTTTCGATCAACAAAAGGTATGGCATTATATTCATATTTCTCAATTATAATTATGTTTTGATACTAACAGTTTCTTATGATTGTGCTAGGGATTACAAAATGTTGTTGCATTGGTATGGCTAGAAGCTAAACATAGATATTGTGCAAGAAACATTAATGCTAATTGGTACAAAAAGTTAAGTGTGACAAGTTGAAATGGGTGTTCTAGAGTTGTAAAGGTCTTCCGTGAGCCTGACTACAATAATGCTATCAGTGGGATGAAAGATATATTAGTTGATGCAATGGAGGTATTCTTGAAATAAAATCCTAAATGCTTTTCAAGGTGCTTTCTTAATAGTCACACGAAATGTAATGCCATTGTAAACATGGAAGAAATTTTTAGTGGTTTTATCATTCAACCCAGATCTAAGAATATTATAAATATATTAGAGGATATTATGGTTGCAATTATGACTAGGCTCACCAATATGCATACACAACTCGGAAAACATGATGTTACCGTGTGCCCTAGGATACAATTGAAACTTAACAGAGAAACATGAGGCTTATAGATGTGAGGTTTTTTCATGATAATATAATGTGTTCCAAGTAAGGGTGATATTTCTGTGGATTTGACTAAGAAGAGATGCACATGTAAAAAAATGGGATTTAACATGTACGCGTTGTAAGCATGTTTGTGTGGTTGTTGGGGTTTTAAACAAGAATACAGAGGTGTATGTTATAAGTGTTACCACAAAGAACAATACATGAAGTCATATGAATTCATCAATCCTCCATTGGCTAGTAAAAGATACGGGCCACTAGTTGATTTTTCTTTAGACCCACCACCAAAAAGAAAGTTCTTGGAAGACCAAAGAAAAACAAAAAGAGGAATCTACATGAAAATCCTAAAAGACCAGGCAAATTGACTAAACATGGGGTAGTCATTGTAAGAAAAAAAAGGACATAACATTAGAAATTGGTAAAAAAGGAGTAAAAGGTCAGTTGATCAAAATGGTGCTAAAAATAATTAGGAAGACCAAATAGAGAAATAATCCAAACTAGTTAGCAAACAAAGCAACCTAGTCTACTAACTTAGAGGCCAATCAACAATCTCAAAGGACAAGTCAAAGGTTAAGGGGAGTGGTAGAGTCAAAGGGAGGGGCTAAGTCAAAGGAATAGGTTAAGTAAAAGAGGAAGGGAAAAATGAATGCAACCTGATTTGATAACATTCTATGCTAGTTTTAGTTTAAGTATTTCAATTTCTTTAAGGTTTAACTATTTTGATGTTCCATGTGTACTGGTTAAAAACATGTAATTTACAACATTTCTAATGTATGGAATTTAGTTTATATATGATGTATGTAATTAAATCAATTATATACAGTGGTAGCCAGTTAATATGGTCATTTTATGCTGTGGTTATCTAACTGGTTTGTGAAGTGGTTATAAAACTAGTTTATGCAACATTTTAAGTCCCTGTGGAGTGTCATTATGGTCAATCCGTTAGGTGAATTATGGCCATTCTATTTTGATATAATTCCTTAGTAGCAGGTTATCACAATGGTTTGTGTAGCATTTGGTCATTATGGTCATTTTTAGTCGATGTGTTAGGGTTATTATGGTTACTCTGTTTTGAGTCCTTGTGTTAGGATCATTAAGGTCAATCGATTTTGAGTCATATTGTTGGTTATCAGAATAGTTTGTGAAGAATTTTTAGTCATTCTGTAATTAGCATTATTGTCTATTTTGAGAATGTTAACCTCACAAGAGATTGACAACAACATTAACATCACAATAGATTGACAACAACATCCATAGATTGACAATAAAATAACATATGTTTACAGCTTCAAACAACTAAAATCCACCAGATTTTCATGACAAAAAATACTAAACATAACGCACATTGTTTATTGCACTTGGACTTTGTCAATGAGAGTTGCTTTTTCAATTTTTTGTTCTCCTTTTACAACAATTTGTTCATTAATTCCAAAAACACCAATCTTTATGCCACTATATTTGCAATTTTCTTGTCAACATCCTGTTTCGACATAAAAAACTTGTAGTCCATTCTCTGATAAGAATTAAAATGTATCAATATAAGAGAATTGAAATCTAAGCAGGATAATCAAATGTGAAACTTACTGGCCATAGTGGCAGCCATAAAAGTCCCCCCAAATTCGAGGACTTCTACGACCTACAACTCAAAGGATTTCAAGGTTATTGTGATTGATGTTCCATCTGAGTCAACTTATAGATTCTAGGGTTCTTGTATGCGATACATAAAGAAGACGAAGACAAATTTATGTAGATCAAGTGAAACTAGCGTTTTTAAGCCTTAAATCGGAAGTGTAGGAGGTCTTTAAGTAGTTTGAATATCGAACTAATATAAAAAAAATCTTCTAAGCAACCATGTTAACGTCCACGTAGTCCTCCATGTCATCCCAAGTTAATGGGATCTAATTCTATCAATAGGCTCGTTGGCAGAAAAATAAATTGAAAGTGGGACTAACATGATAGAATTCTTTAGATCGAACCAACGCTAGCCAAATTGAAAGTTGGGACTAAAATAAATTGATTGTTGTTGTTACAATAAATGCTAATGTGAAATTTATATATGAGAGAATTATGATTGTGTCCCTGTGGAATATGAGCGGGAGACCAATGGACCCCTAATTCTTAAAATGCGCGTTTTGACACTGCAGTTTTCCAACGGGCTAGTGTGGGCCCTGCTTCTAGTCAAACATCTTTGAACCGTTAAAAATTGTTGAAATTACGTGTTTACCCCTAAGCCTTTAATTCAGTTTAAAAATAATCATCCAAAAATTACGGACTCACTATGGACGCTGCTGCTAGTCAAACATCCTCTGTCGCCACCCTCTACCCGTTTTTCTGTCTCCACACCGACGTCATTGTCATCGTCTCCACACCTGCACCAACGCCCTCTACCCGTCTCTATGTATCCACACCGTCGTCATCGGCTCCGATGAGTGTTGGTAGTTTGGCAATAAAGGTTAGGGTTGATGGTGGCAGGTGGTGTTTTTCCGACGGCGGTGAAAGAATGCATATCTGTAAATTATCATATATATAGGGTAATGATCCTAAAAGAACTATTTGGAAATTGAGAACTTTGAGAACCATTTTGAGCAAAAAAAAAACCTCTAAAAGAATATTTTAAAAAAATTATAAAACAAAAAAAACAAAAACTTTTAAAAAGTAAAAAAAAAAACAAAAATTCTTATATTTCACTCCGCTTTCATAAAAAAAAACTTCGTACTATACACATATGTATAATTTCATTTAATCTTTAGTTACGTAATGTATACATATGTACATTATCATTTACCTTAAATTGTACATATGTGAATAAAAAAACATGTATGTACATATATGTACATATTATACATATGTGTACAATTTAGCAAAACCGAGACAATTTTTTATGAAACCGAGATGATGAATAAGAATTTTGATTTTTTTATTTCTTTCATTTTTGCGTTTTTTTATGTTTTATGGGTTTTTATAATTTTTGGGTTTTTTGTGGTCTAAAATGGTTCTTATAGTTCTCAATTTCAAAACAGTTCTCACATGATCCTGATCATATATATATATATATATATATATATGTTTTTCCGACAAACCACGTTTTTTAGACGAACTTGCTCTTCGACGAGTGGAAGAATGAACCTGTACCGATGAGTTGGAGACCACCTCCGGCACGGCGGTTAAGCAACAACGGTGGCGATGGTGAGTGTAAAATCGAGCCGATGTTTGGGTGAGGTGCTCGAATCCGGTGACGGGGGTTGACGATGAGTTGCAGGTTTGGGTTGGGGCTGGAAGGGACGGGGGTGGGGGTGATGAAGTTGCAGGTGGTGAACTGATGACGAAGACTAGGTTGGCAGAGGGTCGTGGTGACACCGGTGGTGAAGAAGTTGATGAAGACGATGGTGAAGATTCTGCTGTTATTATTATTAATGTTATTTATTATTATTGTTAATGTTGTTATTATTATTATTAAGAGATTACCATAATGCCCTTGCCATCTAACAATCAACAAACAGTTAATGCTTGGTCAACTAACGAGAGTGGCTCATATTGGCGATCTGAAAAGGAAATGAGTTTAATATGCGCAATTTAAGAAGCGGTGGTCTAAGTGTCTCCCACCCGTACTACACAGGGGTCCAAATCATAATTTTCTCTTTATATATATACATTTTTGAGGTACATCAATAAATTTGACTAGTAGTACTATATTATTTATTAAAAGATGTTTATATTAATACAGAAGACAAACAAACAACAAACGTTGTCACTAATCATTTTAGAATAACTGAACTATGTCATTTAAAATTTAAAAATAACCTAGATACTATCAAAAGTGTGCAAGTTTTGGACTAACATCCCATTGTTTGACATGTGTGTACAAACTTGAAGTTTTTTAACAGTATAAATTTGGAGATTTCGATAAGGGTATGAACATAAATTGCATTGAAAGCTCACATTTTCCTTACCCATATTGCAAGTGTCTATTTCTAACTAGGACTTCTAAAATAAAGCTTAGAACTTAGAAGGTTAAATTATTATTTTTATCTTCAAATATTACCATACCATCTATCTTAATAATACTGTCTATTGTGTCGGTATCATCCTTCTGCTATATGGTATATCATGTGACGATAGCATACAAAATTCTAACAGAAAAATATAATTTACCTGCCATATCGTTTCCATAATTTAAAATACGAGTTCATTTAATATTATTTTGGTGATTGTCCAAATAATTTTAGATTGAAATTTAATATCAGTCTCTTTCGAACACCTAATGTCACACTTTAATTTTCAATTTTTTAACGGCACATATTTGAAACTAACTGTTACTTTTATTAAACTTGTGGATTGCAGAGTGTAAACAATAATTTGAAAGTACTTCATATATGAAAAGAATTATTATTGACAAGGTTTTTAACATTTTAAGCCCCCTATTACGGCGGGATTAAACTAATAATATTAGGTGTAGTTAATATATATTCTTTTTAGGTTCAAATGTAGTTCATATGAATTTAAGTGCACAAGAAAAATGTATGACAAGTCAGGAAGCTTAATAAATAATTTAGCTAATACTATGTTGGTGTAAGTTTTGCTAATTGAAAAATAAGAGTATTGTTAAAGAATATTATCTCTATAATTTTACATTTTTTATTATATGTTTCTTCAAATTTTGTTTAATCTATTATTTCTAAATCTCTATATCTAATTCTCTACCTCTTAACTCGTATAAATACTTACTCTTATTTCTCTTCAGTTTTAACTTTTAAGTAAAACAAATTTGAAACTATCTTGGTGGACACCAACAATCAGCCAACTTACAAATTCATTGATTGAATTTAAAAACGAAATATTTAACCGTACGTCTCTGGGACTTTCTGTTATGAAGTAATCAAACCTTTGTCACTCATATATGGTTTCTTGGCCTCTTCAACTCAAAAAGTAAATTAAACATAAAACTGATTCACGATGGTTGCTTTCAAGCAACGTCGATTAGTTATAATACTGCCGTTCGAATCAAAATCATCCAAATTAAATCAAGCTCAAGTGCTTATCACCACTTTAATGTGAAGAACTTAATGCCAACAATCAACCAACCTCTTATTATTTGTACATATCCTCTGAATGTTCTTGTCTCCTTGTTTGGAGTCACTCAGTTGCTGTCTACAAGACGACAAAACTATCTTCTCTCAATATTTTATTATTGTCTGAATGATTAAAGGAAAAGGAAAGACTAGACGGCAAATAAATAACTTTTATGTACAACATTGGGCATGCTAATCATTACTAGCTTCTTAGGGTTAGGGAAATGCGATTAAGTAAACGGTATAAAACTGAAATTAATATTTTGTTCAATCCATTTTCACATTTCATTTAAAAGCAGTGTTTACATTAATACCAAATGTAATCGGGCAACAAGCTCCGCTAGTTTTGAACACATACTTTGAAAGAAAGAGTTGTATTAATATATAATAATTCACAAACTTTCAAAAGTGGATCTTATATTAAGGGCAACAAATATCACTTAAGCATCTTCGGTCAAAACTCAAAATTCCAAACTAATGAACTCCAAACAACCGACATAATTTACTTCAAATAGCACAATATCGTTGACGAAAATAATTGGTTTTTAGATGATTTCGTGGAGATAAGGAGATTGGACGAATTTTGAAATAGAATTCAGATCAGAAAATAGAGTATACATCAATATTGCGTTGAATGTTTTATGTATCTTTTCATATAAATGAGACGATGCAATTAAAAAAATAAATAGTTCTAAGTGTTTATAAAAAGAGAAGAAATGTAATCTCTATATAATAGATAAAGTTTAAAATGTATCAAAAGACATATCTCAAATAGATTCTGAATTAGTTTAAATTTTCGCGTGGAACGTTAACTCGTTAAGTCACATGAGTTGTATAATAAATATGAAATTAGATTTTAATTATGACTCAAAACCAAGTATAATACAGCGTAAACTAAGTGCAAATGATGATTATTCTACTAGAAATGTTTTTGGTAACGAATATAAAAGTCACAAGTGTCATTGATATCAAACTATAAATATAATTAAATTTACTATGAATACCTTTGGTAACGAATATAAAAGTTACAAGTGTCACTGATATCAACTATAAATATAAATTATTATTGAATAATATGTGGTGTTTGAAGTATTAAAATATATAAACAGACATATTTTCTATAATTTAAATGCTTCTTATTTTTGTCCAACGAAATGTTAAGTTATAAACCACTAGATGGAATGGTCGCTCATGTATACTTTAATTTAATTGGTCATTACATATGCAATTAATGTTTTGATAGTTGATTATTTCAACATGGTTATATATATAACTTTAATAGTTTGCTTTTGTGTCTATATATATGGGTTTAAACCGATGCTTCCACCATTCTAGCTTGTAATTTCTAGTTCTATCTTGTAGCAGTCTCAAAAACCTTAATTATCATGGACCTCACTGTAATTAATTCTTACATATATTCTTAAATGCTTCTATTGCATGCATTTGTTTACTAGCTTTAGATTCATACATTTCCATTTTTCATGATTTTCCCTAATTATTGTAGGAAAAGGATGTGTTCATTGAAGGTAAGGTGAACTGGAAAGGTAAAGCTGCAACAAAGAATAAGCATGGAGGCATGCGGGCTGCGGTTTTAATATTAGGTAGGATTTTTGGTTTTGTGATTACAGGGGCAGAAGTTGAAAATATGGCAGTGATATGTTGTCTACTTTTGTTTTGCAGCAACGTTTGCATTCGAAAATATGGCAAACATGGCCCTGGCAGTGAATTCGTGACATATTTTACTCAGGTAATGCATTATGACGTGGCCGAAGCAGCAAACCATGTAACGAATTTTATGGGCACCGGTTACATCATCTCCATCATTATGGCTTGTCTTGCTGATGCCTACATCGGTCGATTTAGAACTCTTCTTATTGCAGTGTTCGTAGAATGTGTGGTAAGTATTGATCCTAATTACCATATCCATTAAATCGACCATTTTTTTATTCCTAGGTGTTTTAGCAATATGATAAATGTTGATAGGAGGTTTTTGCCTTATGGAAGTGTTTTAGTTTCTTAATTTAGAGTCCGCTACCCTAGTAGCGAACTCCCTAAAAACCAAAACACTTCCAAAAACTCTTAGAAACGCTTATCATTATGCTAAAACATCAAGAAATAAAAGAAAATCTTCATTCAAGCGAATCGATATTCTTTCTTCTGATTGATAACTTATTACCCTAGGGGTTTTCACTACTCACAATTCAAGCTCATTACCCAAGCCTCAAACCACCTCTATGTAACATCTTTTTGCCAACATCAAACTGCGAAACAGTGAGTGGACGAAATGCCGCACTCTTGCTGTTTGCAGTCTACCTCTTGGCTGTTGGCAATGGGGGTGTAAAAGCAGCATTGCCATCACATGGAGCAGATCAATTTGATGAAAAAGACCCAAAAGAGGCTATACAGATGTCAACTTACTTTAACTGGTTGCTAGTAAGCGTTGCAGCCGGGGGCTCAGTTAGCTTAACTGTCTTCGTGTGGGTACAAGACAACAAGGGTTTTGATTGGGGATTCGGGCTGTCGTTGATCGCCATGTTCTTGGGTGCAATTATCTGTATTCTTGGATGGCCATGGTATCGTATATATGTTGTGCTAGGAAGCAGTGCCATTACTAAAATTATACAGGTTAGTTGAACATAAACATTTGAATATGTTACAAGAACTTAATACTTGTGGATCTATTAATTAAGTGCCATTTAGAAAGACTTTACATTTTTCAGGGTTCTAGGCAAAACATAATTTTTGTTAGATCTGGGAGAACAAAAAAAGAACACTTATTTTTCCAATCTTAAAATATAAAGAATGATTGAAAGAAAAGATTATTTCTCTCTTTTGAAACTTAAAAAAAGATATGTGAAGAAAATTAATTTATTTATTGAACCAACACATGTGTAAGTCATATGTACGTTATATTACTTGGCACGTAACTTACACTTGTGTATGTAAACATTTATAAATTAAGTTGTTTAAATGATATATTATGGACCTAACATGCATTTGTGTGTAAAAAATGTATGTTATAGAAAATATGAACCGTTTATAAAAAAAATTAAACAATTTTGGTTAGTTATCACGTACAACAACTTCGTTTCTGTAGAACCTCAACCACTATTGTCTCATTTATAAGTTTATTTAAACATTGATTATACGCTTGCCCTTAAGCTCCTTGTATGTTTAGGTTTACGTTGCAGCGATTAGAAATAGAAAGCTTCAACTTCCTGAGGACCCTGTTGAACTACATGAGCTCCCAATGGACAAAGAGGCTGCACTTCATCAAGAATTCTTACCTCATAGAGACGTTTACAGGTTTAGTTATGTATTTAAATTAAGCTTGTCTTCATTTATGATTTGTTATTATTTCTAGGTGGTCTAGCAAAATCATAAGCGCTGCTCTTCATCAAGAATTCATATCATTTTGCTAGACCATAATTCATTTGATGTTACGAATAAACAACAAAATAACCAGTGGTTTGTATTACTAGATGGCTAGACAAAGCAGCAATCCGATCTGATAACACTGAGCAATCAACAAGTCCTTGGAAACTATGTACAGTCACACAAGTCGAGAACGCAAAAATCTTATTAGCAATGGTTCCAGTTTTCTTATGTAGCTTTATTATGACACTTTGCTTAGCACAACTACAAACATTTTCAGTTCAACAAGGAGCCACCATGGATACTAAGCTTACAAACTCTTTCAATATACCACCCGCATCCCTCCCAATAATTCCTATAGCATTCTTGCTCGTTCTAGTTCCACTTTATGACCAAATATTGGTACCTTTGATTCGTAAATTTACCGGGATACCTACAGGAATAACTTACTTACAAAGAGTAGGAGTAGGGCTTATTCTCTCAGCGTTATCTATGGCGATTGCTGGCATTATGGAAGTAAAGCGAAAAAACGTCGCTAAACACCATAACATGCTAGACGCGCTCCCTGTGCTTCAACCATTGCCCATCAGTGTCTTTTGGTTATCCTTTCAATATTTTGTCTTTGGTATAGCTGATATGTTCACTTATGTGGGACTACTTGAGTTTTTCTATTCACAAGCACCAAAATCAATCAAATCCATTTCTTCTTGCTTTCTATGGAGCTCAATGGCAGTCGGGTATTTCATGAGTAGTATCATGGTGAAAATAGTAAATCGTGCGACAAAAGGGGTTACGAAAAGCGAAGGATGGTTGGCTGGAAACAACATAAATCGAAATCATTTAGAAAACTTTTACTGGCTACTTGCTATATTGAGTTTGATCAATTTCATAATTTATCTCTTTGTTGCATCAAAGTACAAGTATAGGCCACAAAGTCTTGATGTTAAGGATAACTATATATGAGACACTTCAGTCGAAGACAAAGAAAACTTCAACAGAGTATTTTTAGTTATGTGAAGTTAAAGATCTCTAAGTATACCTAGGGTTCTTAAATCTGAGCATCCTCATTATCTTGTATTTTGTATTTATGATTTTAAGAAGTTGTATAATTTCAGTTTACATGTATGTTTAAATTTGATGTGACGGTGTGGGTGTGTTGATTTATTTACTAATTTTGTGCTTTGTAAAAAGATTGTTAGGATTTGTGTAACTATTATAAAAATTTGATAATTGTGTTTCTAATACATATTCTTATTATGTTATGGACCGAAACCATTATAGGGTATGAGACTTGTCTCACATCGGTTGTATAGTCAACTAATGTAGGGTTTATAAGCCAAATAAGTTCTCTCAAATATCAAACTAGTCTTTTGGGTTGAGTTCTTTTGTTTGGCTTGTAATATATTCCAATAGCATTAAGTGTCTCCTTGTCTACATGGTTTATGACTTATTCGAACTATACTAAGTCTTGCAAAAGCGTATACTCCTTTCTTAAATCACTAAATCAACCATCTAAGGCAATGACTTTAAGATATATTCTTGTGCTTTCAAAATTTTCTTCAACCAACCAATATTTCAACCAATATTTGACAAGTATTCATTTTCACACCATACATCAGATTGATTCTTGTGCGTCAGATTCTTCACCATCTTCTGAAATTTATGCAATTGACAAGTATTCTAATTATGTTCCTTAAGAGAGTGTTAATTTTGCCGAGAAACACGCTGCGTTCACTACTTGGATTCGCTACAACAACAAGCCATATATTTGAGTGAAACAATTTCTTTTTATATAAGAAAAATAATAAAGAAAAAGTAGATTAATACAGTTGTCCTATTTTCTCTCTCAACTAAAGTCGGTATACCCTTTCTATATATGGCTTTTTGTTTTAAGGAATAATTCATATGACAGACACGTCGCAAACATAACGACACATGTCATCCCATTAATCTCTCACTACATCAAAGACAACCACCTAATAATCGATACCAAATCAAACACACAGAGAAAAAAAAAGTTGTTTCTATGGCTTCCAGTGACAAAACTCCTGGTTCAATGCCGGTGGGCGATGGAAAAGTCCCACCGGGTAAACCAATGACGGTGGGAGACCAAGTTATCGACAAAAGTGCTCAAATGTTACAAACCTTGAAACCTATTAAACAAATGAGCCAACATGTCTGCACTTTCGCCGTCTACGGCCATGACATGAGTCGCCAGATCGAAGCCCATCACTACATCACGCGTCTCAATCAAGATTTCCTTCAGTCTGCCGTTTACGACTCCAACAAACCCTCCGCTAATCTTATAGGTATATATGCTTCGTTTTCAAAATTATCTCTCTAATTATATAATATGTACACACACATCAATTATATGAATGGATCGATCGTTAATAACAGATTCACATCAAATTTCTAACATCAGCCACTCCTAATTAGGATTCAAGTGGGCCTATACGAACAGGGGGAAAAAAGGCCCCTTAAGCCTTAACGAATGACATTTACTAACTGACAGTTAACATTATAGCAATAAACAAGGAAAAAAGTATCAGTGTATAAGTTCTGAGGTTTTAATGTTTTTTTAATAGAGGGCGCAATAAGCTTTTCCCTTTTAAATTTTAATATATATATATATGGAAATGAGATAGAATTCATCCTTAGAGAGAAAACTAAATAACTAACATTAAAGTATTTTTAATTCAATTAAAAAGATATTTTTATTTTTTTTTCTTTCATCATTTTTATATATTGTTATTCTTCACCATAAAAAATAAAAATAAAAAACTCGTGGTAATGCATATATATAATACATCGACTTTTTTTATAATACATATGTGCAATAATATGCATTTTGCTATTTGAAATAATGTTGAATAGCATATATATATACAGTTATTTGTAATGTATATTTGCATAATGTTATATTATACAACAAAAATCGATATAATACATATGTGCATTAGTGTTGTGTTACATATATGCGATAGTATGTTTTGCATACAATTATTAGTGTTGTATTTGCATATATTCAATAGTGTGTATTATATAATGCATTTGTGTTGTATTATATGCAATAAAACATTGGAGTATTTTATATATGCAATACACATTAATGCACGTATACATTACATCGACGGTTTTTTTTATTGGGAACAAGATCATCTTATTAGAAGGAGGAAAGAAAAAAAATCATAAAAATATTATTTTAAAAAAATTAAAAACAATTCTTTAGTAGTTTATAGTTCTCTCTAGATCCCACCCGTATATATATATATACGTATATATATATGTATATATATATATATGGTTTGGATTAAATACAAATAAAATTAACATGCCAAACGTGAGAATCAAGTAGAATAATTACATATACAAGTAGAGTAATTATTCTAATATGATGTAATTACATAATTACTCTACTTGTATATATAACTACTCTATTTGGTTCACATTTTAGCACGTTAATTTCATTTGTACGTTAAAGTTCCCATACACATATATATATATACATATATATAGGCATGAGACTATACCCATTCACAATTTCTCACAAGCCAATCTTTATTAAAATAATAATATCTCTTTTTTCTATCTATACACCCAACCCTACTCAATTTTTAACACCCTTTCACAACCCATCCTAACTTAAAAATTGTATTTTTTTAACGAAGTCCGTTTTTGATAAAATTTGTGTCGGAATGTTCATATTTTTTTTTAAATATCGTGTATTCAATTATTTTTTTAGTTTGAGTATTAAAAGTTAATTGAATAATTAAGTTATTGGGGATTAGTTTGAATTGCAATCTGGGTTTGCTCTACCAAACCAGATTGCTTTATTTTTTTTAACTTTGGGCCCGCCAATCTTATTATGAGATTGCCAATGAGAGTAGTCTGAGTCCAACTCATTATTGCCTATGGCCGGCCCTACATACATATCGAATTGATTTGATCTGATTTAGATGAAGGAAACGTGATAAGTTATAGTGTGATAATTGTGTAGGGGTGGAATATATTGTGTCCGACAAGATCTTTGATACTTTGCCATCAGAGGAACAGAAGTTGTGGCATTCACACGATCATGAGGTTTCCTTGATTTTTTTTTGTTGTACCAATGATGTCATGATCTATATGCTATATTGTTTTGAATCGCCATATATCTTATCCAGGTAACATCAGGAATGTGGGTATGTCCAGGTGTTCCAGAGAAGATTCAGAGGACCGAGCTTGAAAATATTGCACATACTTATGGAAAGTTTTGGTGCACTTGGCAGGTGGACAGAGGCAAGATCCACCTTTCCTTTTATTTTATCATCTAAACTAGCTGCATCCTTATTAGGGTTATTCAAAAAGCACATGGCGGGTCCGAAACCGCTAGCTAGACTTGTCTGCTAAACGAGCGGAGCCGAGTTGCCTCAATGTCTAAATGAGCCGAGCTCAAGCTAACGTTACCTCGCTCATTTGACTTGTTTATGATAAGCCCATATTTGATGTTTTTAATTTATAACCCAATTGCACTTATAAATAAGCCACGTAATATGGTCCATAACACAGTAAAGATATCCTAATATTAGTTTTTTTACTTGAATGTTAAAATGAATATTAAATACGGCTAGTTTTTATTTGAATGAGTTCGCTTAAGCTTTTCATAGGCCCAAGCTCAAATCTTAGTGTGTTAAGAGTAAATGAGCTAAGGTCAAGCTCAAATCTTACCAAATTTAACTGATCATAGCGTGACAATGTGTTTTGCATCTCCAGTATAGTTTTTCTATACGTTTATAACATAATATATATACATATATTTAAAAGATGATGTATATGTGTGGTATTTTCTTCTTTTGGTTCTTTATTAACTCTTGAAACATTGTGGGAATTAACGGTGTGCAGGTGACAGGCTTCCACTTGGTGCGCCGGCTCTAATGATGTCACCACAAATAGTAAACATGGGCGTTATAAAGCCGGAACTGGTGCACGTGAGGGATAACAAATTCAAGATATCAACTGAAGAGCTTAAAAAATCAAGGGCTAATATTCCAGTTTCTAACCCTGGAAATGCACGGGTGGCGGATTATTGGATGCACACTGGGAAGGGTTTCGCAATTGACATAGAACAGTCGGAAATGAAAATGAAGGAACCACAGGTGGAAATAGAAATGGTGGAAGCGCCAAAGTTTCCATGAATGTGTTTTGCTTTTCTTGGGTGATATTATGCCATGGGTTCCTTTGTGTGTTGTCTTTTTGAATGATGCTGGAATGGATTGTACAACTCCAAACATTAGGTGTTTGGGTAGTAATAAGTATTCCGTAGCGATTGATGTTCCGTAGCAAGCGGATGTTCACTGCTACCGGATATTCAATAACGACGAGGAAGAGTTGGTATTGAGAGGGACTATGTTAGCCTATGTTTAATGGTTTTAGGGTAAGTTCTCAATTCTCTTTTTTATTTTTAGTTTTATGGTACAATTATATAAGAAACATATGAGAGACGAGGGATTTGTAGAGGTTAGAGAAGAAGCTTGACAAGCTTTTCATTTTATTATGGTATTCTTCATGTCATTAGATCAATAAAGAAGTTATTTATCACTAAATCTTTCAATTTTTTAATCTTGTTTCTTTGGCGAGTGTTTTTCTTAATTTAAAGCAGGCAGCAGCACATGACCGACTATATAGCGAGCGAGTCATGATGTTGGTGGTCAAATGGTAGAGATTAAATCTCTCGTCAAATGGTAGAGATTAAATCTCTCAAAAACAGTCTTTAAGATTTTGGGTGAAATTTACCTTAAAAGATAAATTTTGATTATTAGAAAATATTGGTATTCAATGTTAATATTATCCAAATACAGATTTGGTACTACAAGAAATTTCGGGACACCGGAAATGTCGTCTCTATTGCTACATGTTGCCGCTAAAAGTGTCGCCATTCGATTCGTGTAAAATCTTAAGAGGGCTTAATCTGGTCGTTGATAAGCTAATTGTAGGATCCCGTTTTGTATATTAGTCTTTTGTATTTCTTTAATCTATTTACGATGTGTTTTATTAGTTTATCGGTTTGTTTATTGTATGCTTGGGCCCGAGGCAATGTAAACAAAGCCCATTGGGCCGTTCATAATGAAAGACACGCATGGTATAGCTTGCACTATAAATAGTGCATGCATACCCATGTAACACATGTAATTTCAGAACCTTATCCATCTACCAACTCTCCCCCTATTCTCTCTTTCTTTCCATTTTCGGCAATAACCATCACCAACAAGATCCAAGATCTCGGTTGCTTACTAGTAATTTCCGCTAGCTAGTAAGTGAGATTGATTTAAGAACTGTTGTTTGATCCGCTCTTAGAACCTACAATTGGTATCAGAGCTTTCAGCTCTACTACTTGTAGTTCTTGGTCACAACCTTGGATTTAGGTCTTGTTTGAGTGTATAAGACTTGTTTTCACGCGTTTGAAGTGGGAGGAGTTGGGTTTGAGGAAATAGATAATGCATTTATCTGGTGGATAAACCGGTACACTTTGATTCTTTTGTTTAAATGATTTTTGCAAATAAATTATATCCAAAAAAAAATAATATCATGTTTGGAGGGTTTTCTAGAATAATTATGAGTTGAGTCTTGGTCTGTTTGGATGATTAAAACACGAGTTCGGCCCAAAAAGGAGCGAAAAACAAACAAACAACAAAACTGTTGTAGCTGCAGCTTGGTCGTTCATCACGACCAAGGGTGTGCATTCCCTTCGCGTAGAACGACGCGAGGTGTTCCGTCAAAAGTTTGGTTTTTGACCATTTAGCCCCTGGAGTTGTTTAAAATTGATTTCTAGTGCAAATTAAACGAGTTAAGGATCAATAAAGATAATATAACAACATAACAAGTATTTAACAATATCATAACATAAAATCCATCATTTTATTTATAACCAAATATCTGAAACTGAAAACAGGTAGGGTTTACAATATGAAAGAAAATAAAAATCGAATCGAAAATGGCAAATGTCACATAGTGCGTGACACAAAGGTCTAACTGCTTAATGACAAAACCGACTGGACCAAACAAATGCTGTTTAAATATTCAAAAACCGATCGGTTATGTAGAAAGTTCTCTATCTAACTGGCCAATATGATCGATACCGAGTATACTATCTAAATGACATCACGGGAGGATAATGGGCGGTTTATTTGGGAGGGGGGGGGGGATAATTTAATACATGTGGGTTTGTTGAAACAGATATCTATAATATGAAATTAAGATAACGAGGAATTAATATTCTTATCTATATAAGTGTTTTCATAAATAAACTTAGAGCATTCTCATTCAACCCCTTATTTTATGTTAGAGTGCATTTAAAATTTAGAGAGTGATTTAGAGTGTTATGAGTGAAGAGTTTTTATAATTTAGAAAATGCAATGATTTTTTTTTATATTTGAAAAGCTACTATTCATCCCCTATAATTTTTTAATACTTTCTGAAAGTTGGTATGAGTGAAGAGTTTTTATAATTTAGAACTTGCCAGTGTTCATCCGACATTTCATGTTTCGAATCTCAAAAAGTGCTTAGCCGAGGGTAATCTCTATATTCCTCTCGATGAAGTACATGTCGATAAGTCGATGGTCATGGTTGAACGACCCGTTGAGATCATGGATCGCAACGAGAAGAAAACCAAGCGTAGTCATACTCGGTTAGTCAAAGTTCGATGGGAATCACGGCGTGGCGCGAAATTTACTTGGGAACGAGAAGACGCAATGAAAGAGAAGTATCCACATTTGTTTGCATCATCGTCATCAACTAAATTTCGGGACGGAATTTCCTAAAGTATGGGTGTAACATTCGTCAATTTCGGGTCACTTTTGTTATGTAAACCCGACCCATTGTAACCCGAACATTTCAAATATATAAAATATTGGATCTTGTCATTTAAAATATATAAAATATTGGATTTTTATATTATGCATTGTTTGACCATTTAAGCATACCCATTTTTATACAAACCATAAAAGAATCTTTATACCCAACCCTTCACTACTTCTCTATATATACACACCCATCTTCTTCATTTTACTTTTGCTACATCTTCAAAATCTCTCTCAAAACTCCATAGATTCAAGGTTGTTATTTTTATGAGTTCTTGAAGGTTTGACTTCCAAGAGTCAAACCAAGATTCATCTTTCATTCTATTTAGCTTATGTAGTCTTATTAATACTTGTATATGGTGGTACAGCATATATATAATACATACCCCTTGTTTCCTTTGGTAGTTGCTTCTTCGGTTCCGATCGGTCAAGTTTCAACCTCGTAAGGCAAGGCTTCATGAAGGACTTCGTGTTATTGATATATGTATATACTTATATAACTTGTTAATACATACTAACCAAGGATAACTTATGCTATTTTAGTTTTTATGAAGTTCCATGGGGTGGTTTTGTAGAGACTAACCTCGGTTTAACCGTAAATTGTCCAAACCGTGAACCGAACTTTTGCTTACTAGTTTTGTTAAAATAGTTGTTTAAATATGCTTAATGTTAGATTTGAGTTTCAAAAATCATTTTTACAAGTTCTTTGATATTAAGCATGTGGAATCCATCTATGAACTCGTTGGGAGATGGAAACCGAACCAAACCGAAACTTTTGCTTAAAAGACTTGTTGTTAACTTTTAGTTGTAAAACTTAAATATTTTTCATTTATAAATTATTATACAAGATCTATGATATTTGGGCATATGGAAACCATCAAGGAACATATTGTGAGATGGAAACCGAACCAATCCGATTTTTACTCGCTTAAGACACACAAGTGTAATTTTAGCTATCAAGACTTGCATATTACTTTAAAAATAGTTTACAAACTGATTTTAATTATTTTTAAGTACTTGGAATTGTTGGATCCAACTTGATATCATAACATTGTTTGGACCGACAAAACCGAACACTCGCTTAACGTGCGTTGTTAGTTCTAAAACAATAGAACTACATACTTGGTTAAGTCTTATTAAGTTTTATTGAGTTATCTCATAACATTCATTATTTTGGAAAGATGACTTTGGGTTTGACCAATTATCAAGACCCGAACCAACAACCCGAACACTCGTTAAAGACCCGTTTTAGTATCTTTGTCCCAAAGGAACTTGCATTTAGCATTTTCTCACCTTATTACTTAACATAGGTTAAGTAAATATTGAGGTTAGATATTTTAACCCGGTTTCGAGTAAACTTACATTTTTAAAGGGTTATTATTATAAATTCTTGAATAGTTACATTTTAAACCTTGAGCTTTATTTTTTTACTTTTTGCAACAATTATTTTATCTTCAAGACAACCTTTCTAAATCCAAGACTTTCTTTTATTTAGGCTTCATACGTTAAAATCGTCGTTCCAGCAAATCTCCAAATAATCAATCTTTCAAGTTTATTACTTGAACGTGAGTAACTTCATACCCCGTTTTCTATCTTTTGTTTTGGGGGTGACATTTCATCTTATCTAAACTAAATGTTTTATACTTGGGTCTTAAACCACAAACGTTGTTGTATACTTTACTTGAATAATTGCTCGATTTGGTGTTCTATGCTTATTTGTCTATGTGTTTATCGCTTTTGGATGGTGGAACTATAAATCCTAGACCATTTGCCAACCCCTCATGGCAAGGTTTCGTTAACGTAATGCAATTAACGATAGCTATAAAATCCTAAACTATTTGGCATCCCCTTATAGTTGGGTGTCGCTAACTTGTTAGCGATAACTATTTTATCCAAGTTTATAGCTCTTATTTATTGTTTCGTATACTAGTTTTGTGGCTTTTCTTACTATATACTATTGTTGCTCAAACTTATGAATTGCTCACCAACCTTTGTGTTGACAAACGTTTTTTATGAAATGTTACAGATTTGCTTTTAGGTTGATGTTGGATGCTTGGAGAAAACGTCACAAATACCTTTAAGTTATTAGCAAAAATGAACAATATTTGATTTGCTATATTTTGTATTGACTATCTCTTGAATATTGTTATCTGACATTTTCGATGTTGTGAAATGAAATGAGTTTGTTAAATATTGCCGCTTTAAATAGTGTCACGCGCTTATGGGCAATCGTTACACCTCGGCATGTTCCGCCGCCTTTGGTCGGGGTGTGACAGATTGCTATCAGAGCCATGACAATTAGGATAGGTGGTTAGACGTAACGACCTAGAATTGTTATGCTTAGGGTCCTATACGTGTGTTCATACGTGTTTACTCTATTTTATTGTTCATATCGCATGTTTATTTATAAACTTGTTTAAAATTCACCAATATCCTAAATGTTCACATACACACACTTTCATTGTATTTCCAAGGTATCATTACCTTAAAACGCAAAAGTATATTTTCATTGTGTTTTATGGATTACAAGATTAACTTGGATCCTGTTGTTTCAAATCCCTTAAAGGTTGCGTTTATATCAGGTTTGTAGCCATCATAGAAAACGAGACATTATAAAATGACCATTTGACAAAAAGATTCCAAGGATCGAAGGTGATTTACTTACCTGGTATGGTTGAGTTATAGTGCTGGTTTTCTAGGCCACAAATCATGTTATATATGTCAATTCTTTAAGTAGTCGAATGCGAGTGTTCCGGTCGCCATCCTAATTTTCGGTGTTAAAACAATAGAACTACGGTGGTGCGTGGACTAGTGTTTTGACATGACGTTGTATCTCGATTTATTGTGTTAATATTGTTATTTGAGTCTAAAACATGAAAAAGTCGCGGTGGTTCGTGCACATGTTTAGACTCCAACATGGTGTTTTATAAACTTTTTAGTATTGGAATATCAAGTCATGGTGGATCATGCACGATATACCGACTCTATAAATCTCAAAATCTCAAATTTTTCAAGATTTAACCATCTCAAAATTATTTACGTTTTGTTTACGGTTTTGTTATTTATAAACAAAGTTTTATATTTTATCTAACACTAACATCTTCTCCTTACTAACTCTAGGATTCACAATCAAAAAAAATTTGATATCTTATTTTATTTTACACACTCATATATTCATTTCTTTTTACCCAAAAACTTATCCCATTTTCTTTATAAATTTTAGCATGCCTCCGCTAAGACGCCAACTGCGCAAGAACTCCACCCGACGTATGGCTGCTCTCGTCGCCAAACAAATGGCGGTTGTGATTCCCGAACTTATAACACAAATCCTAGCTACCTTACCCGCACCCGTTGAACCCAAACCGACATCCTACCTACTTAAGCAATTTACTGGTGCTAACCCGTCCGAGTTCCGTGGAACCAATTGTGCGACTACCTTGTTGCAATGGTTCGAATAGACCGAGAGTGTGTTCCGACACAGCGAATGCCCCGACGCGAAAAAGACAAATTTCGCGTCAAGCATGTTTAGAGAAACCGCTCTAACATGGTGGGGTAGTGTTATGCACCTCCAAGGTTCGGATACGGCTATGGCTCTTCTATGGGCCGATCTCAAGGCGTTTATGATGAAGAAATTCTGCCCCAAACACGAGCTCCAAAAGCTTGAGGAAGAATTTTGGAACCTAAAACAAGATAGTGGTGATAATGCCGCCTACTCGCTCCGATTTCACAAGTTGAGCATCCTTGTCCCGCACTTGGTTACCCCGACCAAACGTGAAATTGACAAATATATTGGGGGTCTACCCATGCAAATCCGGGACTCCGTTAAGAGTAGCAAACCCGTGACCCTCGAGGATGCCATCACTTTGGCCGGCACACTGTCGGAAAATCAAGTGAAAGCGGGTACCCTCACCATTAAGAAAACGACAGAGAAAGCCAAAGCCGAGCCCGCTCCCCAAGCCAAGGTTGAACCCGCACCTCAAGACATTAACTACTTCAACTCTTCCCGCCAAAACAACAACAACAAAAACAAAAAGAAACTCAAAACCAACTACCGAAACTATGCCGTCACCCAACCTCAACCGCAACAACAAACCCAAACCTTTCCCCAAAACCGAAAACCTTATGTTGGTAACGCCCCACTATGCAACACTTGCCAACTTCACCACCCACCAAACATGCCTTGTCGCCATTGTACCATTTGTAACCGACTTGGCCATCTCCACACCTCATGCCGATCCGCCCAACTAACCCAACCTAACCAATCTAACCAACCAAGAACCTTTCCCCAAAATTCCCAAACTCGATATGCACCTTACCCACCAAACCAACCTCAACAACCCCAAGCTTTCTTTAATTGTGGTGACCCTAACCATTTCCGCAACAGTTGCCCACGCCTAACCTTTGCCAACCAAGCCCAAACCATGACCATACCTTACTACCAAACCCAAGCCTACCAAGTCCAAACTTACCAACCCAAACTTCCCCAACTCAATGCACCAATCATCCAACCCATCCAAGCACCACCTCCACCTCCACAACAAGCACCTCAAGTCAACCATGGTAATCAAGGGCAAGCTTTCATGATGAATGCAAATCAAACTCAAGTGGCAAACGATGTCGTGAACGGTATGTTTTTGGTGAACTATCATTTGGCTTCTATTTTATTTGATACCGGTGCCGATAGAAGTTTTATATCTTTGAAATTTGAGTCGAAACTTGCTATGCCTCGAACTAAGCTTTCCCGACCGTTCTCCGTTGAAGTCGCTAATGGCAATTCTATTACCATCAATTCCGTCGTCCACGATTGTTCCCTCATTCTCTCCAAGCATAAATTCTCCATCGAGATCATCCCGATGAAAATGGGAAGTTTCGATGTCATAGTAGGCATGGATTGGTTATCTTTGCACCGTGCCGAAGTCGTTTGTTTTGATAAATTCATTCGTATTCCGCTTGTCAACGGTAAAATTCTTAAAGTCTTCGGCAACAATACTCCTAGGAAGCTTAATCTCATGTCGTGCGCCCAATCGCAAAAGTACTTACGCCAAAAGTACGTTCCATTTCTAACTCTCACGGTGATAAAAGACAAAAAGGAAAGGAAAATCCAAGATATTTCCATCGTTCGTGATTTCCTCGACGTCTTTCCCGATGATGTCACCGGTTTTCCTCCCGTTCGTCCAATTGAATTCCGTATCGATCTTGTGCCCGGCGCGATGCCCCTGGCCAAGGCTCCTTATCATCTAGCCCCGTCGGAAATGCAAGAATTATCAAACCAACTCGAAGTACTTTCCGATAAAGGTTTCATTTGTCCAAGCTCTTCTCCTTGGGGTGCTCCCGTTCTCTTCGTGAAAGAATGATAGTTCGTTTCGTATGTGCATTGATTATCGTGAACTTAACAAGCTTACTATTAAAAATCGTTATCCTTTGCCACGTATCGACGACTTATTCGACCAACTTCAAGGAACAACTTGTTTCTCCAAAATTGATCTTCGATCGGGTTATCATCAATTGCGTGTTCGCGAAGAAGACATTCCTAAAACCACTTTCCGTACTCGATATGGACATTTCGAATTTTTGGTTATGCCCTTCGGGTTGACAAATGCACCCGCGGTATTTATGGACCTCATGAATCGCGTTTGTAAACCATTCCTTGATAAATTCGTTATTATCTTTATTGATGACATTCTCATCTTTTTCAAATTCAAAGCCGAACATGAACATCATTTGCGTTCCATTCTCGAGCTCCTTAGAAACGAACAACTCTATGCCAAATTCTCCAAATGCGAATTTTGGCTCGAAGAAAGTTCAATTTTTGGGGCATATCGTAAACGACAAAGGTATTCATCTTGATCCCGCTAAAATTGAGTTCGTTAAGGATTGGAAAACTCCAACGACTCCCACTGAAATTCGATCCTTCCTCGGTTTGGCCGGATATTACCGGTGTTTCATTCGGAATTTTTCCCAGATCTCTTTGCCTCTTACCTCTCTCACCCATAAAGGAAAACCTTTTGAGTGGGGTTCGAAGCAAGAGGAAGCCTTTTGTACTCTCAAGGACATGCTCTGCAATGCTCCCGTTCTAACCCTTCCCGATGGAAACGACGATTTTGTCGTATTTTGAGATGCATCCCATCAAGGCCTTGGTTGTGTTCTCATGCAACGAGGTCAAGTCATCCCATACGCATCAACACAACTAATAGTCAACGAGAGGAACTATACGACTCACGATCTCGAACTTGGTGCCGTCATTTTCGCTCTCAAAATTTGGAGACATTACCTTTATGGTACAAAATGTGTGGTTTTTACCGATTATAAAAGCCTTCAACATATTTTTGACCAAAAAGATCTCAACATGAGACAATGACGATGAGCCGAATTACTTAGTGATTACGATTGCGAAATTCGCTACCATCCCGGTAAAGCGAATGTTGTCGCCAACGCCCTAAGTCGAAAGGTTAATGTTAAATCCGTTATGCTTTTAAGCGTTGTTGTTCAAACCGATCTTCAAATCCGAATCTTCCAAGCTCAACGTACCTCCATCGAAGAAGGTAATATGCACGATGAAATGTCATGTGGAGCCAAACTTCAACTCGAAACTAAACCCGATGGTTTTTGTACTTTCTCAATCGTTTGTGGGTTCCCTATCGCGATGACCTTCGTACTTGTATACTCGACGAAGCTCACAATTCGCGGTATTCCGTTCATCCCGGTGCGGATAAGATGTATTTCGATCTTCGTGCTACCTTTTGGTGGCCGGGTATGAAAAAGGACGTAGCGTTGTTTGTATCTAAATGTCTTAGTTGCTCAAAAGTCAAAGCCGAACATCAAAGACCTTTTGGTCTACTCGAGCAACCACCGATTCCCGTTTGGAAATGGGAAGACATTGCTATGGACTTTATCACCAAATTACCCAACACCCAAAAAGGCAACGATAGTATTTGGGTGATCATCGATCGATTTACCAAATCTGCTCATTTCATTCCGATCCGCGAAAAGTATTCTGTCGAGTAGCTTGCTCAAATCTATGTTCGGGAAATCGTGTGCCGACACGGTTTGCCATTGTCTATCATCTCCGATCGCGATGCCCGTTTTACCTCTCATTTTTTTCGATCTCTTCAAGAAGCTTTGGGAACACGTCTCGATCTTAGCACCGCTTATTATCCTCAAACGGACGGTCAATCCGAACGTACAATCCAAACACTCGAGGATATGCTACGAGCGTCTGTTCTTGATTTCGGCGGGAATTGAGATTCTCATCTTCCGTTCATCGAGTTCTCCTATAACAATAACTACCATTCTAGCATTGATGTGGCTCCATTTCAAGCTCTTTACGGTCGTAAATATCGATCTCCGATTAGTTGGAATGAAATCGGTGAAGCTCAAATCACGGGACCCGAAATGGTCCAAGAATCTACCACTGTGATCGATCTAATCCGTAAGAACCTCATAGCCGCTAGAAGTCGTCAAAAGAGTTACGCCGACACATGACGAAAACCGATCGAATTTAATGTTGACGACCTTGTCCTTCTAAAAGTATCTCCTTGGAAGGGGTAGTCCGTTTCGGAATGAAGGGTAAGCTAGCTCCCTGTTTCGTTGGTCCTTTCAAAATCCTTGAGCGTGTTGGGAAAGTAGCTTATCGAATCGAATTACTGCAAAAACTTGCGGTGTTCATCCGACATTTCATATTTCGAATCTCAAAATGTGCTTAGTCGAGGGTAATCTCCATATACCTCTCGATGAAGTACAGTCGATATGTCGATGGTAATGGTTGAACGACCCGTTGAGATCATGGATCGCAACGAGAAGAAAACCAAGCGTAGTCATACTCGGTTAGTCAAAGTTCGATGGGAATCACGGCGTGGCGCGAAATTTACTTGGGAACGAGAAGACGCAATGAAAGAGAAGTATCCACATTTGTTTGCATCATCGTCATCAACTTAATTTCGGGACGGAATTTCCTAAAGTATGGGATACTGTGACATTCGTCAATTTCGGGTCACTTTTGTTATGTAAACCCGACCCATAGTAACCCGAACATTTCAAATATATAAAATATTGGATCTTGTCATTTAAAATATATAAAATATTGGATTTTTATATTATGCATTGTTTGACCATTTAAGCATACCCATTTTTATACAAACCATAAAAGAATCTTTATACCCAACCCTTCACTCATTCTCTATATATACACACCCATCTTCTTCATTTTACTCTTGCTACATCTCCAAATTCTCTCTCAAAACTCCATAGATTCAAGGTTGTTATTTTTATGAGTTCTTGAAGGTTTGACTTCCAAGAGTCAAACCAAGATTCATCTTTCATTCTATTTAGCTTATGTAGTCTTATTAATACTTGTATATGGTGGTACAGCATATATATAATACATACCCCTTGTTTCCTTTGGTAGTTGCTTCTTCGGTTCCGATCGGTCAAGTTTCGACCTCGTAAGGCAAGGTTTCATGGAGGACTTCGTGTTATTGATATATGTATATACTTATATAACTTGTTAATACATACTAACCATGGCTAACTTATGCTATTTTAGTTTTTATGAAGTTCCATGGGGTGGTTTTGTAGAGACTAACCTCGGTTTAACAGTAAATTGTCCAAACCGTGAACCGAACTTTTGCTTACTAGTTTTGTTAAAATAGTTGTTTAAATATGCTTAATGTTAGATTTGAGTTTCAAAAATCATTTTTACAAGTTCTTTGATATTAAGCATGTGGAATCCATCTATGAACTCGTTGGGAGATGGAAACCGAACCAAACCGAAACTTTTGCTTAAAAGACTTGTTGTTAACTTTTAGTTGTAAAACTTAAATATTTTTCATTTATAAATTATTATACAAGATCTATGATATTTGGGCATATGGAAACCATCAAGGAACATATTGTGAGATGGAAACCGAACCAATCCGATTTTTACTCGCTTAAGACACACAAGTGTAATTTTAGCTATCAAGACTTGCATATTACTTTAAAAATAGTTTACAAACTGATATTAATTATTTTTAAGTACTTGGAATTGTTGGATCCAACTTGATATCATAACATTGTTTGGACCGACAAAACCGAACACTCGCTTAACGTGCGTTGTTAGTTCTAAAACAATAGAACTACATACTTGGTTAAGTCTTATTAAGTTTTATTGAGTTATCTCATAACATTCATTATTTTGGAAAGATGACTTTGGGTTTGACCAATTATCAAGACCCGAACCAACAACCCGAACACTCGTTAAAGACCCGTTTTAGTATCTTTGTCCCAAAGGAACTTGCATTTAGCATTTTCTCACCTTATTACTTAACATAGGTTAAGTAAATATTGAGGTTAGATATTTTAACCCGGTTTTGAGTAAACTTACATTTTTAAAGGGTTATTATTATAAATTCTTAAATAGTTACATTTTAAACCTTGAGCTTTATTTTTTTACTTTTTGCAACAATTATTTTATCTTCAAGACAACCTTTCTAAATCCAAGACTTTCTTTTATTTAGGCTTCATACGTTAAAATCGTCGTTCCAGCAAATCTCCAAATAATCAATCTTTCAAGTTTATTACTTGAACGTGAGTAACTTCGTACCCCGTTTTCTATCTTTTGTTTTGGGGGTGACATTTCATCTTATCTAAACTAAATGTTTTATACTTGGGTCTTAAACCACAAACGTTGTTGTATACTTTACTTGAATAATTGCTCGATTTGGTGTTCTACGCTTATTTGTCTATGTGTTTATCGCTTTTGGATGGTGGAACTATAAATCCTAGACCATTTGCCAACCCCTCATGGCAAGGTTTCGTTAACGTAATGCAATTAACGATAGCTATAAAATCCTAAACTATTTGGCATCCCCTTATAGTTGGGTGTCGCTAACTTGTTAGCGATAACTATTTTATCCAAGTTTATAGCTCTTATTTATTGTTTCGTATACTAGTTTTGTGGCTTTCTTACTATATACTAGTGTTGCTCAAACTTATGAATTGTTCACCAACCTTTGTGTTGACAAACTTATTTTATGAAATGTTACAGATTTGCGTGTAGGTTGATGTTGGATGTTTGGAGAAAACGTCACAAATACCTTTAAGTTATTAGCAAAAATGAATAATATTTGATTTGCTATATTTTGTTATATTTTGTATTGACTATCTCTTGAATATTGTTATGTGACATTTTCGATGTTGTGAAATGAAATGAGTTTGTTTAATATTGTCGCTTTAGTTAGTGTCATATGCTTATGGAAAATCGTTAATCCTCGGCATGTTCCGCCGCCTTTGGTCGAGGTGTGACAGGAGGGTTCTAGAATAATTATGAGTTGAGTCTTGGTTTGTTTGGATGGTTAAAACCCGAGTTCGGCCCATAAAGGAGCGAAAAACAAACAAACAACAAAACTGTTGTAGCTGCAGCTTGGTCGTTCATCGCGACCAAGTGTGTGCCTTCCCTTCGCGGAGAACGACGCGTGGTGTTCTGTCAAAAGTTTGGTTTTTGACCATTTAGCCCCTGGAGTTGTTTAAAACTGATTTTAGTGCAAATTAAACGAGTTAAGGATCAATAGAGATAATATAACAACATAACAAGTATTTAAAAATATCATTACATAAAATCCATCATTTTATTAATAACCAAATATCTGAAACTCAAAACGGGTCAGGTTTACAATATGAAAGTAAATAAAAATCGAATCAAAAATGGCAAATGTCACATAGTGCGTGATACAAAGGTCTAACTGCTTAATGACAAAACCGACCGGACCATACAAATGCAATTTAAATATTCTAAAACCGATCGGTTGGGTAGACAGTTCTCTATCTAACCGGCCAATATGATCGATACTGAGTATACTATCTAAAGGACACCGCGGGAGCATAATGGGCGGTTTATTTGGGTTGGGGGGGGGGGGGGGTAATTTAATACATGTGGGTTTGTTGAAACAGATATCTATAATATGAAATTAAGATAACGAGGAATTAATATTCTTATCTATATACGTGTTTTCATAAATAAACTTAGAGCATTTTCATTCAACCCTTTATTTTATGTTAGAGTGCTTTTATAATTTAAAGAGTGATTTATAGTGTTATGAATGAAGAGTTTTTATAATTTAGAAAATGCAATGATTTTTTTTTTATATTTGAAAAGCTACTATTCACCCCTTATAATTTTTTAATACTTTTTGAAAGTTGGTATGAGTGAGAGAAAGAAAATATAATAATAAATTTATAAAAACGTATTATTTAATTGAAATGTAAAGAGAAAATGTAGTGAATGTTAGTGTAATTTTTTGGTTTAGAAATAAGGATGTAATGATTGATGAGAATGCTCTTAACACATTTACGGTATTAAATCTGTATGATAGACGGTTGGTATTAAAGTTAAGGTAATTTTGATAGGTATTTTAGTAAATTTATATATATAAAAAAAAAACTAAAAACCAAACTTTTGTTTGGTCAAGACTCAAGAGTTACAATTAAAAAACAAATTGAAAATAAAAACCTAAAGGAGGAAAAAAAAACGGGGATTGGTGCAGAAGAAGTCGATTGCTATTTATTACTATTTTGATGTATAAGCTTGTGTTGTTGCGTGATCATTTTATCTATGGTATAAATGTTATTCGTTTTAAGATTAATGTATTTTATAAGTTTTTAATATGTTTTAAACTTTTAATAACTACTTGCTATATATCTTCAAATCTTTGATTACTTCTTTCATTATATAGAAATATAGATATTACATCAACACAGCAGGTAGGCGGGCAACAAGCTGCACCGCCACCCATTTCTGAATTACAAACCCTAACCTGCTAAAGACATACCCCTGCCCCTTTGGATCTCTCTATTTTTGCTATATATACAACCCAAAAACATGTTTAAGATCTCTCTATTTTTTTTAATAAGAATAACTGAAATTAAAGAAAAATTAGTTATTATTTATTGACCAGTAGATCGTAGAAAGTATCCCATTTTAAATAAAAACACACGTTTTCGTAGTATGAACAATCTAAAGGTTTAGTTGAATAACCAAAACGAAAACATTTTTAAATATCGACGAAAAAAAGTTAATGTATGAAACTCTTGGTGCTAAAAATTTTAATAAATACTCGTAACAAATAACATACAAATTATATTAAATCTTAAACAAATTTAGAATTATAAATATATATGTCAAATGTGTAACCATTCTATAATCACGTTATAACAATAATCTGTAGCTTTTTGTGTATATGAAATCACAAAGACGTTAGTTATGATCAATGACGGAATCAGAAACTTATTCTTAAGGGGTCGGAATATTTATATTATTAGAAATCGACTTAAATAATATAAAACTAGTTTTTTATTTATGCAAACACCTGTCTCACCGTGCAATTATAACAAACGTTAGATGGAATCAGTAGTTGAAATATTTTTCTTTTTTTCATAAAAACGCTATAAGCTGATTTTTTATTTGTGTAGACACATTGCTCAGACTTCAATTATTAATAAAAAAACAAATAAAACGATAAATGTTTACGCAAATAAAGTGATCATATAGTATACATAACAAAAATAACATAACAAACCGTAACATTTTTAAATTAGTTTCGATGTTTACAAAACCGTTATTTTATTCAACCGGACTTAGTTAAAAAAACGATACAACCGGTTGAACTAGAATGTACAGGAGGTTCAACCGTGTTGAATAATTTACCTTACAATTCCATATAAATATAATTTCAGCTAAAAATATAACTCAAATGTACATTAATAAACATAACACTTGAACTAAATATCACACATAAACAATGGCCGAGTTAGACATAAATTTTGTACTTTGTATACGAAATTAGTCAATTACAAAAAACAAAAATAACACCACGTGAATATTGACCTTCGGTCACACGAAAAAAGTGTGACTGTAGGCCTTTAGCCACACACATTTGGTTCAGGTCATATGTGGCCAAAGGTCGCGACACCGTGGGTATGATATGGCCACACAGAGTTTTTAGTGGCCTTATGTGGTAATAAGTGTGGCTAAAGGGTACAAGCATTAGTTGCTGGCCATCAAGAAGCCTCTCCAATAAGTGTGGCTAAACGGTAGAAAATGGCCACATGACAATTTACTATGAGTGACCATTGCACGTATATAGCCACATGAATTCATGTTTCAGCCACATGAATTTTATATTAATGTGGCCAATAAAGTTGTGTTAAGCTTGCATTGTGACCTATATCGTGTGGATATAACAAAGAATTGGCCACTTAAATTTAATAATAGATTGGCTAATTATATAATATAGACACTGGATATTACATTAAAAGTGGCTAAATATGTTTACTTGCCACTCAAACACTCCTTTGTAGATTATAGTATGACCATTGTCTTACCGTTTGTCACACATAATGTTTTTCCTAATTTAAAGGGTGTCTATTGTAAAACTTTTAGTCACACATAGTGAGGTACTGTGTGGCTAATCATATCTTATAGACACTGGAGGTTATTGTGAATGTGGCTAAAAATATGAACTTGCTAGTCAAAAAATCTTTTGTAGTTTGTGGTGCGGCCATTGTCTTACCGTTTGTCACACATAATGCTTTTCGTAATTTAAAGTGTGGCTATTGTCAAACTTTTCGTCACATATAGTGAGGTACTGTGTGGCTAATAATATCATATAGACACTGGAGGTTGTTGTCAATGTGGCTAAAAATGTGAACTTGCTAGTCAAAAATTCTTTTGTAGTTTGTGGCGTGGCCATTGTCTTACCGTTTGTCACACAAAATGCTTTTCCTAATTTAAAGTGTGGCTATTGTCAAACTTTTCGTCACACATAGTGAGGTACTGTGTGGCTAATAATATCTTATAGACACCGGAGGTTATTGTCAATGTGGCTAAAAATATGAACTTGCTAGTCAAAAACTCTTTTGTAGTTTGTGGTGTGGCCATTGTCTTACCGTTTGTCACACATAATGCTTTTCCTAATTTGAAGTGTGGCTATTTTCAAACTTTTCGTCACACATAGTCATGTATTGTGTGGCCAAACATATCATATAGACACTGGAGGTTATTGTCAATGTCGCTAAAAATATGAAGTTGCCACTCAAACACTCTTTTGTAGTTTGTGGTGTGGCCATTGTCTTACCGTTTGTCACACATAATGTTTTTGTAATATAAAGTGTGGCTATTATCATACTTTTCGTCACACATAGTGATTTTCCAATGACGTTTGATCTCGTTTCGCCACACAAACAAAAACCAACTGATGAAAGTGTGGTCATTGTTTTTGGTACCCTTTCGTCACACAAAAATGTTTATGTTGTGGCTAATGGTCATTTATAGACTCTAATTTTTGTAATTTCAGGTGTGGCTATTGTCTTACTTTTTGGCACACCTATTTAATGTGTTCTATGTGGCCAAATTGTGTGTAATTAGGCAATATATAATTATTTTTATTTTTTTGTGAAGTAATATAAAACATCTATAAGCAAGCATGACAAAACAAAATTAGAAACAAATTATATTAACAACAATATTCACTTAAGCAAATGTATATGCAAAATATCTTACAAAATAATAACGACTACCTATATACTAGCTAAGGCGTCGGTTTTCTTGGCACTGCTCCTTGTCTTCTGTTTGGTCACCCGGTCTATCGTTGTGTACTTTGCCTTTGCCTTCTTGCCAGCTATGTCTGGTTCTTTTGAGGATGGGAGTGGTGGTAGTTGGAACAACAGAATATGAAAAACAAATATGTATAATTAATGTCGTATTTTGTAATTGAATAGAACAAAATAGTAGGCCTGCAAACGAACCGAACGTTCGTTTAACTGTTCGTGAACCTTTCGGCGGTAAGTTCGTTTGTGTTCGTTTATCTTTGTTCAATTACGTTAGTTTAGATTATAAACAAACGAACATAAACGAACACAAGTGTTCATTTCTTAAACTAAATGAAAATGAACATAGATATTTGTTCGGTTAAGTTAAAAGGGAACAAACCTCCTGGTCACATAAGATTAGGTGTTCTGGCCAAACAACAAAAGTACCAATTGTGTCGCCAACAGTCGTAATTTCACCTGCCTAACAAGGAATAATTGCTTGTTCCTTTATGGCTCCATCAATACTAACTTTATATCAACCCTCCAGGATTGCTTTTCCATGCAACTGTTGTGGAACCGGTGACCAATGAACTTTACCATTTGCCACCTTGTTACGCTTGTCATGCACACACAAACGACATTCATACACCTATAAACAAGCATGTGAAATTAAGATGGCTTAGTTGAAGTCAATATATAAGTACATACCCATGTTGGTGGGAAATTAACAATGTTTCGCGCAGTACATACCTTTATGTCAACAGGTGGGGAAGCTTCATCCGTAGATACATCAACTTTTCTTTCACGGCTTCTCCGTTTTACCTAAAAACCATTCAATGAATCAATCAACAATTAAAGGAAAAACTGAAATTTCCAAATACTTACTGATGGTTTTTTTGAGGCGTTACTATCCGGAGTGTGGTGTAGTTGTGTTGATGCTTGGTCAACATTGTTCTCTACAGGCTTCATTGGTAATATAAAAGAAATTGGAATTGTTAGACTTATTAGGTTATAAAATATAAAAACTGAAATTGCCAAATACTTACTGATGTCGCGCTATGGGGATCGACTACCGTTTGGTCAACATTTTTTTCCACAGACTTGGCCTGCAATTCGGTAATAGAAAATGAGCACACTCACATTGGTAACGAATTATAAAAAGTACTGAAATTGTCAAATACTTACTGATGTCGCGATATGGGGAGCGGGTACCGTTTCGACAACTATTTTATCCACAGACTACAATTAACTTACGCAAAATCTGCACACTCACATATAAAGTTAATTATTAAAACAAATCAATCAAACTGTCAAATGCTTACCTGAGAAGCGGATTCTTGTTGCACAGCCTCACTTGAGGTTAAGATGTTTCCCACAGAACTGGCCTACAAATCAATTTATTAGGTTATGGAAAATGAAAAATCACATGGAAAGTTGTAATAAACAAAGAAACTGTCAGATACTTACTGGTGCTGGCATTTTATTTTGCGCCACAGCACTAGTACTTTGGTTAGAACCAACCTGGTTGGGAACAGGATTTACCTACGAATTGTGACAAAAACAGTGCCAATTATGTATGTCGAATGCATTAATTAATATGTAGCATACGTCACTTACTTGACTTGCGTACATTTGCGGCAACAATCCTTCGAGATGTCTGAACCCGACCTCAAATGCTAACTGTTCCTTCTCACGGCTTGCTTGCATAGAATTCGTGGATTCAAGTAGAGTCGTCAACCTCTTCACCACTTCATCTCTCTGCACCGCCTCATACTAAAGTTGGGCAATCCGTTGCTTAAACGAGCCTTTTACCCGACTCAAGTTGGGCAATCCGTCGTCAACCTGTTTTTTTCAAGTCAATTTGTAGTAAAGAAATCATTGTAGAAGAGCTTGATAAGATGCAGGAAGAGCAAATAGTTACACTGTGCCTGCTGGAGAAGTATTTTCCTCCATCATTTTTTGATGTCGTGGTTCACTTAACCGTGCACCTTGTAAGAGAGATAAAATTATGTGGGCCACCATGCTTTCGTTGGATGTATCCCTTTGAAAGGTGTATGAAGGTTATCAAAGAGCATGTGCAAAACAAAACTTATCCAGAAGGGTGCATTGCTGAGGAGAACATTGCGAAAGAAACAATCGAGTTTTTGAGCGAATACCAAAAAAACATCAAGAGTACTGTTGGTATTCCACATGATAAGCATGATGATAATTGGGAGACAATTCATGTCACAGGCGCTAAATCAGTTGAAGTTTCTCCTGATCTCTTCAAGAGATCACATTTCTATGTGCTGCGGAATACGCCTGAAATAGCGCCGTACGTCGAGTAAGTATTACTAACATATATACTCTAAATTACATATATATATATTAATTCACAATATATTATATATACTCCTACTTTCAGACAACACAAGACTTGTTTGAAAAAACAAATGCATTTGCTGGAGAAGGAGCATACTTTAAAGTTTGGTGACTGGTTACGCGACAAGGTAGATCAATTTATTAAGTCTTCTATAATTTTTAAAATTCTTTTATAGTTTCTGCAATGTAGGTGAAGAATCTAATCCTTGTAATGAAATTCAGGTTGAAAGAGAGCTAGCGGGCTCCCCAGGTTCTGTATCGGAAACCGTAAAGTGGATTGCACACGGAGCACACCGCAACGTTTACAAATATGACTCATACGACATCAACGGTTTTGAATTTCGTACAAAATCTCATGATGGTAGAGTTTACCAGAACAACGAGGTTGGTGTAGAGGCGGATGACATGCACATCAAAAAAGACGTGGTGACCTATGGACAAAACTTTTATTTTGGGGTTTTGCAAGAGATATGGGTCCTAGATTATCATAATAAATGAATTCCGGTCTTCATGTGCCAATGGGTTGACCGTAAACATATCAAACACGATATTCTTGGTTACACGTCGGTCGACCTAAACAAATTTGGCCACAAGGATGATCCGTTTATATTGGCCTCGCAAGCACGCCAGGTGTTTTATGTTCAAGATCAGCTGGATAGAAAAAAGCATGTTGTCCTCATGACTCCACCCAAGAATTTTAGGCATTCGTATGACGAGGTCAATGAGGAATTTAGTACGGTAACTTTCCCTCATAAGGGTAATACATTGCCACTTGTACAACCAAATCAACTGCTTCGTAATGAGTCCCCGGATGACTACTGGAGGCTCGGGAAAAAGCCTACAACTATTCGTAATGAAGATTGACACCGATGTCGGGGTTGTCGACCCAGCAGTTGTGTTCGTTCAGCTAGTTAGATGTAAATAATGTTTAAATATAGTTGTGATACATGATATCTTCCTTCTATACTTTGTACTTATTAATTCAAACTAAAGAAATATTGGTTGTTTTTAATGCTATTACTACTTATACGTACCGGTCGGTTTGTTGAATTCATTTCATCTTCTGGCTATTTTGGTCAATTGGTGTCAAGTTCAAAAATACATCATGTTACATCGATAATAGTCACAATTGACTTGTAGTGTACCATAGTAAGACCAATAAAGTCATTACACTCATAACTGACTCGTTCTATATCAAAGTTACATTAATACAAAGAAAACCCAAAAATGCATCATGTTGTCTAGGATGTTCATGGTTCGGTGACAGTCATCATTTCTCGTCTGATGGTTTTGTTTCTTGCACAACCTCTATTTGGTTATGTTTCAACATACTTTTCAACAGCTGGTTTCCTGCAAAACATTATCAACTCATTTTATAAAAAAGACCATTATGCCCTTATTTTCACTAACCCGCATACCAAAATTGTACCCTCCAGACTTTGAAGAAGCCTTTGAACAAATAAAATTTAGTTTTGAAAAACCGCTTCCAAACTCAATGCCATCACAGTAACCTAATTTAAGATTTGGAGATGACATTGAGTTTTGGAAATGATTTTATCAAAATCTAAGATCTTTGAGAAGTTTAAGATCTGTGAAAACCTTAGATTTTTTTTTTGCTTGGCCAAGTTTGGAATTCACATAACATATATAAAAGTGTAATAAATCTCAGTCAACAGTTTTATTGTAGTCATTAAAGTCTCTGTTGTTATATAGTTGGTAGTTGAGTGTATACGACACTATAACTGCATACTAATTACTACCTGTCAAAATGGTTTTCACGCGCTTTGGAAACACACAGAAGCTAATTAATTTTGGAAATTAATTACATTTATACCTACTAATTGTCAAAAATCTTGGAAATATATTTATGTAATGATAGCCTACATTCAAATTAATTAAAATAAAAAAAACTAGTATATCACACGCTTTTGTACGCTTTAAATACCTGTCAAAAATCTTGGAAATATATTTATTTAATGATAACCTACATTTAAGTTAATTAAAATAAAAAAAAACTAGTATATCTTACTAGATAGCCTACAAATCAACTGAACTACGTACAATAAATTACTGTCTCAACTAACAAATATTAAATTTTAGGTCTATTTTGTTATTCACTCACACTAACATCTATTTTAAAGTTAATTATAAAAAAACATCAACTATGCTTTAAATACGCTTTAACCAAAATATAATAATAACATTTACAGTTAATACAAAAATATAATAATTAAATTACATTAATATAGAAAAACTAATTACAAAAAACTAAATCCTAGCATCAGATTCCATATCTGAATCTACATCCTTCAGATTCTCAGCTTCTGGAGTCCGAGAGGGCATGATCCTCTCCCACATGTCGTCCGAGGTGTAGGTGGAGTCCTTAAACTTTCAGAGGTGAAGGTTCACCTGAGTATGGAATGCCCCATAAAGGGACACAACCTTGAATTCCTCCACGGAGTTCAAATCAATGTGCGCTACCTCGATTCCAAGAGTTCCATCACAAAGCTGAAATAATCAGCAGTCGTGTACCCAAGAAACCTAACCATTCGGTTAAGTTGTTGGTACATGAAGGTTTGAGGGTGGACATAGTCCACAAACCTCACACTTTGATTCTTTCGGACGGCGCCAGAAGAAAAGTGGAAAACAATGGTGAAGAAGGTGGGATCGTAGTAGATGGGGGCATGAGTACCCGGTTCACGTACGATCCATGTTGAAGCCATTTTTTCGAAATTAATCGGAAGAAGGTGATTGTGGATTGTGATTGTGATTGTGATTATGGATTGTGACTTGTATTTAAACACCGTCTGACGCCGGCGGTACATCTCCATGACAATTTGAAATTGGCGGCACAAGACACTAGAAAGACAATGATGACGTTAGCCACTCGTCAAATCAACGTGTGGCCATTAATTACGTTTGGACACACTTAAAAATATTTAAGTGTGACCATTTATCACTTATAGCCACACATAATAAGTGTATCCGTGACGATAAAAAACTTAGAAAAAATAAAACTAAGATACTCTTTGGTCACACAACCTTTTATAAGTGGCCATTAATTACATTTGGACACACTTAAAAATATTTAAGTGTGACCATTTATCACTTATAGCCACACATAATAAGTGTATCCGTGACGATAAAAAACTTAGAAAAAATAAAACTAAGATACTCTTTGGTCACACAACATATTATAAGTGGCCATTAATTACATTTGGACACACTTAAAAATATTTAAGTGTGACCATTTATCACTTATAGCCACACATAATAAGTGTATCCGTGACGATAAAAAACTTAGAAAAAATAAAACTAAACTACTCTTTGGTCACACAACCTCGTATAAGTGGCTATATATTTTAAGCGTTTTAGCCACATTACTAATATATACAATGGTTGTTTGTCATATTTCGCCACATTATTAAAAATGTGGCTAACAAATGTGACATTAGGTCACACAACGTAGTATAAGTGGCTATATCTTTTAACTTTTAGACACATCTCTTATCAATACAGTAGCCGTTCGTCACATTTGGCCACACTATTAAAACATGTGGCTAGTTAAATGTCACAGTTTGTGGTTAATGCATGTGTTTTTGGTCACATGTATCAAAGATCTAAAAAACAATGACTGTAGGTCACATTTCGCCACACGTTTTTATAATGTGGCTAGATTTTGTCACAGTTTTTTTCAAAGTGTGGCGAAAAGTACCTGAGTAGGTATGGAATGGTCACATGTAGAATAACATGTGCGGCCAAAACATTCTGGAAGGTTTTCAAACATGGTTAAAGACCTTTTAGCCACACATTTAAGCCGAAGTGTGGCAAATTTCCCAGACCACATGTGTGGCTAAAAGTCGATTTTCACTTAGTGTAAACCAACATTGGATTTGCATGATACAAAATTGTTCGTGTAGGTCCCATAACGACCACTCGAACGGTAAAGTGCATGATACAAAATAAACCAATTTAGGTCCTTTATGTTTACACGATTTTCTGAAAACAATGAAAAGATATAAAAGTATTATTTAATTAAGACAAAATGGTAAAACTTGTCCTTTATGTTTACACGATTTTTTAGTGGATGTCCTGTAGCGAAAACAATGTCAGAAAACATCCTTTATAATTAAAAATCTTATCAACTTTTGTCCTTTAACCCTAACCCAGTTAAGTTTTTTTGTTAAATGTCTTTCACACGAGGGTAGTTTCGTAAATGCACACATGTATTTTAATAATAATAAAAAATCATATTCATTCTCCAAACAAAACCTTTTGCATATTCAACCACCACCAACTAAACTCAACCCCCTTTTAACCTATCGTCTCCTCCACCGGTGTTGCCGTCTTCAGCCTCCATCGCAGCCACCGTCTCCGCCTCAACTTCAGAATAAAAAACCTTTAAAAATTTTCTCAAAAACCCTTTACACTCACTACAGCCACTGACTCCCACCTCCACCGCCATGGGTAAACAAACCCTAATCATGGTTGCCGGAAACGTAGTCCCCAACGAAGTCTAGGGAAACGATTCGAGTTTAGGTTAGTTCGAATTTAGGTTTGAAGAAGAAATTATGAGAACATACATTATAAACCTTTAAGATCTTACAATTAGTTTGGGGATCTAGGGCCTCAAAAATGTGAATCGTCTTCTTTTGATTCCATATCAGATTATCAAATTATGCATATGATTAACCCTATGGTTTGAAACATTTCTTCATGTACAAAACATATCTGGTTGGCGGTGCGACGGTGGTGGTCCAGAGGTGCGGTAGTGGTGGTCCAGAGATGCGGCGGTGGTGGTCCAAAGGTGCGGCGATGGTCGTCAACTAGTAATTGTTTGTTGTTGTGTTGGTGGTGGTTATTGAGAAATGAAGATGCAGAGGTTTAGTTTTGAGAAGATGATGTTTTGTTCTTTGTTTTAGTTATTAAATACATGTGTGCACCTACGAAACAACCCTCATGTGAAAGGCATTTCACGAAAAAACTTAACTGGGTTAGGATTTAAAGACAAAAGTTGATAAGATTTTTAATTATAAAGGATGTTTTCTGACATTGTTTTCGCTAAAGGACGTCCACCGAAAAATCGTGTAAACATAAAGGACGAGTTTTGTCATTTTGTCTTTAATTAAACATAAACGGGAAAACATAGTAATTTTTATTGTAATTATATGAATATGGAATGGGCTAAGAATTATGACCGATATCTTTTACAAAAGTAAATATATGCACCGTGTTTAAGTTCGCTTATTCAGCTTGACAACTGAAATTTGTTAATCTTTGAAATATATAGTCAACCGCCCAACCTAGCAAGATTGATACTCTAGTTTAAACTTACATAGTTGTATATACATCAAAGAAGGTAGTGAAGAGATAGGGTGTTCTTCATTGGATTCAGGTACGCAGTGATTAATTCGTACCCTATATCTCTCTCTTTGTTTAATATTCTTGTAAAAGTAGTACTATAGAAGATCAAAAGGAACATGATCTTTTTAAGATTATGGGAAGCTCGACCTATAAGTGGAGGGATATACCTCCTTTAATTAAAATTTTAAGAGGTTGATTAACTATTATATATTCGTGAAGGCAATCTATAAAGAATAATTCTTATAGAATTTTAGAAGATTCTTTAGATTTTTCTTATACCTGTATTTATCCTATTTAAGTATACAACTTTATCGAAACTCATATTTGACATATTGTTAATATCATAAAATCCTGATATTTTTTTTTAAAACAATTTATGAGAAATTCTTTAAACATGTAAAAAGAATAAAAAATTATACATTCTTATTTGACAAACTTAAGAGTAACGAGTAATTATTTTAAATATCGTTTTTACAAATACATGAATTTAATACAAATTAATGGAATTTAATATATGAAAATTGGATTGATGAACATTTCCGTGCTTTTTTACGTGTTTAGATACTTTAATTAATATGACAAAATTATATTACATGACATATTAGTGATATGTAGGTTCTTTTATCATATCAACTCATATGCATAAATTAGTTCTACGTAGAATTGTCTTAATTAATGCATTAAGTTCTAGGTAGAAGCAACTGCCTAATTAGCATAAGGCATGGATAAACAATTTACGATCAAGCATATATGTTTTCGTAATCTTTAAACCTAAATATCAACTCATTTAAGACTATTTTTATAAGAAGAAAATAAAAATAGAAATTTACATTACTCCATTACACAATTATAACATTAAAAATTCATTACTTAAACCTAATAAAAAAAAACCTTGTTACTTATGACTCAAATTTGTAATAAGTCTCAGCACAAAATGTTTTAACTATTCTCGAATCTTGAGGACTATAAAATTGCTAAAAGCCTAGTTCAAGTAGAAAAAATAACACCCTGTGATGAAAATAAGATAGCATTTCTATAACTAACAACTTATTGTCCCTTAGATTATGTGTTGTGGTTCCCAAGTGGAGTCGCGAATAGCCTGGCGCAAGCCACATAGGTCGCACACTCCACAAGTATCAGCGAACGAAGGCCGGCGTGAGGAGCCACGACTCGGCTAACGGGGTATAAGTGTTGACGTAATTTGAATGTGGTGCCAAGCTGTGGAGTAGAATGGGGGGTTTGACCTATTTTGGTGGAGGAGGAGGAGGACCTAATTTTTTTCCCCTTCTTGGGTTTGTTTGTTTTCTTTTATGTTAGATTATAATTTGTATTGTTATTGTTTTTATAAAATTAGTATATATTTTGTATTATTTATATAATTTATAATAGTTTGGGGGTTTTTTTACAAAAGTAGTATATATAATTTTTATATTATGTTATAAAATTTTGAAAGAAAAAACAAATTTTAAAATAATGATAAAATTCGTTGAAGTCACTATTCGCCTAAACCACAACAGGCTCAGGTGGCTTAAGTAGTGACTTCAGCGAGTGTCCAGTCAACATCAACATCCAATCAGCAGTGCATGCCACAATGTTATTGGATGAATTTAGAGCCCTGCTTTAGCAATAACTCATAGTCTTATATTCTAAGACTATCTTCAATAGGCCTTTAGGTTGAAGGCCTTTGGAAGTCCTTAGATGCCCTTACCATTGGAGTGTGTTTATTCATAGAAGTCGTTATGTAAAGTGCTTTTACATTAAGTCATGTGTTTGTCATGGTTCCTTGAAAAGGTGGGGACCAAAGTTAAAAATAAAAGTTTTATTTAAATATTATGTGTAATAAGTAGGTGATGATGTAGAAATTAATGAGGTTAATGATATTTATAGGGTTGTAGATTTATATATTTTTGAAGCTTATAGCTTATTTTATGTCATTTGATAAGCCCTTTTTAAATGTTTAGATTAGCTTATATTTTACAAGTTGATTATACATCTTAATAAGTTGTTAAATCAATCATTTTTAATTTGTTATAGTAAAAAGTTACTTCAATATTATTAATCCATCACCATTTGAAGGCAAATGAGTAATTTACCCCCTTAAACAAATAAGCTTCTTTAAATAAGCTAAAAACCATCTTCAAATAAGTTTCTATAAATTAACTTATATAAGCTTATAAGCCTAAGCTAAAAAAGCTAAACCAAACACCAAATGAAACTTATTTTATAAAAACAGCTAAAAAAGCTATAAGCTTTGCTAAAAAAGCTAGGCCAAACACCCCCATAGTCTAAGATATAATATAGTGTAAATTATAACAAAGCTCATTCACCCATCATAGAGCTCGTACTTCAGGTTCAAGGTCTCTCTCTCTACCTTAATTTCTTCTAACTTTTGAGGCTTATAACAATCTACAATTAGTATACCAAAATTATGAACAAAAATTAGGTATTTAGCTAGATGAAGAAGTGTTTTAAATAAGTTTGTTAATATCATGGACAAAGGGTCATTGTCCACTTTATGACAACTCATCTTCTTACCTTGCATATTTTCATCATTCCTGCTTGGTTTTGTTGAAAGGCCCTCAAAAAGCAAGAAAGAGAGAAAATGTTGAAACTTGATTAGTTTCTCTCCTCAATTATATATAAAGATATATATATATATATATATATATATTCATCCCTCAACATCACCCATTATTATTATTATTATTATTATTATTATTATTATTATTATTATTATTATTATTATTATTATTATTATATCTTTCGAACACAAGTAATCAGAAAATAATTAATACTTCTAGCTAGCTAGATCACTTCATGGATAATTCTGAGGCTCTTGAGCTTGATTTCAGCCGCATCGATCGATCCATGACGTCGTTCCAGAATGACTCCGGGGACACGTCTGATCCGCAGAGATCAAAGATCGGTAAAGGAAAGATCGAGATCAAGCGGATCGAAAACACGACGAACCGACAAGTGACTTTCTGCAAGCGTCGAAACGGGTTGCTCAAGAAAGCCTATGAGTTGTCTGTACTTTGTGATGCTGAGGTTGCTCTTATCGTCTTTTCGAGCCCTGGTCGTCTTTATGAGTATGCTAACAACAGGTACAAATTAATTCTTGGATCATATAACTGTGTTGTAATAGCTTTAAGTGAGACTGATTAATTTTATGACAAGATAATAAAAATTTCCTTTAAATTTTATCAGGTTTTTTAGGGTTTTGAGAACAAAGGACACAATTTCTTAAGTTATTTAAAGATTTATTATTATTTTTGTAAGGTTATGACTCTTTGTGGAACAAAGATTCACTTTTATTTTGTGTTTGTTACTTTTTCTCAAGGTGTTCTTTGTTTTCATTTATATGATCTAATATTAATTTTACATACTTTGGTACCAACTACCAATAAGATCTGTTTTTAAAAGAAAACCCTAGTGGATTTTATGCAAGCCAATAAGCAAAGATTTAGGAAATTTATTGGCAGGCCTCTTAGATCAGCTTCCCTCATATCTTCATTGCTGTTTTAGTTCTCTCTCTCTCTCTCTCTCTCTCTCACACACACACACACAAACACAGGAAATGTTGTCAAGTTCCTATTTGCTCAACACTTTCATCATCTTGACGCTTTCTTAATAAACATGTCAGTTAAAGATAGTCAAAGTAAGTGTAAGGATTCTGAAATAGATGTCATCAAAGCCTAGTGAAGAATGGAAAATTACTCTAGTATGTTTTTAAATCAGTCTAAGAAAAACACTGAAAGTTTATGTTTCTTAACTAAAATTATGTCTAATCAAATGAGTTTATATTCTTGATGGTAAAACTTATGGTATTTGAATGAATTTAAGTTACTATGACAAGAGAAACAAAATAATTATTACCAACTCCAAAATTAAATATCGTTGTCTTCTCGGAAAGTATATAAAATGCATATATTTTAGACCTAAATTCCTAGAAATTAGGGTGTTCACAAAAATATAAATTAAAAAAAAAACCTCATTTGGTTTAATATATATCTTTTTTTTAACAACTCATTTTTAACAACATAATTCAACCATAGTTTGCACTTGCAAAGGATTTAATTTAAACTCATTATCACAATCGTGCAAGAGCAAACATCTTACCCTTAACGGCTATTTGGTTTTATATATCTTGGGTTAAAAAATTTATATATTAAATAAAATGATTCAATTACAATAGAGCGATGGATAAGCGGGCAACAAGTTGCGTCGCCACCCCATTTTGAACGGCAAACCCTTTTCTACTGAAAACAAAGTTATAGTTCTTTGGCGTCGATAAGCTACTGTGCACGATTCGTTGAACTCGTTTGAGAAACGTAATAGCTTCGGGGGCATGAGACCCAAATGTATCAAAAGTAAAATGAATGAAGACGTATTGATTCTCGACACATACTTTCACATGCTTAGCAATTTTTTCTGATTCTGCCTTCAACACAGCCTGCCTAACAACAAACCCGATATCCCTAAGCCCAACAAGATGGGATACTCCAGTAAGGTCAATACAAGCGTGTTTCCCCCTGCCCATCCAAACACAAGAACGTCTACTGGTTGAAGAGTAGACCTACCTTCAAGGGTTTATAACATATTAACTATTATAGATAAACCAAAAAGAGAGAAGATAATCAGTTAGATGTTACCTACTTTGTTATGATTTTCTCTATAAGTGATTATATTTTATTTGGTTTCCTTGTGTTTAAACCTAAATTCTTACCTTATATATTCATAATAAAAGTGATTAAATGATTACAGTTCTTTCCAAGTTATTTATTAACAAAAATTGATATTGTTCAACATTTATTTTCTAACCTTATCTCAATATATAGGTCATTAAAAACAAATACTTTTATAGAATCACAACTAAGATTTTACTTGCAAGCTTTTTGAGTTAATGACACTATAAATGGCATATTTTTATCATTTCCAATGTTCTTCAATACACTATTCTTTCCCTTTGGATATGTTGTCCATTATACTTTCCCAAGCTTACCATGCTGTTGAAACTAAAACAGCAACCTACAATACAGAAGTGGGTATAGAGAGCTATTATATATATTTATATCTCTATAAACTTTGTGTCTAATATTTAGGGCATTTATCATAGATCTTGCATAGGTTAGAGAGAGAGGGAGAGAGTACGGATGAGTGGTATGATGCCATGAAATGGACGTCTCTGATTTACTTAACAGAGGGAAAAAAGAACAGAGATTTGGATCTACGAGGAGGGTAAAATGGTGAAATATAGATGAATTATCCGCTGTGTAATAAAGTGTTTCACACGTGGTACAAATCTGGCCGTAGAAAGACACAACCAATCATAATGATAGATGTTTTGACAGCGTGGCAGAGGCAACCAATCACTATTTCGGCCAAATTGAGTCAATATAAAATGTGGTTTTATATGGTATCCTTAAGATCTCCGTGAAAAGTTAGATATTATCATTCAATTAGTACATTTTATGTTTCCTTAAAATCATACACAAATCCTACTATGTTTCCAAATGCTTTAAAGATCTTAGTACACTTTGTTCTGTGTGAACATGAGTAAATCCTAAGGGCAAAGCCTAGAAACACATATGTATCAACACACCAAATATAAGAAAGGGTCTTTTTTAATTGACACTATTTCAGACATTGATCCGAGTAGGCCGATAGCACTCGATTGTGTGGTTTGGTAATGTTTGAACGGTTTTTGATCATCCTTTTGTAATGTTTTCACACAAATCTAATTATCAGTAAATCAACCTAATGGTCTTCATATTCTTATTGATATTTCAGTGTTAGAGGGACAATCGATCGGTACAAAAAATCATGCTTAGATCCACCTAGCAACGGTTCGGTTTCTGAAGCTAATGCTCAGGTACACTTTAAGATCTATTTTACAAACTTGTTATAGTTGTAGCGAATTAACCTGTTACAACTTACAAGAACAAGTTAAATGTATACATTTTTGTCAACGCGCTTGTACCCTTAAAAGTAACTATTTTGTGGAAGTATATTGTATATGAATGAGACCGGTACTTCTATAGTTCCATGTATTTTTGAAACTTCTTCTAATTCTATTAACTATTGTGAAAAACACCTAGAAGTACCACTCACGTTCCTAAACAACCTACAAATAAAAAATGTTCCTTAAAAGTGTAGTATGGTGAAGTTTATGCTTCTACAGTAGTTATGTTGACATAATGTAATTACAGCATTCTAATGAAACACCAACATCTAAAAACTACAGTTTTACCAACAAGAAGCTACTAAACTGCGTCAGCAAATTATAAACCTTCAGAATCAAAACAGGTACCTTTCTAATTAGATGCGTGCTCTATATATTTTGTGTATGCTCATATGAACCTGTACTGTGTTATAACCTTTTTGTGCAAAAGGCAATTTTACAGAAACATCATGGGTGAATCTTTGGCAGACATGCCTGGGAAGGATCTCAAGAACCTTGAAGCTAAGTTAGAGAAAGCTATTAGCAGAATTCGTGCGAAAAAGGTATAAGTTCTTCTCATTTCTAACCTCCAAGAATCTTCAAATATTTAACATACTTGCATTTGACATCTGTTTTCTTTCTTTTTGATAAAATCTGCAGAATGAACTTCTATTTGCTGAAATTGAGTACATGCAAAAAAGGGTAAGTCTTCAACTATATATTTTCAATATCTGATCTTATAACGAGTCGAATAAGCCGAGCTCGTTTATCTTAATCAGCTGGAATGTTGAGCTCGAGTCACATTGTTTATTTTAATTTTTTTTAATCTATATATATATATGTGTGTGTGTGTGTGTGTGACACACACACACAAAATATAATATTTTGAATACACAAATACTGCAAAATTTATAAACTAAAGAATGTACTTTATAGGTTTGGCTTTAATTTAAATGAGCTAAATGAGTGAACCAATGAACTTTAGCTTAGGCGAGCTGAGCTTATATTATGTGAGTTGTTTTCAAGCGAAATGTTAATTCATATTTTATGTGTTTAATGCACATATTTAATTTTATGTTTCTAATGAGAATACAGAATTTAATCTAAGAAACAAATTTATAGCTCCAATAATTTTTAAACATTTTTGTAAAGCAGGAACTTGAGCTCCATAACAGCAATCAATTCCTTAGAGCAAAGGTATATCTATCCAACTATATATCTCTCCATAAAATTCCAATCCATTTGAATAGTATATTCGTTTTACGATTTGTGAGATTTTATTGGGTACATTTGTTTGTTTAACGATTATTTAGATAGCTGAAAACGAAAGAGCTCAACAGCAGCAAATGAGCTTGATGCCTGGAAGTTCGGGTTATGACCTTGGACCGCACCAGTCCTTTGACGGTCGAAACTACCATCAAACGAATGAGTTGCAACCCAATAACGATTACTCTTGCCAAGACCAAACTCCTCTCCAGTTGGTGTAAGTACACATGCACGCAGAGAAAAAATTCCTAGAATTTGAATTCAATAGATTGTTTCATGATGATGAAAAATATTTATTTTTGTTACCTTTTCAATCTTGAGTCCTTTAATTTGTATGATTTCATGCAGGTAATAATGAATAATGATGGCGGGCGTGAGGGTATTCGATTACTCATTGATCAGTTGCAGCTAATAACCTGATAATAATTAATTAACATGGACTTGACTTATATATATGCTTGCTTTAGTACGGATTTATATCTTGTATAATTTAAGGATCATCGTGTTATGTGTGCAATCTAATATCATGAAACATTATATATATGGTACTCGTTATAATCGTATTTCTGCTAGGTGTTTAAAGTAAATCATGACGCGTGTTAAAGGGAATCAAAACTAATCTAAACTCTAAGCTAAACTACTTCTACTGTAACCTAGTCTAGAAATCAGTCACCTGAAATTTAGGGTTCATCTTTTGTCGCAAATATGAACAATGTGTATTTTCTGTTGGGATGATACAAATACAATTGAACAGTTTAGTACGTTAGCCGAAATCACCTACAACACACTAGATCTCGGATCTTGTAAGTCCGTGTGGTTAATTTGTTCAAATATGCGGTTTTAGTCCAATAATTTTAAATTAATGTACTATTTTCGTCTATGTGGTTTTATTTCACTTGCAATTAAACTCGACCTCACTAACCCCGTTAAGTCTGACGTTAAACCCATATAGCAATTTGTCCTTTTTTCCCGAAATACACCTCAGCTTCTCACGCGAAGGGACTTGCAAATTAGGGTTGGGGTTTAAATGAGAAGAAAAGGGACAAAACCGCCCCTCACCTAAGGGGCACGTTGATGGGTTTAACGATCAGACTTAACGGGGTTATTGAGGTTGGATTTAATTGCAAGTGAAATGAAACCACATCACAGATTTAAAACTATTGAATTAAAACCACAGATTCGGACGTTTGTTTTCAAAAATCCCTCATCAATTGAAAAGTAAAAAAACCAATATAAAATAAATATATATTATTTTACCACTGAAAAGTAAATGTATAAAATTTAATTTTTTTAAATCATTTGTAGTTAGTAAAAGTATAGAATTAAAATGAAACTTAAAAAAACTGAATATTCTGTTTTTTAAAGCCTAGATATTGTTACAACTATAAAAAATAAAATTATTAGGAATATAAACAAATAAATATACGGTTAGATAGAAGCTCCTGTTTAAAAAATATATTTTTTAAAAATAAAAAGTGTATATTATCCTTATTACATTTAAAATTGGTGCAAAATTGATGCACACGTGGCAAATTTCATAGCACAATACTTTTTACTTTTAATTAAATCCATATATTGTAATGTAATTTCTCCCGTCATTAACTGCCATTCACGTTCCTATCATTTAGAAACGACAGGAATAAAGGGTTGCACCGTTAGGCTTATGGCGGTTTTCGTATTTAACCGTCGCATCCCTCTGAATATACCTATATATAAACAAGCAAAGAAACAGAATCCGTAAAATAACCAATTGAAATGTAATATAACTGTCGCCGGTAGAAACGACGCATCATCCGACAACCGGATGTAGATTTGTAGTATCCGCCGCTGATGTGTGAGAAACGTATATAATATTAATAACCAAGTTTTACCGAATTCACTTAAAAAAACACACAATCGGCAAGTGTACCGTTCGCAATGTAGCTAGCAAGTAAGAACGGATATCGAACCTAGGACACTATGGGTAAACTCTAATTATTAAACCTAAAAGATTACTAACCTAGACTTTCTTTTGATTTTTAGAAATCTTTTTATATTACTTAAACTAATAATGCTTAACTAATTAAAAATTAAACTAAAAATAAAACTTTATAAAAATTGGGTTTTAAAACAAATATGAGAAACGACTACCTAGGTAATGGAATCCTACTAGTTAAACTTAATAGCTAACGAACTTGACTTGGTTGAAAAACAATATCTTAAAAAAAATATGACACTAGAGACCACTAAAAATACGCTAGATCGCCTCCCGGCCTCACCGACGACACCCTAGAACTCTAGTGACATGTGAAGCTCAATTGTTAAAGGGTTGGATCACCTCCCAGTCTCACCTTACCTAATAATACTATGGTACCCCACTACCCAAATCACCTCCTAGTCTCTTCGGATACAATATATATATTAATATAAAGGGGGTATTTTTAATTAACTTGAACACAACTTGTATCACAATAATCTAAGGGACCTAGGATAACTCACTCCCGTGCAATTATTACCCAAACCTACAAAGACAAAGATGACACAACATTAAATTGCCTCCCGGCCTCTCTAGTGAAAGAATAATAAAAATCTAGTAAACTTTTATAAATAATTCCTACGGTTTTTTCGACCATAAACCGCAAACAAGTTGAAAACACAAAGTAGACAACCTAATCATGCGCCTAACAATCACCAAAAACTATTAAACACAAGTGGAATGAATATTAAAGTAATAAACTAGATTCTATTACGTAACAATATTATGACCAAACCAATTAAAAACTTTGCCACAATATTAAATCAACCAAAGTCAAATAATAGTTCATCAAACCATTAAATCTAACATAGTACTCAACCAAAACCTAGGTAGTATAAAGGTTTAGCTACTCATAATAAAGTGTGAAACAAAAATAAACGAGTTCATGACAATAATTATAAAGCAAAATATATAACTAATAATAATAGTTTCGAACCTCTTGCCAGTTGCCTTATGCTTTGTTTTACACAGTAGCGTACACTACCTTCAATTCTTGATGGGATTTGTTTGCTTCAAAAGGTTGACTTTTCTTTTTTTATTTTGCTTTCTCTCTTTTTTTTGGTTTCCACGTGAACTTCACAAAAAAAAAAACCAAGAACCACCAATTAAGTTGTGGTGCTTTGACAGAACCAAAACAAAACAGTAACCGCACGTGATGGTTTCCACGTGAACTTCAAAATAATAATATAACTTCTTCTTTTTGACCTCTCTCTCTACACCACCATACAAAACCCTCGAACCCCTCTCTATATAATATATATCTTTCTCTCGTCTCTGCCGCTCTCTCAATATATTATATATCTTTCTTGTGGTAGGCTTTTTAATAAACAAAACTTGAGCCCCACTCCAAACTCCACCAACAAGTTTAATTTCATAGGCCCAATTCTCTTTCTCTTTTTGTTTATTTGCTTAGCCTTAGAATCCATTTTCTCTTTTTATTTTCTTGTGGGCCCACCAACCATCAGCCTATTTGACATATTTCAACGAGCTCTCCTGCACATTGTAAAAAATAAAACTCATAAGTAATTGGAGCATTGTTAATGTGGAATTTTATCTTTTAATAAGCATGTTAACATTAAACTCCATAAAATATATGACCATTTATTCCACCAGTTATTACTTTGATGCCATTGTGGTCTCAAGTTTAGCATAAATACTTTAATTTAGATCATTTACAAATATAATTTTTAAAATCCAATTACGAGCCAAATTGAAATATATATTTAATAAAAACTGGCTCAAAATACTAGAAAATGTAGGAAATATCTATATAATAACATGTATATTTTAAACCAAATCAAATATCCCCACACTTAAATATTTTTCGTCCCCGAAAAATATATATATTGCAATGGAATCAGAATCAAGACTAGTTTTCAAAACATATAGGTTATCTTTTAAGCACAGATAAACGCAAAAACCGCGATTGCCGATATTGTTGTCCACTTAAACCCAGCCACCAGCCTATCAAGCCCCCAATTGCATTAAGCGCTTTAAGTTCAAAAATCGCGGCTACACCTACCCCATCTCAGACAAAAAGAGCTAGAAAAACTAGAGTCAAAGCAAACTGGTTCGACAAATCACCATAAGCCAAGGACTCGTTGATGATACTAATTAGATGCACTCGGTGAAATTTGGATGGATGAATGGTCATGTGGAGGTCGTACGAGCTATTCCTAAATATTATTGGACTTTGTCCTATAAATTCCTAATTTTTATTTATTGACTAATAACCTTCGAGCCCCAATAGTGTATCCTCAGAGTCACTATCCCCAAGGTAACACGTAAACTCTAAGTCCCGTCTAGTATGTGCAACTTTGGCCTCTTTTACTAACTTTAAAGAATGCTCATTTGGCATTTTACAATACATAACTTTCTTCACAAACATTTTGCTTTTCTTGAACAACTTTTGATAATACAATACATAACTTTCATAACAAACTTTCAAAACGTACTTTTTTTTTCTCTTTTTCTTTTCTTTTCTTTTTTTCATCTTTTTTTTTCAATCTTTTATATCACCCTAAAATATATAACTACTTCTAAGCTCGTAAAAAGATGGACATGTGGTGTGTGCTGGTTTGAGTGCATCTAAGTCTTACCTTCTCAAAGTTTTCAAATTATGGTAATCCTCCCTAAGCATCGAAATTCGGTTTCACCGTTTTTCAAATTATTATATATATAAAAACTTGCTAAAGAGGACTATCAAAGCTAGTTGGGCCTACCGACACATCCCAAGTTTAGTGCGCTATCTTTTATTTAATCTCATATATAATAGTAGTTTTAAAAACCAATCTCAAATTTTTCTATCATTTTCCATTATTCGCAAAAAAATTTCATTAAAATTTTGGGACATTTTTTTTATCTCTTTTTTTTATTTTATATTTTTTTTAAACTTTTATATTTTTTTCTTTTTTTTAATAAAATTTGAAACTGTTTTTTTTTAACTTTTTATTTTTAAAAATTGTTTTTTAACCAAAAGAAAACGTCAGTTCTCATCACCACACTTAAAATCTACATTGTCCCAATGTAGGAATAGAAAAAGACAGAAAATAAAGCAGAATAAAAAAATGTAAGCAAATAAAGATATAAATTGGAACAGACTCCCCTGGTAATTATGCAGTTATCTTCACAAGTCTCGTTCCAAGGCGACCGTATAACATTTCATTCGCGGCCGCAGCTTCTGGGTGTCCTCTACGATATGATAGGCTCAGAAAAATCCTCGTCCAAATGGAGATTGAGTACGAACGAGAAAATCCAATCCTGCAAAATAAAACTCAAAACAACCCAAAGCAGGCATCAAACAGACTCTAAGGACTAAAATACTCAAAAAAAAATAAAACAAAATAAAGCAGAATAAAAATAAAAGAAAATAATGCAACTAAGTTTTATACAAACTATACAACTCGGGCAAAATCCCGAGTATGCTCTTCTCTCTACTCTCCAGGTAGATCGCCTCCACCTCACGATCACCAAGTGGACCTCCAACATAATGCTTCAGTCTATGCCCATTCACTTTCCAAGAATGTCCATCGTCTGCCTCTATCTCAACCGTTCCATACGGAAATGACTCTTTAACAACGAACGGACCAGCCCATCTGGATTTCAACTTACCCGGAAACAATTTCAACCGGGAATTATACAGAAGCACCTTATCCCCACACTTAAACTCTTTGGGACCCTTAATATGTTTATCATGACGTTCCTTTGTCCGCTCCTTATACCCCCAACTTCTTTCATACGCCTCATTCCGTAATTCCTCAACCTCGTGAATTTGAAGAAAACGACTCTTTCCCGCCGCAGATAAATCAAGATTTACGGCTCTTAAAGCCCAATACGCACGATGTTCTAACTCAACAGGCAGATGACACGCCTTTCCATAAACTAGCCGAAAGGGAGTGGTCCTGATAGGCGTTTTGAATGCAGTACGAATGGCCCAAAGTGCATCATCTAGCTTTTCAGCCCAGTCTCCGCGACTGTTCCCAACTGTTTTCTCTAAGATCCTCTTAATGCCACGATTGGTATTTTCCACTTGACCGCTAGTCTGAGGATGGTAGGCCGTAGAAAGTCTATGGGTGACCCCATAACGTTTCAAAACCTTATCCATCTGAGCATTACAAAAGTGGGTACCCCGATCACTGATCAGGGCCTTAGGAGTACCAAATCGAGCAAATAGTTTTCGAAGGAATCCCACTACAACTCGCGCGTCATTTCTAAGTAAGGCTTGAGCCTCCACCCATTTGGACACGTAGTCGACAGTAATGAGTATGTATCTGTTCCCTCTAGACATAGGAAACGGACCCATAAAATCAATGCCCCATATATCGAAGATCTCAACCACCTGGATGGGGTTCTGGGGCATCTCATTTCGGGATGAGATGTTACCAGCTCTCTGACACGCGTCACACGAACGAACAAACTCATGCGCATCACGAAAAATAGTCGGCCAATAGAATCCCGCATCAAACACGCGTTTGGCGGTATAAGTCGCACCAAAATGGCCACCAGTCGGGCCCTCATGACAATGTCGAAGAATACTACGAGCTTCATCACCAAAAACACATCGCCGAATCACCTGATCCGAGCCAATACGGAATAAGTACGGATCCTCCCAAATGTAGAACTTGATATCTGCAAAGAACTTCTTCTTTTGCTGATATGTCAGTCCGGGCACTAACTCTCCAGAAGATAGATAATTAGCAAGATCAGCAAACCATGGAAACCCCTCATCACTCTCCTTTACATAAAATAAAGCCTCACCCGGGAAATCATCACCAATCCCCTGTTCCCGCGTCCTGTCTAAGTCGGAATTTTCTAGTCGTGACAAGTGGTCGGCGGCGACATTTTCAGCTCCTCTCTTATCTTTAATTTCTAAATCGAACTCCTGAAGCAAAAGGATCCAACGAAGGATTCGAGGCTTCGCATCTTTCTTAGAGAACAAGTAACGCAGAGCCGCATGATCAGAGAAAATGATAGTCTTAGAAAGCACGAGATAGGAACGGAATTTATCGCACGCGAAAACAACCGCAAGAAGCTCCTTCTCTGTCGTGGTGTAATTCTCCTGAGCATCGTTAAGGGTCTTTCTAGCATAATAGATGGGATGAAAATGTTTCTCTTGACGCTGCCCTAACACGGCTCCAACAGCAAAATCGCTCGCATCACACATGATCTCAAATGGAAGAGTACAATCGGGAGCAACAAGAATAGGAGCACTCACTAACCTCTCCTTATTCAACTCAAAGGCCCTCAAACACTCCACATTAAAATCGAACGACCGATCTTTATCTAGAAGCTGGGTCATCGGACGGGAGATTTTTAAGAAATCTTTAATAAATCGGCGGTAGAATCCCGCATGTCCTAAGAAACTACGAATAGACTTCACGGAAGTGGGCGGTGGAAGTTTGGAAATGGTATCTACCTTAGCTCTATCTACCTCAATCCCCGTACTAGAAATCTTATGACCTAAAACAATACCCTCACGAACCATAAAATGACATTTCTCCCAATTAAGCATAAGGTTCGTCTCTTCACATCTAGCGAGCACTCGATCTAAGTTACGCAAACAATCATCGAAAGAATTCCCAAAGACAGAAAAATCATCCATAAAGACTTCCATGAAATCCTCGATTAACTCATGAAAAATGGCCACCATGCACCGCAGAAATGTGGCAGGAGCGTTACATAATCCGAATGGCATGCGTCGGTACGCGAATGTACCAAAAGGACATGTAAATGTGGTCTTCTCCTGATCAACCGGGGCGATGGGGATCTGGAAATAACCAGAAAAGCCGTCAAGAAAACAGTAGAACTGTTGTCCTGACAAACGCTCAAGCATCTGATCAATAAATGGAAGCGGGAAATGGTCCTTTCGTGTGGCCTCGTTAAGTCTGCGGTAGTCGATGCAAACTCGCCACCCTGTTACAGTCCGTGTCGGTATGAGCTCATTCTTTTCATTCGTGATAACTGTCATACCGCCCTTTTTAGGGACCACCTGGATTGGGCTAACCCACGCGGAGTCGGAGATCGGAAAAATCAAACCAGCATCGAGCAACTTAATAACCTCCTTCTTAACAACCTCCTGCATGTTCGGGTTAAGCCTCCTTTGTGGCTGAACCACAGGTTTAAACTCGTATTCCATAAAAATTTTATGTGTGCAGAATGATGGGTTTATACCTTTTATATCCATAAGCTTCCATGCAATGGCATGCTTATGAGATTTCAGAACAACCATCAACTTCTCCTTCTCCTCCGTCTCCAAACTCGAAGAGATGATGACGGGAAGTTGAGACCCCTCTCCTAAAAACGCATACTCGAGGTGAGATGGCAAATCTTTTAGCTCTAAAGATGGGGGGTTCTCAACAAATGGTTTTTCAACCGGAAACTCTCGTTCTTCAACAGCAAGGACATTAGAAAAGTTTTGGGAACTCATGATCGGCTCGTGTCCCCCTGTCTTAGGTAACTGCTGCTCCTCCTTCTCCTGCAACTCAAAATCAAATTATGTCATCTCGAATGACTGATTTTCCACATCGATGATCTGGGTGTCGGACGTGTCTCTCTGGCAGACCTTCGTAAGATAGTCGCCTACATGCATCATGAAAGTATCGATGAAGTAGAGAGTGTCATCATGCTGCTGAGTATGCCTCATGGATTTCTGCACGTCGAATGTGACCGTGTCATCATGAACTCGAAGAGTCAATTTGCCATCGGCAACATCGATGAGAGCGCGTGCGGTGGCTAAGAAAGGACGACCGAGGATGAGCGGAACGTTCGAGTCCTCATCCATATCGAGAATGACAAAGTCGACCGGAAAGATGAATTTGTCCACCTGCACCAACATGTTTTCCACAATGCCCCTTGGGAACTTCACAGATCGGTCTACCAACTGGATACTCATTCGGGTTGGAAGCAGCTCTCCCACGTTAAGTTTGGCAAACACAGAGTATGGCATGAGGTTAATGCTTGCACCGAGGTCGGCCAAAGCATTGCTAACATGAAGATTACCAATCAAGCAAGGAATGGTAAAGCTGCCAGGATCTGTCATCTTCCTAGGAAGCTTGTTCTGTACGGCGGCAAAACACTCCTCACTAAGAGTAACAGTCGAAAGCTCCTCAAGTTTCTTCTTATTAGTGAGCAAGTCTTTAAGAAACTTGGCGTGTTTTGGCATGTTCGCAAGAGCTTCAATAAACGGAATGTTCACATGAAGCTTCTTAAGCATGTCAAGAAACCTAGAGTACTGCTCCGAATCATTCTTCTTCACTAGACGACCGGGATATGGCGGTTTTGGCTTATAGACGCGCACCGGTTCCTGCTCAACCTGCTTCTCCTTCTCAACTAACGCACCGCCTGACCGTGAGGTATTTGCTGGGCCTCGCCTCTGGTTCACCTTGTCAGGGGTGTCTCCATTTCCAACTCCTCGTCAACTTCCTCCTCACTTGGTGTATCTCTAACTACACCTCTCCCACTTCGGGTGGTCACTGCCTTGGCCTGAGCATTTTGAAATGGTTTAGAATAGGTGGGACCGGGATTAGGGACGGTGTTACTTGGAAGACTCCCTGAGGGTCGTTAATCAATCTTTGCGGACAACTCACCAAACTTGGCCTCGAGATTCTGAAATGCGACCTGTTGTCCCTTCATAAATGTCTCATGCTGCAAAAGAGTGGATTTGGTGTTGGCATCATTTTGTAAAAGCTGATTTAACAATTGAGATTGGTTATCCAACATCTCGTCGATCTTAGAAGTACTATTTGGCACAGGAGCATGTTCGGGGGCAGGTTCTTGGAACAAATTCTGGCGTTGCTGATAACCGGTGTTACCTGCCCGCCAATTAGAGTTAGAATTATTGTTTCGCCACCCAGAATTGAAGGTACGGTTTTGATTAGCAAGAAAATCTACCTCCTCCTGAGAATCAATGGGACAATCGGCTGTCTCGTGATTTCCACGACATATCTCGCACCTATGAGCTTGTAACTTAAGCTCTTTCATCTCCCTCTTAAGTGCTTCCACATCTGCCGACACACTCGTATTCTGATCAACATGATGCACTCCACGTGATGCTGAGATGGCTGCGTCCTTGGCAGCCGAGACGGACCTTCTACTCGGTGTATGCTGATCCCCTAATGCAATGCTCTCGAACATTTCTTCAGCCTCCTCTATGGTGAGTTTATCAAGCATGTTTCCTCCGGCGGCGGTATTGAACCGCTGTTGGGTTTCGGGAGTAAGACCGTTATAGAATTTTTCAACCACAGCCCAATCGTTTAGGCCATGCTGAGGACAACGGCTTATAAGAGTTTGGAAACGCTCCCACGCAGAATAATTGGACTCATCGGGGTCCATATGAAAAGAACGGATTTGCTCGCGTAGACGCCCGGTCTTTGATGGAGGGAAATACTTCCTAAGGAACTTGGATTGCAAGTCGGCCCATGTGGGGATTGAGGCGTTTGGAAGAGAGTCAAACCATGTAGCAGCACGGCCAGAAAGTGAGAATGAGAATAACTTAAGATGAATGACGTCGGATGTGATATTATTAATATTAAAGGTTTCGCAGATCCGCACGAATCGAGAAAGGTGTCCCGGAGCATCTTCGTCATCCAAGCCGTGGAACTGAGCAGAATTTGTGATGCAATTCATGACGTGAGAGGGAATTTGCCAGTTTTGATTATTAGTCGCAGCAGGTCGGACAATTGCAGATCGGGCCCCTATGTTGCCGTCGCTGGCTCTACAATGAATAGTTTGTCTCGGCGGTGGAACGGCGTCGCCCATATCTATTCTAGGAGTAGAGACGCTAATCTGGATGTCGGGTGAATCGCTCTCGCTATCCGTAGTCTCCTTAAGTCGCTCTTGAAACTCTCTCTCGGGCTCTTTTGATGCAATGAATAAAGTTGGGCCTTGAGAACGGGTATTATCCATAAACTAAAATAAAAAAAAAATAATTTAGATTTTTTTTTAAATTAACTAAAACTAAAGGCAAAAACAGCAAGTAAAAGCACCTAAAGAAAAAAAAAATAAAAATAACAACTAAGAAGAAAATAAACAATTAAACAGATCAGATAATCAAGTCGGTTTAAACAAAGAATTTGCCAGTGTCCCCGGCAACGGCGCCAAAAACTTAATGTGTGAGAAACGTATATAATATTAATAACCAAGTTTTACCGAATTCACTTAAAAAACACACAATCGGCAAGTGTACCGTTCGCAATGTAGCTAGCAGGTAAGAACGGATATCGAACCTAGGACACTATGGGTAAACTCTAATTATTAAACCTAAAATATTACTAACCTAGACTTTCTTTTGATTTTTAGAATTATTTTTATATTACCTAAACTAATAATGCTTAACTAATTAAAAATTAAACTAAAAATAAAACTTTATAAAAATTGGGTTTTAAAACAAATATGAGAAACGACTACCTAGGTAATGGAATCCTACTAGTTAAACTTAATAGCTAACGAACTTGACTTGGTTGAAAAACAATATCTTAAAAAAAATGTGACACTAGAGACCACTAAAAATACGCTAGATCGCCTCCCTGCCTCACCGACGACACCCTAGAACTCTAGTGACATGTGAAGCTCAATTATTAAAGGGTTGGATCACCTCCCAGTCTCACCTTACCTAATAATACTATGTTACCCCACTACCCAAATCACCTCCCGGTCTCTTCGGATACAATATTTATATTAATATAAAGGGGGTATTTTTAATTAACTTGAACACAACTTGTATCACAATAATCTAAGGGACCTAGGATAATTCACTCCCGTGCAATTATTACCCAAACCCACAAAGACAAAGATGACACAAAACTAAATTGCCTCCCGGCCTCTCTAGTGAAAGAATAATAAAAATCTAGTAAACTTTTATAAATAATTCCTACGGTTTTTTCGACCATAAACCGCAAACAAGTTGAAAACACAAAGTAGACAACCTAATCATGCACCTAACAATCACAAAAACTATTAAACACAAGTGGAATAAATATTAAAGTAATAAACTAGATTCTATTACGCAACAATATTATGACCAAACCAATTAAAAACTTTACCACAATATTAAATCAACCAAAGTCAAATAATAGTTCATCAAACCATTAAATCTAACATAGTACTCAACCAAAACCTAGGTAGTATAAAGGTTTAGCTACTCATAATAAAGTGTGAAACAAAAATAAACGAGTTCATGACAATAATTATAAAGCAAAATATATAACTAATAATAATAGTTTCGAACCTCTTGCCAGTTGCCTTATGCTTTGTTTTACACAGTAGCGTACACTACCTTCAATTCTTGATGGGATTTGTTTGCTTCAAAAGGTTGACTTTTCTTTTTTTTTTTTGCTTTCTCTTTTTTTTTTTTTTTGCTTTCTCTTTTTTTTTGGTTTCCACGTGAACTTCACAAAAAAAAAACCAAGAACCACCAATTAAATTGTGGTGCTTTGACAGGACCAAAACAAAACAGTAGCCGCACGTGATGGTTTCCATGTGAACTTCAAAATAATATTATAACTTCTTCTTTTTGACCTCTCTCTCTACGCCACCATACAAAACCCTCGAACCCCTCTCTATATAATATATATCTTTCTCTCGTCTCTGCCGCTCTCTCAATATATTATATATCTTTCTTGTGGTAGGGTTTTAATTAAACAAAACTTGAGCCCCACTCCAAACTCCACCAACAAGTTTAATTTCATAGGCCCAATTTTCTTTCTCTTTTTGTTTATTTTCTTAGCCTTGGAATCCATTTTCACTTTTTATTTTCTTGTGGGCGCACCAACCATCAGCCCATTTGAGATATTTCAACGAGCTCTCCTGCACCTTGTAAAAAATAAAACTCATAAGTAATTGGAGCATTGTTATTGTGGAATTTTATCTTTTAATAAGCATGTTAACATTAAACTCCATAAAATATGTGACCATTTATTCCACCAGTTATTACTTTGATGCCATTGTGGTCTCAAGTTTAGCATAAATACTTTAATTTAGATCATTTAAAAATATAATCTTTAAAATCCAATTACGAGCCAAATAGAAATATATATTTAATAAAAATTGGCTCAAAATACTAGAAAATGTAGGAAATATCTATATAATAACATGTATATTTTAAACCAAATCAAATATCCCCACACTTAAATATTTTTCGTCCCCGAAAAATATATATATTGTAATGGAATCAGAATTCAAGACTAGTTTTCAAAATATATAAGTTATCTTTTAAGCACAGTTTAATGCACTGATGGTAAGTAGAGGCTACAGCCTTCATTCCATGTATCCAAGGCCTGCAAAGAATAACGTTGCAACAAGAAAGATTGTCAATAACACAAAATTTTTGGTAAGAGTTTAACCCTTCGATGTATATTGGGAGTTTGATGTCCCCCAATGTTTTCTTGGTTTCACCACTAAAACCCACTAGCACCAACGTTCTCGGGATGATTTCCGAGTCAGGGATGTTCATTTTCTGTAGTACGTCATGTGGATGATGTTGACCGAGCTTCCACCGTCGACTAGGATCCTGCGCACATAATGGTTAGCAATAAATAAAGTTACAATCAAACCGTCGTGGTGAGGATCCTGGATGCTTGTCTTATTTTCTTCATCAAAGAAGATTCTTTTGTCAGTCGTCAAAGTAGTGGATATGACTGGTCGTTCCGCGTTCTCCAACTTTGTTTATTTGGCGTGTCTTTTTGCTAAGGAGAAAGAAGTACCGCATATATCTAAGCCACCGGAGATGAAGTTAATTACTTGTGCGTCTGGTGGGGGCGGAGTTGCTTTCTGTGGTACATCTTCAGGATCCTGGATCCTAGACTTTTTTCTTCCCAAGAGCTCTTTGAAGTGACCCTTGCTCAGGAGGTATCCAATTTCCCTCCTTAAACCAATACAACCTTCTGTCTGATGGCCAAAGTCTTCATGGAATGCACACCACTTGGACTTGTCTTTGAAGGATGTTGTTTTCTCATTTTTTCGAGGCCACCTTGCTTTCTCTCGAGATTACAAAGTAAGCTAGTGTGTAGAGAGAATGTTTGCTTCTGCTCTAGTGTGTGCGTTCGTACATGTGTTTTACCTAGTTGATCATATCTTCATTATATACAAGAAAAGAATAACAAATATCCCTAATTTAAGCCGCCAATCAAGCCATTCCTTAATTGTGATTGTTTCCTTCATTATCCACGCGGTATATTAATTAGATTGCAAGATTATAGCTTTGATTTGGTCATTAGCCGTTATACCTGCCAAAAATATCAACATAACAAAGGAAAATCGTTAGTAAGCAATAAGTACTGAGGATCACTGATCCTGACAGGATCTGCAACATATTCTAAGGATAACTAATCCATATTATATGCCAGGATAACATATCCACAGTGTCAAATTTCCGTGTACTAACAATTGCCCCCAAAATGGCGGTTGTGATAAGATCACAGCTGTCATTTTGCCTTTGAATTCAAACTTTCTGCAAAAACATATGAGATTTGACAAGCTGGATATAATTGTCACATGGGAACTTCACTTCCTGCTGTATATCCTTCTCCCTGCAAATCATGAACAACTAGTAACACATGTTTAACTTGGGTGGATGGTCCATCTTTCGTATGGTGAAATCCGGGTTAAGGATTTTGGATACATCCAGGTGACTTATGTTTAATAATAATCTAAAACTTTTGAATATTCGCTTGTTACTTGTTATTTTGAAAGTTTGTTTGATATAGCTTAAGTCACATTGAAAGTTTTAAGAAATAATATTCTTTAGTAAAAAGTTTTTGGGATAAAATATCCTTGCAAAAATAAACTAGGATCTTAAATCCTTATAAACTTAGATTGAGAATAATGAATCCTTATATCTATAAAGATATATACTGAAATCAAATAAGTGTAAAACGATAAACAGAAATCATACCGTAAGGTCTGGTTAGACCTAATTTACCATAAGTATTGATCCTTTGGTGATCTTCAGAATCTAATTTATGATACCTGATGCAAATAACTTATGATATTATATAGGATTAAACCCAATAAACTGGGGACAAGCCCATAAAATAAGCTGGGGACAAGCCCGTGCAACTGGGGACAAGCCCGAACTGGGGACTGGCCCAAAGATACGGATGTTAACTGGGGACTTACCCAAACCGGGATTTAGCCCAAACGTGAGATAACATGAAAACGTTATAAACCGGTGGTATGGTACGTCTACCATAAATCGTAGGATCCTCCATATAGCCGAAGACAACGAAATTGTCAGCCACTAAGCGTGTACTGGTCCCGCTGCCCCGGACTATACGTTGGATAGCGTGCGCTCCAGGCGATAGTGTAAAAACTCTAATTTATAAGAAAGGTGAAAACCTTTAAACCTTAGGGGATATGACCATCGGGGCTCATATCCAATCGTGGGTTAGGCCAAGGAAATAGTAAAGTACCTTAAGCGTGAGGGAGAGGTGGCCAACCTCTTAGACATTGAACCTCTTATTGAAATCTGCATTGTTATTTAAAACTTGGAAAAAGACAAACGTTAAAAATATATTATCCTTAATAAGAATCTGAAATGAATAACTGATCGGATAGATATTACCAATTTCAGGATCCTTGATCCTTCTAAGGATACTTGATCCTGATTAGAAAAAGTATTTCTTGAGATGAATAGAATTCCATGCTCTAGGTAACCTGTTGCCTTCCATAGTCAGCAGGTGATATGCCCCCTTTCCGGCTTCTGACTTGATCAAGTAGGGACCTTCCCACCTAGGCGCTAGCTTTCCATCTGCTGGATTAGTTGTGTTTTGGAAGGCTTTCATCAAAACTAGATCTCATTCTTGAAATCTTTGAATCCTGATATTTTTGTTGTATGCCCCAGCTACCCTTTGTTGATATGCTGCCATTCTGATTTTAGCTAGGTCTCTGAGCTCATCAACAGTATCTAGGTCTTGGAGAAGGATTTCATTGTTGGCTTGAGGATCACGGATGCTTGTTCTGGTAGTAGGAACCACCATCTCCGTAGGGATTACAGCTTCTGAGCCAAACACCAATGAGAAGGGTGTTTGACCTGTTGCATTCTTTGGTTTTGTTCTATCAGCCCAAAGAACATATGGTAGCTCTTCGGCCCACTTGCCTTTCTTGAATCCTAGTTTCTTCTTCAAGTTGTTAATAATAATCTTGTTACTTGATTCTGCTTGACCATTAGCTTGAGGATGAATTGGTGTGGAGGTAATCATCTTAATGCCCCAACTGTCACAAAAGTTAGTGGTTCTTTTCCCGATAAACTGGGAACCATTGTCACAAATAATTTCAGAAGGGTTACCAAATCTAGTAATAATATTTCTTTTAATGAAGGATATCACCTCTTTTTCGCGGACTTGAACGAAAGCTTCTGCTTCTATCCACTTTGAAAAGTAATCAGTCATTGCAAGCATGAATACTTTTCCTCCTGGCGCTTTAGGTAGCTTACCCACGATATCCATGCCCTACTTCATGAAAGGCCATGATGAGGATATAGGATACATAGGCTCTGTTGGCTGATGCAGAATATTGCCATGTCTTTGACATGAATCACACTTCTTTGAGTACTCCATGGCGTCTCTCTTCATTGTAGGCCAGAAGTATCCTGGTCTCAGAATTCTTGAGAATAGGGCTCTACCTCCGGTGTGATTACCGCAATCTCCTTCGTGAAAGTCTTTGAGCACCTCTTGAATTTCAGGATCTTCGATACATCTCAAGTATGGGCCTGCAAGAGATTTCCTATACAGAATATTATTCAATAAAATTTATTATGATACCTTAAGTTTGAAGGACTTAGGATTTTCTGTGGCTGGAATCTCTCCATTTTGAATGAACTTCTTGATAGGGAGGATCCAAGATCCTTGATTACTTGAGGATAATAGATCCAAAGACACAATATTTTTGTCAGTTGTTATCTCCCCAACTTCCTGTTCTCCTATTGCTGGTGAGAGTACATGGATGATTGGGATCTTCGTATCTTCTGGAATCTTCAATGATGAAGCTAAATTTGCTAAAGCATCTGCCCCAGCATTCTCTTCTCTTGGTACCCGTATAATACTAAAAGAATCGAAGAACTTTGATAGTTCCTTCACAACATCTATTTACTTGATTAGTCTTTTACCTTTAACAACATATGAGCCATTAAAGTGGTTAGTCATCAATAATGAATCTACATATACTTGAAGATACCTGATCCTCATGTGTTTAGCTAATTGCAAACCTGCGATCAGAGCTTCGTATTCCACTTCATTATTGGTGGCTTGGAATGCACATGTAATGGACTGGGGTATTATGTCCCCCTGTGGCGATTTCAGTAGGATACCCAATCCTGTTCCTCTTACGTTGGATGCTCCATCAGTAAAGAGGATCCAAGGATCCTTGGTTTCTTCCAGTTGTTGAACCTCCAAATCAGCTTCCTCTTGCATGTCACTACTGAAATCAGCTACAAAGTCTGCAAGCGCTTGTGACTTAATGGCTGTTCTGGGCTCATACTGAATATCATATGCACTCAATTTCACAGCCCATTTGGCCATCCTTCCTGACAATTCTGGTTTTTTAAGCACATTCTTAACAGGATAATTAGTTCTTAAAATAATAGTATGTGTTTCAAAGTAGTGTCTCAACTTGGTTGAGGCCATAATTAAAGCAAGAATTAATTTTTCAAGGTCAGAATACCTGACCTCTGCATTTAACAGGCTTTTACTTACATAATATACTGGGTGCTGTTGTCCTTCATGATCCTTGGCTAGAACAGCACTGATTGCATTACCTGACACAGCTAAGTCCAGAGACAGCGGCTTACCATCTATTGGCTTCATCAAAGCAGGCGCTGAGGATAGATAATCCTTAAGAGCCTTTAGTGCATCTTCATGCCTTTGAGTCCATTCAAACTTTTTATTTTTTCTCAAGATATCATAGAAGTCTTTGCACTTCTCTGAGGATCTGGGAATGAATCTGTTGAGAGCAGCTATTCTTCCCGTGAGTCTTTGGACATATTTAGCATTTACAGGAGACTTTAAATTAATGATGGATTCTATCTGCTCGGGGCTCGCTTCTATTCCCCTTTTGGTCACCATGTATCCTAGAAACTTTCCAGCCTTAACACTAAAATGGCATTTTGACGTGTTCAGTTTCATGTTATATTGGTCAAGGATATTGAATGCTTCTTCAAGATCTCTAAGGTGATCCTCAGCCCTCTTCGACTTCACTATCATGTCATCTATGTAGACTTCCATGGTTTTGCCTAACTGATCCTTGAAAATAATGTTGACCAATCTTTGATATGTTGCCCCTGCATTTCTTAGTCCGAATGACATAGCAATATAACAATATATGCCGGTAGGAGTCATGAATGCTGTATCCTCTTGATCAGATGGTTCCATCTGAATTTGTTGAAATCCAGAGGAAGCATCCATAAAGTTAAGAATCTCATGCCATGCCGTTGCATCCACCATGGAGTCTATATGTGGCAACGGGAAAGGATCCTTGGGGAATGCCTTGTTTAAATCGGTAAAATCGACACACACCCTCCACTTTCCATTCTTTTTAGAAACAACAACCACATTAGCCAACCATCAGGGATACTTAACCTCTCTAATCATACCGGCCTTAAGAAGTTTTTCAACTTCCTCTTGTATGATCGCGTTCCTCTCAGGAGCGAATATCTTTCGCTTCTGATGGACAGGTTTAATAGAATAATCAAGGCCCAACTTATGAGTAATTACATCCTTAGAAATACCTGTCACGTCTGAATGTCTGAAGGTAAATGTGGATTTTTGTCGCTTTAGGAAGGATACTATATCCTCCTCGATCTCGTCAGGGATACAGGATCCTAGGAACACCTTCATGTCTGGATCTTCAGGATCTAAAGATACTTCTTTTACATCTCGCTCCCGAGCTTCCAGTACGTCCCTAGGATGTTGCTGTAATTGCTATACTATCGTTTGTTTATCTGTCGGCTTCATGGATGAAGAATAATAATTCTTGGCTTCCACTTGGTCACCATCTATCCTTACTACTCCCCAAGGAGTTGGTAGTTTAATGCACTGATGGTAAGTAGAGGCTACAGCCTTCATTCCATGTATCCAAGGCCTGCAAAGAATAACGTTGCAACAAGAAAGATTGTCAATAACACAAAATTTTTTGTAAGAGTTTAACCCTTCGATGTATATTGGGAGTTTGATGTCCCCCAATGTTTTCTTGGTTTCACGACTAAAACCCACTAGCACCAACGTTCTCGGGATGATTTCCGAGTCAGGGATGTTCATTTTCTGTAGTACGTCATGTTGGATGATGTTGACCGAGCTTCCACCGTCGACTAGGATCCTGCGTACATAATGGTTAGCAATAAATAAAGTTACAATCAAACCGTCGTGGTGAGGATCCTGGATGCTTGTCTTATTTTCTTCATCAAAGAAGATTCTTTTGTCAGTCGTCAAAGTAGTGGATATGACTGATCGTTCCCCGTTCTCCAACTTTGTTTCTTTGGCGTGTCTTTTTGCTGAGGAGAAAGAAGTACCGCATATATCTGAGCCACCGGAGATGAAGTTGATTACTTGTGCGTCTGTTGGGGGCGGAGTTGCTTTCTGTGGTATATCTTCAGGATCCTGGATCCTAGACTTTTTTCTTCCCAAGAGCTCTTTGAAATAACCCTTGCTCAGGAGGTATCCAATTTCCCTCCTTAAACCAATACAACCTTCTGTCTGATGGACAAAGTCTTCATGGAATGCACACCACTTGGACTTGTCTTTGAAGGATGTTGTTTTCTCATTTTTTCGAGGCCACCTTGCTTTCTCTCCAAGATCCTTCATGGCACAAATCAAACCATGGGTATCAACAGAGAAGCAATACTCGGAAATACTTGGGTAGTCCTCATCATCTCCTCCTTCTTCAACTGCCCGGAAATTTTGATTGTTGGATTTTGAGTACGGCTTTGAGTCGTTGTTCCTGAATGAGGATCCTTGTTTCTGGTTAGGTGACTCTTGTTTCGTTGGAGCTCCTAACCGTTCTTGGATCTTCTTGTCATCTTCTAGTCTTATAAATCTGAGTGCCCTGTTTCTGACTTCATCTAAAGTCCTGCATGGAGTCATCACAAGATAGTCATAAAATGGGGAGCCCCTTTGAAGTCCCATCTTGAACGCTTCAACAACCGTAGCCATATCAAGACTAGGGATCTCTAGGGCCTCCCTGCCAAACCTTGTAACAAAATCCCTAAGGGATTCATTATAAGGTTGGACAACTCTATTCAAATAACTAGTTAACTTCTCAAATTTCCTACTACAAGAAAATTGGCTGTTGAACAAGTTAACTAAATGCGAAAAAGAAGTAACAGAATAGGGAGGAAGACTTAGCAGCCATTTAAGTGCAGATCCTGTTAGTGTGGATCTGAAACCCTTGCATAGACATGCTTCCTTGAGTCTTTCAGAAATTTGATTGATCTCCATCCTCTCTCTCTCTATTGAGCCACGTGCTCTTCCGGATCAGTGGTCCCATTATACACCTTCATGTTGGGGGTTTGAAAGCGTTTCGGGACTTCAGCATCACAAATAGGTGGAGCAAATCTGAACAACTTATGGCTCCCTTCTGGTATTTCAGGAATTGGACAGACCACTCCTGGCACGCTGGATATCATATCCTTAAGTTTCTGAAGTTCCTTAGCCATAGCCAGGTTGATACCTGTATCCTGCATAGAGCCAAGGTTAGTGTCTAAGGATATATGATTATACATGTTACCTCTCGGTTGATTGAACGTTGGTATCCCAGATGTGTAGCCAAGATAAGAAGCATCTGCTATATGAGTTGGTCCACCATAGGCAATGGTTTGCATGGGGATTATGTCTGTTTCATGAACCTCTGAGGATCTTTGATGTTGCACCCCTGAGGATACTTGATTCTGCCATAAGGATCCTTGAGGTTGGGAGTTGAAGGATCCATGGTGATATATCCCAGAGGGTCCTTGTTGAAGGAACGAGGATCCTTGAGTTTGCTGACCCATGGATCCCTGTTGAAGGATAGATGATCCTTGTCGAAGGAACGAGGATCCTTGAGTTTTCTGACCCATAGATCCTGGTTGAAGGATAGATGATCCTTGTTGGAAGATGGAGGATCCTTCAGTCTGTTGAGCCACAGACCTGGAGTAGTGAAATCCAGAATCCTTGGCATTAAAGGAGTATGATCCTCCAGTGGCCTCTTATTCTTCTTGAGATCTTCAATTTCACGCAGGATCTTCTGGTTGGTTTTGTTCTGCTGCTCCATGTATGCCTTAACCTGTGAAAACATAGCAGAAACATCATTGTAAGAGTTAACCACCAAAGTGGCAGCAGTGGTCTTTGAACTTTGGAAGACTGGAATTTGCATCTTGTTTCCAGCAGCAGCAGCCCGTGGTGCTCCCGTGATTGGAGGAGGCATCGACGGCAAAGTTTTTGATGAGAGAGGAACCGAAGACGGCATGGTTGATGAAGCAGAGGTTGATTGAGAGGCCATTGATGGTGATATGGGTATGAATGGTTGAATATTGATAGGGTATTTTCTGGATTATAGCACTAATTGCCCCACGGTGGACGCCAATTTGTTTTGGATAAAAATCAGCTTAGGATCAAGTATCCAAATCTGTAAAGTGAGGTATAGTGCTATGTTGATAATAACGAATATGTAATCGAAATCTTGATGTACACAATGATTTGATCACGAGGGAAAAAACCCTTGAATACGATAGTATTACTTCGGTCAAAACTTATCAAGGTAATCTTTGGTAAAATAACTTCAGTCAAGGATTAATAAAATAATCTTTTGTCGAATTACTTTAGTCAATGATCAACAAGGTAACCTTTGGTCGATAAGTATATGATTATCGTGGTCTCCGGCACAAATAACCCCCGGACGGTGAAAACTATCACCGTCGATTATATTGATAATAAAAGGTGGTTACAAGTGTTGTGGAGTATATGATCGAGATTACAAAGTAAGCTAGTGTGTAGAGAGAATGTTTGCTTCTGCTCTAGTGTGTGTGTTCGTACATGTGTTTTACCTAGCAGATCATATCTTCATTATATACAAGAAAAGAATAACAAATATCCCTAATTTTAGCCGCCAATCAAGCCATTCTTTAATTGTGATTGTTTCCTTCATTATCCACGCGGTATATTAATTAGATTGCGAGATTATAGCTTTGACTTTGTCATTAGCCGTTATACCTGCCAAAAATATCAACATAACAAAGGAAAATCGTTAATAAGCAATAAGTACTGAGGATCACTGATCTTGACAGGATCTGCAACATATTCTAAAGATAACTGATCCATATTATATGCAAGGATAACATATCCACAGTGTCAAATTTCCGTGCACTAACATGACCTAACAATACTATCAGCTCATATTTATAATAAGAAGGTTACAACTATTATTCCGATTATTCCGTAAACCCTAGACTAAGTCTTCATTGCTGCCCACGTTTGAGTTGACGAAGCCTCATTAATATCCGTTACAAATCCACGTTCTTATTAGCACATTAAACACGTGGTCTTATCTTCAAACAAAAATAATAAAGGACAGTTGGATATCCCGAAGTATAATCCTCAGAATACTTGCATCGGCAGGATAGGTTGAAATCCCTAACTAACTCTCCGAGTATCCCGAAACTGAAAGAGTCTTCCAATATAGCCGTTAAGGAACTCTTCTTTTGATTCTATCCACGTTCTTCAATGTTCATCCCAGTCTTTGACCTATTCTTTTGGGAGTTACTCATCAAACGTGGTCCCACACGTGCTAATATTAAATATAAGTGCGAGATTTCAGGATAACAGTCAACATTTAACCTTCAACCATTACTTGGCCCATAATCCTTAACTCATTCCACACGTTTTATGTAACCACCAACTGTGTATTTCGCATGGAGTAAATCAACAATTAATACCTGCAATTATAAATCAACACCAAGAGATATATCTATTTATTAGTATTAATACTCAGGATAGTAGACTCATATGAGAATCCTGAACATATTCGGGATCCCGAGAATATTTAGGATCCTGAGCTGACCACAGATCCGACTATAAAATTTGGGCCATAACAGAAAGGTTTAGGGTTTAAGGGGTATTTCTACTTCCTTAAGCCCATGGACCTAAGGGCCATTCCATTCAATCTTTTAAAGTCCAAGCCCATCATCTTATAGTTTATTTATCTAAACCGACACGCGACAGTTTATTGAATAAACGAAATTTCATTTATTTACTATAATCAATAGTAGGATGTTACATGCTTTGGTAGTGGAATACTACTGAAGCTAGTGATTATGCAGTGGTGACTGTAATAGTTTACTTTATTAAAGCTTCTGGCTTTTATCTTCTGCAAATTTTCGAGAACTTTTAAAAGACTCTTAAGTCTTATTTCATACCAGTTGCTCAAGTCTTCAAATTTTACTTCCATGACTTTGGATGGATTTACGGTTCTTGTTTTAGAAAGACCGATTTCTAGATGATGGTAGCTTTGGAAGGTTTTTCCTTGATACCAATCTAGGAGTGTATAAGTACACTTGATGAATATGTTAGCGTCTTTTTCCGCTGCAATCTTTTTGCGAAAGTTTTTGATAGTATTCTTCATTCCTTCAGCCATTAAACTAATTTAATATAAATTAGAGGCAGGGTAAAAATACTTAACTAACCCAACAGAGAATGACAAGGAGATAAGTTCTGGGCTGGCGCTAATGTTTGAAACTTTTTGAATGGATAGTTACTTTCATCCAGGTAGCTTTTGACTATTGACCAGTCTTCGTATATCCCCCCTATGCTCGCCGTCAAAGATAACATAGAACCTTGTTTTAGGATTTTCTTGTCTCTGGGTATTTTGAGAGTAGCTTGGTCTTAGTGAGATCTCTTCAGTTTTTGGCAAACTGTCAGCCATCAACGGATTTGATTTGTCTTTACCATGCCGTTTGCTTCTGAACTATATGAAGATTTTAGTTCTTCAGTTACTTTTCTTTTGCTTTTTTCCAAAGCAACAGGAGTAAACGGACTTGTTTTTATCTTTGAAAGGGAATAGATTCATATTGTCTCCTTTCGGATTCCTGCTCTGAATTGGCAGTTGTTTCTAGACTTTTGTCATAAAGTGCTATTTTTCCTGAATGGATTTTAATTCTATAAGAAGAAACTTTTCTTTGAGGCGCAATGCCTTAAATTCTTCCATGGGTTTTTTCCTTTTATGGAATAGAATTGTTTGTACCTCCTTGAAGGTGTTTTCGTCTCCTTAAATAGGTGCAAAAAGGCGTGAATAGTTTTTTCATGTTTTTTGAAAGTCAGCACATTCTTGGTTCCCTCGAGATGCTCAATGTCTAAATAATATCTAGACAACCACATTTGCTATCTTACTAGACGGCATTGCTTATTATCTCAAGAAATTTTTGTTTTAAGAAAATAAGTAAAGTTTTTATTATCTGTCCTTACCAGGAATTTTACTTGGGTTAGGTAGATAGAAAACTTTGAAATAGCTTTGTTTTTTCCCGCTAATAATTCTTTTTCATTACTATGCTAATTTCGTTCTGCATGTTTAAAGCTTCCCGAAGTGTATTTCATATTTCTTCTTTTTCGGCTGTTTTAGCCTTCAAAACCCCTCCCCAATAATCTTGAGAAGCGTTTGTTTCAATGATTAAAAAATCATTTTCTTTTGGTAGATAAAGTTTTGAAAAACTGGTTAAGTTTTTCTTTATATTTTTAATATAATCTGTATCAGATTGTTTCCATTCTCATACATAATCCTTTTTTTTAATTTTACCTGCAGTGGTTTTCTAAGCTCTGCAAGTTTAGGAATATAACTTGCTGCATAAGTTAAAATATCTAAAAACCGTTGAAGATCTTTTTTGTCTTCTAAAACATCTGGAAACTTATGTAAATTTTCCGAAATATGTTTTTGTGGAAAATGAGTCCCTTGGTCTATTTCAAGACCTAAAAAATTTATCTTTGTTTTGAAAAGATTAGCTTTCTTTTTTGACAAGATACTTCCATATTTTTCTATTGTCTTTAAGACTGATAAAACATGAAAATAGTGCTTATCTTTGGAGTTTTAGAAAACTATGATATCGTCAACATAGACGGTACAATAATTTTCTAAACCTCTTAAAGCATTTTGCATATGTCTTTGGAATATGCTTGGTGCTTGTTTTAACCTAAAAGGAACTACCTTCCATTGGTAATGACCATCAGGACATCTAAATGATGTTAGCAACTGAGACTCTCCATCTAACAGTACCTGCCAAAAACCACTTTTGCAATCGAAAGTAGAAAGATAAGTTTTTCCCCTTAAGAGTGTTGTTAATTCATGCATGCAAGGCAGATTATGACTATCGCCTTTGGTAGCTGCATTAATTGCTTTATAGTTAACTACCATTCTCTTTTTTCCTCTTCTTTTTTAGGCTTCATTTTCCACTAAGAATGCTGGAGACATGTGAGGTGATTTACTTGGGGTAATAAGTTTTAAGTCAAGTAATTCCCTGATCTGTTTGCTAAATTCTTCTCTGTCCTGTGGACTGTACTTCATAGGTTTTACCCTGATTATAATTTTAGGATCAATAAGTTCTATTGATGCTTTCATCCATTTCTTGGATTTTTCAGAATCAATAGGATTTTCTGACCATACTCTTTCAAGTAGTTCTTCTATTTTTTGGTATCTTTGTATTACAAGAAAATATTTTTCGAGAAAATATTTTTCATCTGGTTTTATAACCTCTTGAGTTATATTAGTATCTGAGATTTGTTTTGTTTTTGAATCTTTTTTCATTGATTCTAGAAAACCTGGCTTTCCAAGTTGAAAAGCTTTTGTTAATAGTTTGATCAAAATCATTTCTTGATTAAGGTGAAAAGATATTTTATCTAACCTTTGGGTGAAAGGCCCATATAGTTGACATAAATTATTTCCAAGGAGTATATCTATTCTTGTTTCCTATTGATAAATTGTAGGAATGGGGAATGGTTCTCCTGAGAAATACACTATAAGGTTTCTACATACCTTATTCAATTTAATTGTATCTTTATTTGCAATTGTCACTGTGATCTTTGGGAGTATTTTCCCATAGATCTTCCGGTATAACATGTTTGCTTGCTAGGCAGAGACTTGCCCCTGTATCTACATAACAATGTAGAGTTATTACCTTATATCCTTTTAGGAAAATCTTTCCTTTGATATTAATGGAATTCGAATTAGTTGTATTTAAATAAACTAATTCATTTTTCTTTTGAAGATTTTTACAAAAGGGTATATTGTCTTCATCTTCATCCCCCCATTTAAAAGTTTTATTCATCTCGGACTATTAGAGCTAATGCTACTATCTGAACATGAAATATATTTTATTTCAAATGAAAATACCTACATAAAGTCATCGAAAATATCTTCTGAAGGATAATATCCCTCTATTTCTGCTTCAGAAATGAGTTTTACCTTTTCTGGGAACTTCTGTCTATTAGGACATTCGTTGGTATAATGTCCCTCTTCATAGCAAATCCAACAACGGCATTTCTTCTTTCCTTGAGGACAAACCTTTGGTTTTTCTTTTGAAAAGTATTTTCCAGGGATGAATTTTCTTTTCTTAGGTTTCCAAAACCTTCTTTTGGTTTTGTATTTTCTTTTATATTTCTTTTTGAAATATTTTTTGTTTTTCTCCTGATCACAACCAAAAGATAATTGAGGTGTTTCAGTGAGTTTATTGCAACAACTTTTGTTAAATTTCTTTAACTGTTTTTTGCTTGTTGGAAAAGTCGCAGTAAACAACAATTTCTTCCTTAACAATTCTTGTATAAAATCCTAATGAGTGCATTGTTAAGTTGTTCTTTTCCTTATTCCATCGTTCTTTGGCTTTTTCACCAACAACAGGAATTTTCATTAGGTAAACTTCTATCCAGGAATGATATTCGCCTGAACTTAGCTTATATAAGTTTTGCTCAAAAAGGCAAGTAAAATCATCTAAAAGACATATATCACATAGTTATGATTGGGTTAATGTTTGTCTTGCTTTTTCTAGCAATTTTTGGTTCTCATGATCTATGTTTGTAAGGAAATCAAGACCTAAGAACATCATAAGCATGGCATTAATAATTTGATCAAAGAGATATTCAACATGTAAATCTTCATTCCAAGTGGTTCCTTTAAAAAAATCTTGGACTATTTCTGCAGACTTGTGTTCTATTAATAACAATAAGGCCTTAGCATTGGAAAATTCCTCTGGATTAGACTGGATAATTAAACTAATTTCAGTATTCCATTTGTCAGTTGTTTCTTTTCTTTTATTAAAGTCAAAGATACAATCAATTTTTATGGTATCTATTACTGTTGAACTACCATTATTTTTATCAGGTATCCCCTTATGGTAGGGCAAAGAGAATTCAGATTTCGTGTTCCTTTTCCTGTAGGATGACTTGTGGTTACTACTAGTAGTTCTAGATTGATTCATCCTATGTTTCGGAATTTCTTCTTCTAAAGAGTCTTCTTCTTCTTCTTATTCTTCTTCTTCTTCAGTTTTGGGTTCTTTTTATAGAAAAACCTTTTCTTTATTTTCTGGAAAATATTTTTCTTTTAAATCTTTATTTTCAGAAAATTTATGTTCGTATTGTTGATCACTTAAGGTCATGAGTTGAACAAGTTCATGTATTTGTTTGGCTGAATAGTTTTCCAGCTGTTCGTCAAAAATTTGTTCTAATTTTGTGTGATAGAACTCATTTATTCACTAGACAAAATAATTTTATTATTTTAAGGTTAAAATAATTCATTCTAATTCTTGAATTTATCTTTTGAAAAAGAGTTCTCATTTGACTTTTATTAGACATTTGAGGTAGATTCGAAAGGCCATTCTAAAGCATTTGGACTTTTAGAACTTCGTAATGATGGATTTTCAACATTAAAGTTGGGAAAAGAGTATTTTTGAAATATCTTTTCTCTTCAAGTGTATTTTCTTTATGTTTTCGAGTTTTAGCGTTTTCTCTTCTTTATTGTTATCAATTTTGTCTGAGACATCTTTGATAATTTTTGCTACTATAGCTTCTTAACATTCATTGGTAGTTAATTCTTCTACCTTTTTGATTAATTCTTTAATCGATTCTTCAATTTTTATCAGACTCATGTCGTAGAAATCATTGCTTTTCTAGCCTTGAGATTTTCAATTCTTTTTCTAGCAGCTAAAATTTCTTCTTTTAAAGCTTTTGTTTTTAGATTTTTTGTTTTATGACTTATCATAATATCTACTCTAACTTGTTCTATTTTTATGAGAAAAATTTGTATTGATGCTTCTTCTTGAATAATCTCTTCATTTAGAAGCTCTATTTTTTTAAGGATTGGCTGTGGTGATGTTATTTCCCAGCTATTTCCTTAAGAATTCCGCCATATCTTTCAACCTTTTCAGACATAGCTCTTATTAACTATGATTCAGTAAAACTGGGTTCTCCTATTCGTAAAGGGTTTCCAGTAAAACTGTGTCTAGGTCGGGGTCCTAAAGGTTGTTTATTTCGAGCAATATTAATTGCCCAATCTTCTTGTAACTGTGAAGGTTCAGAAAACTTACTTTCTTCGACATTTCCAAATTCTGAGAATATATCTTCGATTGCTATTTTCTCTTTTTCTTTATACTCAGTTTTAATGGGTGCTATTTATTAAAGCATACAGGATTAAATAATTAATCGTAAATACCTTATTTCCTGGTTCCATAAGGTTGGTTCTTTCAAATTGATGTATGAAACTTAATGTTTTATCGAAATCTTTTGAATCACGATATAAGGAAAACTTAGGATAGCTAGTAAACATAAATTTTCCGTATGCTAAATTTCCTTGTACTGCTCCCAAAAGAGCATCTTGTCTGTTAACAATTCTATTGTCAGCTAGTGCCATTTTTATAGGAAAATTAATTTCATCTTTAAATTGTACTTTTAAAAGAATTTTTACTGCTCCTATATGCACCATGTTCATAGATCTTCTTAACTCAGGTTTAATAGTCAAAAGTCTTTTTGCTATATCTCCTTTAGTTAGAAGAGGTAAATACACTTCTCCCGAAGTATCCTTTATATCTACTGAAAGTTCTTCGGTATTGAAGCAGTAGAAAATCTTATTTTTTCTAGAGAAAGCCCTTGAGACTAAACTCTGTAGGTTATTATGTTGATTAAAAATCCTTTTCGTGTCAAGCTTAAATTTAAGCTTGTTAATTTTTTCTAGTTGATCAAAATTAATCATATAATCTGAAGCAAAACCATTTTCATTTTCTCTAAAGTTTATTACTTCAGTTATTTCTTGATTGTTTAATTCTTCACGACCGGTTTCTTTTAGATCCATTTTAAAACTCAATTAATTTTTGAGCTTACGTTCCCAATTTTTTAAAAAAATGGAAAACATGTAAAAATGTCAATATACCAATTTCTTGAGTATTAAACTCAATTTATGGGCATTTATGGCGGAAGACATGTAAAAATGTCGATGTACCAATTTCTTGAGTATTAAACTCAATTTATGGGCATTTATGGCGGAAGACATGTAAATGTGCCGATGCTCGTTTTTCTTTAGTATTAAACGATTTGTGGGATCGTTTTTATCGGACATAAAGTCTTTATTTATTGTCTTGTTTTGACTAAGTTTTTGATTAGAAATCATTTAGTTTAGATAGATACTAATCGAGTCTTGTTTGAGAAATCAAATATTTGAAAAAATGCTTAAGGAGAGATTATAATAAATTCTTTTGAAGTAATTTAACAGTCATAAAATAAACCATACATTTTCTTCTTATCCAGCTAAGTAAATCTCTTAAGTTGAATTTTTCAAGTGACCAACCCAACCAATTTGTTCCCTACGGCCTCCTGCCATAATGGTACTCTTATGGCTCTAGGGCTCCAAGTTTTACAAAATTCTTAAAGATGAACATGATGGATAATAGGAAATGATATATTTATTTCATAATTTCATAACTGTTCTTCCCTGGGGAAGAACTTCTTGGTAATTACATAATACTCTCCTTTAGCAAGGAGATTACTCAGTAACACACATGATTGATATTACAAGTAGAGAGAAAAGAAAAAAAAACTAGATGAGGATGCAATGCTCAAACTAAAACTCATTCCCCTTTATATAGGAGGAGAAGATTTTTACAATGGACTAAAATGCCCTTATAATTTCGTCATGCATGACGTTTCTAGTCGACATACCCATGTGTTGGGTCCAGTTCTCTGGTGTATTCGTCAGAGTAATAGCTGTAAAGATGAGAGCTATTATTTTATTTTGTACCGCATAAATAGTATTGGCAATTATGACTTTCATAAATGCACTGAAGCTTCTGACATAGCTTTCTTTTGTGACTGGTCCTGCTTCTACTTTATTAAAGATGATTCTTTGCTCCATTTTTTCTAATGCTTCTTTTTCATGCTTTGGTAGTGGAATACTACTGAAGCTTGTGATTTTGCAGTGGTGACTGTAATAGTTTACTTTATTAAAGCTTCCGTCTTTTATCTTCTGCAAATTTTCGAGAAATTTTAGAAGACTCTTGACTCTTATTTCAACCCAGTTGCTCGGGTCTTCATATTTTTCTTCCATGACTTTGTATGGATTTACGGTTCTTATTTTAGAAAGACCGATTTCCAGATGATGGTAGCTTTGGAAGGTTTTTCCTTGATACCAATCTGGGAGTGTAGAAGTACACTTGATGAAGATGTTAACGTCTTTTCCCGCTGCAATCTTTTTGCGAAAGTTTTTGATAGCTTTCTTCAGCCATTAAACTAATTTCTTGTAAATTAGAGGCGGGGTAAATATACTTAACTAACCCAACAGAGAATGCTAAGTAGATAAGTTCTAGGCTCGCGCCTGGACAAAAGACAATTAAACTTTTAGTAGCCTTATCTTCTGTGTAAATCTGCTCGGATTCGAAGTCATTTTGACTTAAAGACCGCGCTTTAGACCATAATGATCTAAATTCATAAAGAGATACAATATCTTGGGATTTTTCTTCTTCTTTCTCTTTAGAAAATTTTAATTTTGAGAGAAATGGGGAAGTTTTTCTGAACTCAGCGGTTCTTTCTTGTTTTCCTGGTTTTAAGGGTTCAGGAAAGATTGTTATCTTCAAAGGTATTTCTCTTTTTTCAAGATTTGCTGAATAGCGGGTGGCTTCTTGTTGGGCTTATGCTAACGTCCCAAACTTTTTGAATGGATAGTTACTTCCATCCACGTAGCTGTTGACTATTGAAAAGTCTTCGTATATCCCCCTATGATCGCCGTCAAAGATAACATAGAACCTTGTTTTGGGATTTTCTGGTCTTTGGGTAATTTGAGAGTAGCTTGGTCTTAGTGAGACCTCTTCAATTTTTGGCAAACTTTCAGCCATCAACGGATTTGATTTGTCTTTACCAGAGTCGTTTGCTTCTGGTAAGATTTTAGTTTTTCATTTACTTTTCTTTTGCTTTTTTCCAAAACAACAGGAGTAAACGGACTTGTTTTTTCTTTACCCTTTGTCGTATGAAAGGGAATAGAATCACATTGTCTCCTTTCGGATTCCTGTTCTGAATTGGCAGTTGTTTCTAGACTTTTGTCATAGAGTGCTATTTTTTCATGAATGGATTTTAATTCTATAAGAAGAATCTTTTCTTTGAGGTGCAATTCCTTTAATTCTTCCATGGGTTTTTTTCTTTTTGTGGAACAGAATTGTTTGTAACTCCTTGAGGGGGTGTTTGTCTCCTTAAATAGGTGCAAAAAGGTGTGAATAGTTTTTTCATGTTTTTTGAAAGTTTCGTGTCAGGCAGTTAGCCAGCACGTTCTTGGTTCCCTCGAGATGCTCAATGTCGAAAGAATATCTAGAGAACCACATTTGACATCTGACTAGACGGCCTTCCTTATTATCTCCAGAAATTTTTGTTTTAAGGAAATAAGTAAAGTTTTTATTATCTATCCTTACCAGGAATATTATCGGGGTTAGGTAGATAGAAAATTTTGAAATAGTGTTTTGTACTGCTAATAATTCTTTTTCATTACTATTGTAATTTCGTTCTGGTTGTTTAAAGCTTCCCGAAGTGTATTTACATATTTCTTCTTTTTCGGCTGTTTTAGCCTTCAAAAACCCTTCCCAATAATCTTGAGAAGCGTTGGTTTCATTGATTAAAAAATCATTTTCTTTTAGTAGATAAAGTTTTGGAAAAGTGGTTAAGTTTTTCTTTATCTTTTTAATATAATCTGTATCGGATTGTTTCCATTCTCATATATAATCTTTTTTTAATTTTACCTGCAGTGGTTTTTTAAGCTTTGCAAGTTTAGGAATATAACTTTCTGCATAAGTTAAAATACCTAAAAACCATTGAAGATCTTTTTTGTCTTCTAAAACATCTGGAAACTTATGTAATTTTTCCAAGATATGTTTTTGTGGCATAATGAGTCCCTTGGTCTATTTCAAGACCTAAAAAATTTATCTTTGTTTTGAAAAGATTAGCTTTCTTTTTTGACAAGATAATTCCATATTTTTCTATTGTCTTTAAGACTGATAAAACATGAAAATAGTGTTTATCTTCGGAGTTTGAGAAAACTATGATATTGTCAACATAGACAGTATAATAATTTTCTAAACCTCTTAAAACATGTTGCATATGTCTTTGTAATATGCTTGGTGCATGTTTTAACCCAGAAGGAACTACCTTCCATTGGTAATGACCATCAGGACATATAAATGATGTCAGCAACTGAGACTCTTTATCTAACAGTACCTGCCAGAAACCACTTTTGCAATCGAAAATAGAAAAATAAGTTTTTCCTCTTAAGAGTGTTTTTAATTCATGCATGAAAGGCAGATTATGACTATCGCCTTTGGTAGCTGCATTAATTGATTTATAGTTAACTACCATTCTCTATTTCCTCTTCTTTTTTTGGCTTCATTTTCCACTAAGAATGCTGGAGACATGTGAGGTGATTTACTTGGGGTAATAAGTTTTAAGTCAAGTAATTCCCTGGTCTGTCTGCTAAAATCTTTTCTCTCTTGTGGATTGTACTTCATAGGTTTTACCCTGAATAAAGTTTTAGGATCAACAAGTTCTATTGATGCTTTCATTCATTTCTTGGATTTTTCAAGATCAATAAGATTTTCTGAGCATACTCTTTCAAGTAGTTCTTCTATTTTTTGGTATCTTTGAACTTCAAGAAAATATTTTTCGAGAAAATATTTTTCACTTGGTTTTATAACCTCTTGAGTTATATTAGTACCTAGGATTTGTTTTGTTTTTGAATCTTTTTTCATTGATTCTAGAAAACCTGGCTTTCCAACTTTAAAAGCTTTTGTTATCTTTTTTATCAAAATCATTTCTTGATTAAGGTGAAAGATATTCTATCTAACCATTGGGTGAAAGGCTCATATAGTTGACAGATATTATTTCCAAGGAGTATATCTATTTCTGTTTCCTGTTGATAAATTGTAGGAATGGGGAATGGTTCTCCTGAGAAATACACTATAAGGTTTCTACAAACCTTATTTAATTTAATTGTATCTTGATTTGTAATTGTCACTGTGATCTCTTTGGGAGTATTTTCCCATAGATCTTTCGGTATAAAATGTTTGCTTGCTAGCCAGAGACTTGCCCTTGTATCTATATGACAATGTAGAGTTATTACCTTATATCATTTTAGGAAAATCTTTCCTTTGATATTAATGGAATTCGGATTAGTTATATTGAAATAAAGTAATTCATTTTTCTTTTGAAGATTTTCACAAAAGGGTATATTGTCTTCATCTTCATCCCCCCATTTAAAAGTTTTATTCAACTCGGACTATTAGAGCTAATGCTACTATCTGAAGATGAATCATATTTTATTTCAAATGAAAATACCTGCATATAGTCATCGAAAATATCTTCTGAAGGATAATATCCCTATATTTCTGCTTCAGAAATGAGTTTTACATTTTCTGGGAACTTCTGTCTATTAGGACATTCGTTGGCATAATGTATAAAACGTCTCCCATCTTCACCATTTTGGATAAAAAACCAAAAAACGGGGGGGGGGGGGGAGAGATGGTGAAAGTGGTTGCGTGAGCTGCCTGACCCAGCTCTCGTTGGTCATGTCATGCAGGTGCAGTGTTTTGCTGGTCAAACGCGAAAAAAGGGGAAGATAAGCACGACGGCTTCGTGAAAGGGAGTGAGCCACACCGTATAGCCTTACGGTTTACCATCTGCAGCAAATCGATCTTCTCATTTAAAACTTTCTTAGCTAGCTTGGGTTTCATCAACACGTGATTTTAACGGTTAAACGTCGTTTAAATAATGTTAAATTTGTTTATAATAAAATATACAAATGTTGCTTCTTTACAACGTAACAAACTTAACCGATACTTAAAGAATTCATGTTGACTCATTGCGCAGCGCATATGCTTTACCGACTAAATCCGCCATGCAACATGCCCCAAGAGATCACTAATTATATATTTAAAACCAATTAAAACCAAAAGTAAATTAGAAATGTGTATATGGTGAGTCCAAATTCTAAGAAACTCAAATGACAGTAACAACCATGCATGTGGTGAAAATTTTATGGGAATCTTTTGAGGGTCCTGATTCTATTACAAAGTGTATCACTAATTATGGAGCACACCACCATTCTAAAATTCAAATTCTAAAACGATGGAATGTAATCCTTTCGAAGTTCCCAGCATCCAATTGCATTAAAGTCTTTCATAAAAATATAATGTTGAATCTCAATTGAATTTTCTTTTTCTCATTACGAGTGGTATGCAGTCTGGTTTAGCATGTTCTGTTCTGATAAAAATTCCTAGGGAACAACTAATGAAATTGACCGGGATGAGTGGGTCACTCAGACAAACCAGGTTACTGATTAAAGGTTCGATATTGACAATTTAATATGAATTTTTACCTTTAATTTTTTAATTTTTCCAGACAATAGTTCGTGTAAAATATTTTAGAAATTAGGTGTATTGGTTTTTATTAATCCTAACTATTATCTTTTGGTCTCTGCCGGCCTTAACTCACGAATTGGCTGCTGACGGTCCATCTTTTAACTTATTTGTTGCAAATAGTCCGTGACCAACAGGAATCTTAACGCTGTTAGTTGCAGGTCGCCTATAAAATGTTTTTGGCCGGAAAATTCATATTTGTTTTCTCGGAAAACTCAACATTTTCGTCCCAAACATCTTTGTAACCTTGGATCGGACCAATAGTAACTGTTTTCCAGTAGAAGTCTCAATTGTTGAGTTCATCGGAACCCTAGAACCAATGTCTAAATCGGTTGGTGATGCTCAACTGGTGGTGGTTGGTTGGTGGGGAGTCAGTTGCTGGTGGTGGCGGTGTTCAGGTTAGCTTTTTGGGCAAAAAATGTGACTTATCTGGCCAAAAGCGTTTTTCCAGCGACCTGCAAGTAAAGACGTTAGGATTCCGTTAGTCACGGACCGTTGGGAACAAATACGTTAAAATATTAGACCGTCCGAAGTCAATACGTTAGTTGAGACCGGCAAAGACCAAAAGATAATAGTTGGGATTAATACAACCAATATACTTAGAAATTAATCACAAAGTGACACGTTGCTATAAGCAATTAAATGAGGAGGTTATTCAAATAGTTAAAAAACTTAATTTTTTATGTTTCTCTCTTTGATCTTTTATCAATAACTAACTGGCCATTTGATTGCAAGACAGGTTCCTACTGACCAAGTTCAACTCATACCGAACCATTTGTATCTTAGAAAGGCCGAGTTGCTTTGTTTTTAACGATTTAATCGATTTCAGTAACTTACAAAATACCTTCCTCTACTCGTGTTTCTTAGTCAGTTTACTTTTAGTTATCATGATGTATTTTAGGTATAATATGTACCATAATAGTGCTTTTAACATTCTCAGCATTGTCTTTCTGTATATTAAAAATAAAAAAATGACTATTTAACTTGTTTTAAAATCGGGTACTTTATAACCATGTATGACTTGTATATATGAAAGCTAGCTTCAGAAAACTATTAAATAGATGTTGTCAGTCAAAATTCTAGTAAACTATTTGATGAAAGATGCATAAAATATTCATTTCAACTTTCATATGTTACATTGATAATCAAGGTTAGCTGGTATTCATATTAGTTTTATATTAATATTGGTATTATAATTAGTTTGTTCTGTTTATGTGCATAACTGATACTCTGAGAGAAAAAAGAGTAACATTTCATAAGGGAAGGGCTTTGCTAATAATATAGGAGGGACTAAAGTAGCAGTTTAAACTAAAGTTGGAGGGATTGGAACTGAAGTCTATAAAACAGATTTGATGGAGTTGGTCATTATTATTCATTCAAGATTCAGGTCTAAATATTACTCATCGTCTTCTTTTGTGCACGACTAGGCTCTTGATTCTTGAATCATCATGCAACTCATTGTTGCATGTATATTGTATATCTTACATCATAGTTTAGTTCCTTTATTTAGTTATTTTTTTAGTGTAATTCGTTGATCTTGAGTTAGATGTATAAGTTACATTCAAAAAGTGTATTTGGTTTTAACCCTACTGCGGGATATACTGTAAGTCTTCTGTCTCACCTCTTGTAGTTCTTGTTTCTCAACTGGACTAGTGGTGCTAGTACTGACTGTTCTGGTGTTAGATCACCAATTTATGTGCTACTTCTTATTTGTTGCATCCATTGTTGATTTGTGTCTTTGTGTGTTTATTTTTTGCTTGGCATCATGTCTGATTCTGTTAACAATCATGATGAATCTAAACATGAAGAGAATCATCTTAATCAAAATAAAACTCAGATACATAGTAGATACATATTTTGGACTTTTGTGATCCCCTGTTCCTATATCCTAGTGATACTAGTAATGCGTGTATTATCAATAAACTAAAGGGAACAGAGAATTACAATGTTTGGGGTAGTTCTATGATATTGGCTTTAAATATAAAAAAACAACATTGGATTTGTAAATGGTAAATATATTAGATCTGAATCTTTTGTCTTCGTATACTGTACCGAACAGAGTATTTTCGGTAATGATACCTATTTTTGTGATATTTGATCCGAATCAAATATCGTGTTACAGAATCAGTGGTGTAGATTTAATGTTGTTGTTCTTTCTTCGATATTGAATTCCATTAGTGAAGAACTGTTGTTGGTCAAGTTTTTTCTACCATTGCTGCTAATGTGTGGAGTGAATGAACTGAAACTTATTGCAAAATAGATGGTTTTGTTATATACAACTTGCATAAACAAATTAACTCCATTACTCAGAATGGATCTCCCGTTTCTGATTACTATCACAAATTAAATTCTTTGTGGAGACAATATGATAATCTCATAAAACTTCCTGGATGTGTTTGTGTTTCCTATCATGAGTTTGATTAGTTTAATGACAGGCTTAAACTCATGCATTTTCTAATGGATCTTGATGACATATATCAACCCATTAGAACCACTCTATTGACCAAAGATCCTTTACCTTTCATAAAGGTTGCCTTTTCCACTATCTCTAGTGAGGAGTCTCACAGAGGGGTAGCAGCTACTCCCAAAAGGCAACCTGTTGCTTTTAATACTAAGTTTGTGGACCACAAAATAAAACAGACTAAGCAAATTCCTAAGTGTACTCATTGTAATCTCACTGACCACACTATTAATAAGTGCTATGAATTAGTAGTTTATCCTCCTAATTATAAAATGAAACCAAATAATTTAAGAAACCAACGGGTTTCTAATGCTTCCTTTGATCAGGAATATCCCAAGGACATTACCAAGTCTATTTCCCAACCTTTTACTCCTGAGCAGGTTGCTAGAATTACGGCCCTCATATCTAATAAGAATACCGTCGGAGCATCTTCAGCCGACATATCAGGTAACTGGTTTAACCCAGTAAGCTGTAATTCAATCTTCTCTAAAAATGTTTGCAATGATTATTACAATCCAACAGTTGGATCATTGACTCTGGAGCTAACCAACATATGGTTACTTAGTAGACTAACATGTTCAACTGTTTGGACATTTATGATTTTAACTTGTTTGTGAGACATCCTAATGGTACCAAGGCAAAGATTATGAAGATTGGGAATCTTAAGATTAACAAGGACATTGTTCTATAAGATGTACTTATTATACCAGATTATTTCATAAATCCTTTATCTGTAAATAAGATGCTAAATACCTTATTACCAAGTCTCATTGTTATGTTTAGGATTTGTTACATCAGAAACTTGTGATGACTAGTAAAGAAATAGGAGGTTTGTATGTATTAAATTCTGTTAGTGGGGGTGAGGCTATTAGTTTGTGTGATAGTGTAAGATCCAATCTTAGTTGTGCTGAGTTGTGGCATAGTAGACTTGGTCATCCATCAGATCAAGTTTTGAAAGTGTTAAAAAATGAGTTAAGTTAAAATATAATGGGTCATCTAATCCTTGTGAGATATGCCATATGACTAAGTAGACTAGATTATCATTCTCCTCTAGCAATCGTAAATCACTTGGATTTGTGGGGGGCGTTTAAGGTGACTAGTCAAGATGGGTTTAGGTATTTTCTCACAATTGTTGATGATTTTTCTAGGGCAGTTTGGTTATATCTTTTGAATTCTAAAGATCAAACTTTAAATTCAGTAGTATCCTTTTTTAGCTTGAATAAAACTCAATTTGGTAAGAAGGTTAAAATATGCATATCAGATAATGGAACTGAGTTTGTTAATCAAAATGTTCATAATTGTTTTGAACAAAATGGTCTTGTGCACCAAACTTCTGTTGCCTATTCACCTCAGCAGAATGGGGTGGTTGTGAGAAAGCATTGACACTCACTTAATGTGGCTAGGGCTTTGATGTTTCAGGGCGATATACCTATAGTCACGTGGAGTGATTGTATCCTTACTGTTGCTTATCTTATTAATTGTACTCCTTCTTCTATCCTTTCTGGTAAGTGTCCATATGAACTTGTGTTTGGTTCTAAGCCCTCCCTTAAACATTTAAAAAGCTTCGGTTGTCTTGTTTTTTGTACAAAGTTAAATCCTACAAGTAAGTTTGATTCTAGGTCTATTAAATATGTTTTCGTTGGCTATTCAAGTCAGATTAAAAGGCTACAAAATGTGGAATTTGGAAACTAAAGCTCATTTTTTTCAAGAGATGTTGTCTTTTATGAAAACGTGCTTCCTTTTAAAAATGATCAAGAAATTAAAAATACAAGTGAACAAAATTTCGTGTCTCTTGATGAATTTTACAATTTTTTTCTCTTTAATGAAACAAAGACAACCAACTCACCCTATGACGAAAAGGAGGCAATTCACAATATAGTTGAGACCAAAGATAATAAATTTCCCGGTAGTGTTCAAGTCTTGAATAATCTAAACCGTGGTGACTCTGTATCTAGTAGTTCTAAGAGCAATAGTAATAAGGACGATAACAATTTTGAAAGCTCTGATAGCATTTCTGATGTAGATGCCGGTCTAGATAAATTCAATAATGAGAATGTTGCCAGTGAGATTAATAACTTAGGTCCTTCTGATGATGCTAATTTTCTGAGGGTAATGAAGGTCATATGACTGGCTCTGTCCATATAAGGAGATCTAGTAGAAAGGGAAATGAAGGTCATATTACTCATCGTATTTTTTGGTGCACGACTAGGCTTTTGATTCTTGGATCATCTTGCAACTCATTGTTGCAGGTATATTGTATATCTTACATCATAGTTTAGTTCCTTTTATTAGTTATTTTTTGAGTGTAATTCGTTGATCTTGAGTTAGATGTATAAGTTACATTCAAAAAGTGTATTTGGTTTTAATTCTACTGCTGGAGATACCATAAGTCTTCTGTCTCACCTCTTGTAGTTCTTCTTTTTCGACTGGACTAGTGGTGCTAGTATTGATTGTTCTCGTGTTAGATCACCAATTTATGTGCTACTTCTTATTTGTTGCATCAATTGTTGATTTGTGTCTTTATTTTTTTGCTTGGCATCATGCCTGATTCTGTTAACAATAATGATGAATCTGAACATGAAGAGAATCATCTTAATCAAAATAAAATCAGATACGTAGTTTGGACTTTTGTGATCCTCTGTTCCTACATCCTAGTGATACTAGTAATGCGTCTATTATCAATAAACTAAAGGGAACAGAGAATTACAATGTCTAAGCTAGTTCTATGATATTGGCTTTAAATGTAAAAAAAACAAAATTGGATTTATAAATGGTAAATGTATTAGATCTGGATCACATAATGTGTTATAGAATCAGTGGGATAGATGTAATGTTGTTGTTCTTTCTTGAATATTGAATTCCAATAGAGAAGAACTGTATGCTATTCAAGTTTTTTCTACCAGTGATGCTAATTTGTGAAGTGTATTAAATGAAACTTATCGCAAAATAGATGGTTTTGTTATATGCAACTTGCATAAACAAATTAACTCCATTACTAAGAATGGATCTCCCGCTCCTGATTACTATCACAAATTAAATTCTTTGTGGAGATAATATGATAATATCATAAAACTTCCTATATGTGTTTGTGTTTCCTCTCATGAGTTTAATGAGTTTAATGACATGCTTAAACTTATGCAGCTTCTAATGGGTCTTGATGACACATATATTAACCCATTAGAACCACACTATTGACCAAAGAACCTTTACCTTCCATAAAGGTTGCCTTTGCCACTATCTCTAGTGAGGAGTCTCACAGATGGGTAGCATCTACTCCCAAAAGCAACATGTTGCCTTGAATGCTAAGTTTGTGGACCACAAAAGAAAACAGACTAAGCAAATTCCTATGTGTACTCATCGTAATCTCACTAGCCCTACTATTAATAAGTACTATGAATGGGTAGGTTATCCTTCTAATTATAAAAAGAAACCAAATATTTTAAGAAACCAAGGGTTTCTAATGCTTCCTCTGATCAGGAGTGTCCCAAGGACATTTCCAAGTCTATTTCCCAACCTTTTACTCCTGAGCAGGTTGCCAGAATTATGGCCCTCATATCTGACAAGAATACTGCTTCAGCCGACATGTCAGGTAACTGGTTTAATCCAGAAAGATGTAATTCAATCTTCTCTGCAAATTTTGCAATCATTTATTACAATCCAACAGTTGGATCATTGACTCTGGAGCTAACCAACATATGGTTACTTTGGAGACTAACATGTTCAATTGTTTGAAAGTTTCTGATCTTAAGTTGTCTGTGGGACATCCTAATGGTACCAAGGCAAAGATTATGAAGATTGGGACTCTTAATATTAGCAAGGACATTGTTCTAAAAGATGTACTTATTATACCAGATTATTCTATAAATCTTTTATCGATAAATAAGATAGCTAAACAAAATAGATTGTACACCTTATTTACCGAGTCTCATTGTTATGTTCAGGATTTTTAACATCAGAAACTTGTGATGACTGGTAAAAAATAGAAGGTTTGTATGTATTAAATTCTGTTGGTGGGGGTGAGGCTATTAGTTTGTGTGATATTGTAAGATCCAATCTTAGTTTTGCTGAGTTGTGGCAGAGTAGACTTAGGTTATCCATCAGATCAAGTTTTGAAAGTGTTAAACAATGAGTTAAAGTTAAAATATAATGGGTCATCTAATCCTTGTGAGATATGCCATATGACTAAACAGACTAGATTTTCATTCTTTTCAAGGAATCGTGAAATATTCATTTCAACTTCCATATGTTACATTGATAATCAAGGTTAGTTGGTATTCATATTAGTTTTATTATTAATATTGGTATTATAATTAGTTTGTTCTGTTTATGTGCATAACTGCATACTCGTAAGAAGCAAAAAGTAACATTTCAAAAGGGAAGGGCTTTGCTAATAATATAGGAAGGACTAAAGTAGCAGTTTACACTAAAGTTGGGGATCGGAACTGAAGTATAAAACAGATTTGATGGAGTTGATCATTATTATTCATTCAAGATTCATGTCTAAATATTACTCATCGTCTTCTTCGGTGCACGACTAGGCTTCTGATTCTTGGATCATCTTGGAACTCATTGTTGAAGGTATATTGTATATCTTACATCATAGTTAATTTCTTTTATTAGTTATTATTTGAGTGTAATTCGTTGATCTTGAGTTAGATGTCTAGGTTACATTCAAAAATTGTATCTGGTTTTGAACACATTTGTATGATTTGTTAAAGTTTTGGAATAAAGGGATCGAGATTTGTTGGTTTTAACACTATTCTTTATAACTTATGTTTTTTTATTTAAAATTGAAAATTTAAAAAGTTCACAAATGGTGTTTTTTTTGGGTGGTGGTGAGGTCTCCTTGTTAGTAAAATCACTAAAGTCGAAGCTTGGAATCGTATCACTAAGAAGAGCGAAAGCTCAAACATAATCAGAATCCATGTTGCATATACAACTGTCTTGTAAGATATGGTCTTTAAGCACCCAAGATAGGGCTCTCGAGACCACAAAGGCATTTGATGAAGCCTATACTGTCGAATACAACCCCAAACCCCCAAACTTAATAACGAAGCTACTCGCGATTGGAGCTCTCCAGAGAAAGGACCTCCGTAAACCACAATGTACTTAATCATTTAACGTAATCCTTTAGAACAATGTTGCCTCCATCACATGTACAGGTTGGCACGGCCTTAGGCGAAAGAAAAGTTTGGAAATACTTATACATATGAGATTGTAGCAATAGTTGCTCACTCTGTGGGTCATTTAGTTTTGAAAGCTAACACATCAAATAAACAACATTCTCCCCCCCCCCCCCCAAAAAAAAAAAAAGAAAAAGAAAGAAGTTTCACCTCAATAATGGTCTCCTAATGTCTTCTTTCACTACAATAATGTTCTCCTAATGTCTGCAACAACTAAACCATCGCAAGACTACCCATTATCACAAGACCAAAATAATTAAGATTTGCTAGTATTCAATTTAAATCCCAAAGTTGAACCCATCACATAAATGATATCCAACACCTTAGCCACCACATCCATCTCTAATGATGGCCCATCATCGAGATACCAAGCACGAAGAAAAAAGCTTGTAATTGTCTCTAATAAGACGCACAAGGGGTGCAAAACAATAGGTAAAGGATATTGTCCCACTGGATCTCCTTGTTGAACCTTATTGGTAGCCCATTTATGATCATCTCAAGATACAATCTTGATGCCTGCGTATGTGAATTCTACCCACAAAGAGATAGAAAGGCATCTCATCCTTACCTCGTGAAACAAGGCTTAAATTGGTTTAAAACATTTTCGATCCGTACTATATATATCATGCACAAATCAACCATCGGTATAATATTTGGATAGAAAGAAATCAGGCGAATGACACCCTCTACTTCTAGCTAACTAAAGTCAATTAATTGATTATTGTTGCTGCCGGTATCAATTCACTAGCTGTAAAGCCTTCGTCTTATTACGTATGTGGAATTCATTTCCTCATTGCTAATGGTAACGACTTGTCACGAAATTAGATTGACTTACACTGATAGAATATTTATGTAATTAGCTAGTCAGTAAGTTGTAGAAATTAAACAAAATATGTATTAAGACAAACTAATTTAAAAACCAGCTTATACGTTTAGTTTTCACTAATATTCTTCAACTTGATTCATTATTTGATGTACGAGAACCATTCGTAAATCAATATAACTAAACAACTCTAATAACCTACAATATATGATAGAAAAAGTAAGCAATGGAATATAGTACAAGTTACAACTTAGATAAAGAAAAATTGCAAGAACAAAAGAAAAAAACTTGCATTAGCTGTAGTAATTCGTGTTCAAATATATCCGTCACTTCAAATATACTACGAGTCTCAATATATAATCGTCTATCTCTTAGCTACTACGGGCGAAGCAGTGTATGTATCGAGAAATTTTGTTGCCCAAATTATACGTCCAGTCTAAGGTAGCGTTTGGTATGCAAGAATGACCGGGAGAATGGAATAATTCATTATGTGAGAATGAAAATGTGGTGTTTGGTTGCTCAATGGAATGGAATCATCCATTACACATCAAAACCATTTCTTTCCAACCTCTCTTCTTTTTTTTCATTCTATTCCTCTATCACCCTACTTTCTCAACACCACCACCGCCTAACAACAACCACCACCACTATCGTCGCCACCACCACGACCACCTGACCACCATCGTCACCGTCGCCACCACCTCCGCCACCACCACCTTACCACCAGCTGCCTAACCACCACCACCACCGTCGCCGCCACCCTACCATCGCCATCACTACCAATGCTACCACCGCCACCCCCACCACAACAAACCACCCCGCCTAACCGCCATTATCACCATTTTCGTCGCCGGAGCTACCACCATCGTCGCCATTTCAGTTTTTTTTTGTTTTTTTTTTGTGTGTGTAAAAAAATATATATTTTGGGATATGAATTATTTATATTTCGTTCCTACAATTTTTAAGGAATGATAATGATCCATTTAATTCCCTTGTCATTCCATTACTTCTCTCATTCTATTCCCTCTTCATTCCATTACTTCCAACCAAACATACCCGTCTAAAGTAGTATGATCAAGTAATGTGATCAAAACAGACTCCTGGAAAGCTTTTGGGGTATTTGAGCATCATGGGAATGTTTATATTCTTTTCTTAATTCAACTAAGGTAGGATCTTAGTTTATAGTTATTTTGGAAAGACAAAAAGGTAAAATCACTTGATATCATAAAGTGAGAGAATTATTAAAGTGTCACTAATAGTAATTTAACAGGTTCAATAACATGTTACAAGCTGTTTAAAATCGGTGTCTTAATGACCTGTTATTACATTTTTCCAGAGAGACTTACGAGAGCGTTTCTAAACAACCATTCATAGACTTGGACGTGGGTTTGGTCCAACCTTTGAACATGTATCTAAACCTGAGAGTGGGTTCTAAATTATCTTTGTACCAACCTATGATCATAGTGGTTTTAGATTCAGCATATAACTTGCAGTTTGAAGACTTTGAATGAACTAGCATAAAGGTATATGGTCGTATATGACCTGAAACCATAGGACCACTTATGAGAACCACCGGCATACTGAATTTGAATCACAATTCTGAAGTCTCCTAGCCTCAAAACACATTCAAAACAGTGATGCAAGTGTAGCAAGTGCACCATCAAAGGGCTACATTACGCCCATTGTATATACAAACCTGAGAGAGGCTAAGTTTAAGTTAAACTATTTAATAGTTCTTTTGAAAAACTTGCAAGGTATGTGCAAGAGAAAAGTGCTACTTTTATCCGTATGTAGTTTCCGCTTCAAGTAAAACCTTTGACTTGCTTTTTTACAATCTTATTGAAGGATAAGGACACAAGGGTAGTAAAATATAGTGTGTTAAGAGACAATGAGTATATGTATATTATCTTCATATAAATAACAAAGGTTCAATTCTAGTGATACCTTGATATTCAAATATTTGAAATGTGTAGCATACTAAGATAGATATGCTATCATTGTAACATTTTTATTTATTCTTAGAGTTTTTTTTTTTTGTTCATGTAAAGTAACTAATGTAAGTGAATTAAGTATTACACTAAAATAAGTGAAATGCCGTTGATATAAATGTCATCAAACAATTTTTGGTAATCGAGGTCGACTTGAAGAATAAATAAGAAATCATATTTTGAGTTAGTAAGTGTGAAGTACATTCTTGTTCAACATTATGACTTTGATACTAAGAAACATATTCAACATTATGACTTTGATACTAAGAAACCTCTAAATGTGTAAGGGGCAGGGGCTATTCATTTTTGGGATTCAAGGGAAAAAGTCATGCATGGGGTCACGTTGATTGACAAAACGTTAAATGGGAAATAATTTTAAAAGTTACTGAAAAAAATAGCAAGTTGTTGAAGGTCTCGATAGCCACTAAAATACCTCAATTTGAAAGCTAAGTATTACACGATTCGCAAACTTTGAAATTTCAAATCGGTTAGATCTGAAACCATTTCATGTTGAATCAGATTTTGGTGAGGTTGTGAATTGATTGTAAATCAAGAATTGTTTTTCTATTTAATTAACAGGTATAAAGGGGCCCACATCTGCAGGTTCGTGTTACGTTTGCAGAACCAAACTTGTTCAGCGGACTTGGGCGCCACAACGGTGACGTCCGCCGGATTTACGTCCATCGCTTGCCACCTGTATTCGGACCTCGGGAAATCCACCCCGTTGTGGATGCTCTTAGCATATGCGAATTAATCAATTATTCAGTTTGAACATGTATTAATAAAAATGCAATGTTGAGTCTTAGTTGAATAGTTTTCGTCCCAAGTAGTGTTGCCGTACAAGTCAATCAGCATATAGCCCATTTTCATTCTATCCATTTATGTTTATAATAACTCGTATGCACGAACAAACAATTATATTAGTTAATAGTCTCTCTTGCGTTATTAATACCATCTTCAAATACCATTCAAACAAATACTGAACTGAAGCACTCTAGTACCATGTCAACAGTTAATAGTCTCACTTGCGTTATTAATACCATCTTCAGACATTTAATTATTTAACAGTTGTCCTCGCAAGTGTAGTCAAGTTTTCTTCAAAAATTGTCTTTTAATTTAATATTAATAAAAAGTTAAAAGTATTTACATAAATGACCAAAAACAACAAAAAGGAAAAAAAAAGAAGATAATATAATAGATTTTCATGGTTCTGCCTATCAGAAAATTCATGTATGTTTAAACAATTGATACCGATCGTACTTAGATCTCGTCTTCCTTTCTGATTTATTAAAAAAAAAAAAAATGCCTGCTAACTTGTTCGAGGTCAGACGACTTTACCCTTCTAGCAGTTAAAAAAAGTCATCCTAGCCAAGGCCAAGTACTCCCCGTGTACTCGCTACAAGGTATAGCGTCGATGAAATTTCTTTAACTCAGCCTAATTACTAAAAATTAATCAAATGTACAGATCAACCTCAGTCCGAATTACATTTAGTCGGTCAACTTGGGCCGATTTTGAGTTAAATAAAATATAATTCGTATTTCTATAATCTATAATATATATAATATGGCAATGAAGGGTAAATTAAGACGGTGATTTTAAGTAATTTACATAGTTTCAAGCATATTGTACAAGTATAAAGGACAAAATAGTCTTTTGAACATAAAAACTCACGTGCAATCCATATTTTTTCAAAATATTTATAACATTTACCCCTTAACTTTAATTAACTTTTATAAAATTAAAGAATAGTTACAACCTTGATCCTTCATCTTTTTTGTATATATTCTTTATATTTTCATTTTTAACCCAAATACTCCCGCGATTTTTAAAAGGTCATATTTTTTTCGTACGTTAATATTTTTTTTAAAAAACTGCACCATAAAAATGAGAATTTAATTTTCTATAATTTGAGTATGATATTGTCATAGTTTTTTTTCTAGTTAAAAATAACATTTTACTTATATGTGTTTGTGGTTCGGTTTTGATGGTTTTAAATTAAACCGCGAGCCAAGCTGTTAGCAACACTTTTGTCGTCGAAAATTAAAATCGGACCATTGAAAATTTAACTCAACAAAACCAAACCATTAGCAATGGTTAGTGATGTGTGAAAATGTATAATATAAATAAAGAACGAATCACAATTAAGCTTTAAATTTATAAAAATGAAAATCCTATAGAAACCACACAAAACCGGCAAGTGTACCGATCATAAATAGTATAGCATCAAGGAAGTCCGGATGTCGAACTCAAAGACACGTGAAAACGTTTATGATTAAGAAAACTCTAACCAAGACTTACCAAAATAATATTTATTTAATTTTTAAGATTTTATTTAACAACTTAAATTAATTTAACTAAACGAAAATGTTTGACAAAACACTTTTAGAAAATTTTTATTTAAATTCAATATGTAAAAACGTCTACCTAGGAATGAATCATGTTGACAGAAATAACAAGACAACGGATTGAAAATATTCAAGACACCGGTTATAAAAGATGACACAACCAAAACTTGTTTAAGAAAGTCAAATTACCTCTCAGTCTCTCTAACAAACTTTAACTTATTTTAGTTGATTTTTAAAGAACAAACCGGAAAAACAATTATTAACGTGTTCAAATATCGACTCTCCTCTCGGTCTCCTCGACACACTATCCTAATGGAGACGAATACTACGCAACCAAGGATAGAGGAACAATTTAACTTAACCCAAATTAAACCAACTAATTGCACATAAACACTCAAACTTGACAAGACAAAAACCCGCTCTCGCGCGTCTTAATTCTAACAAGTAAAAGCAATGAGACAATATTACTTCTTATCACCTCTCGGTCTCAAAGAATGTGTATTTTAACTGATTTTAGATGATATATTACCCACTTATCCCTACGGTTGTACTTCCCGCAAATAAACCCAAAACACCAAGTAAAGAGCTTAACAGGCAATCAATTAATCAAAACCGATTCAATTAACTAATGCAAGAGGATTATAAGTAATAACAAATAAAACACAACCATCACACACAATCTAATTCATGGTTTAGTTAAACTTTACATCAATAATTTAAGTCTTGAACATTAACAATCCATTAAACAAGTTAAAACTATGCAACAATCATCTATCCTAGGTAGAACAAACAAGTTTAGCCTAACATAGATTTTGGACAGCCATGCATACTTAAGAAAAACATCATAAACATCATCATAAACATTATAAAACTCATTCAAGATCCAAACAATATCAATAACAACTCAAACTATCAATCAATTGCAAAACAATTCAAATCAAAAGACCAAATCAATAGAGTTAGGGTTCTTGAACAATAATTAAAGTTTATAGATGATTACTTAAGTAATATGGCTGATATTGATGATATATAAAGTCCCTAGCAGCAGCCCTAAGCCTCTTTCTTCCTTCTCCAGCCGCCACAAAGACCAGCCGCCTTGCTTCTTCTTTTTTTTTTCTTTCTTTCTTGCCGGCGGCTAAGTCCGATCGGAACTTCTTAGGGTTTTAGGGTTAAGGCTTTTAATTTCGGGTTATAGCTGAATGAATGGCAGATTTATGATTATTTTAACTTAATATAATATTATATTAGGCTCCTAACTTGTGGGCTTGGACCGGGCCTTGATTAAACTTTGAAACTTTGACACTTAAACCCTCCAAGTTCTCTTTTTCTTGCCTTTTTTTCCACATCTTTCCATAACCTACACAAAACATTTCAACTTTGTAAAACTTTGCACTTAACCCTCTAAACTTACATAAATTTGATATTAAATCACTAAAACATTATAAAATTGTAAGGAAATATAAGTGTGTTATTAAACACATCAAATATCTCCACACTTAAACCTTTTTCGTCCCTGAAAAAGATTTTACTGCAGTTGGATCATAATCGGAAAATCAAAGTCAAATCAAACATATAGGTTAGATTTTAAAGCTCAGAAAAACGCAAAAACCGCGATCATCGATATTGTTGTCCACCTAAACCCATGCCTTAATCTTTACCGAGACAAATAAGATCCGACAATATTACTCAGTGGTTTACACAATTAAGACCCCCTTATTTTCTGCTTTTACCGGACCAGACCACCCCAACTTGACTTAAACCTCAAAATTAGCAGAATTAAAACTTTGTTGCTCAATATTTATGAATAGTTAAGACGATCAAGGGTATTGTTTATCCACCTAAGCTTAAGCATCAAAGTCTACCAAGCAGCCATTAGATATGATTAAGGTTCAATTATTTATAGCTAGTGCTCCCCACAACATGACATACCCCCGTTATAAAGCAATACCCCAAATCCTTCACCATAGGTGAGTATGCAAAATTTTATCTGTAGGGCTTACATGTAGTGTGTCCCTTGTGGTCCGTTTCTTAATGGTAATGAGACGCGAGCAAGGGGACCCCACATGACTAACAGCGTGGATGATCAAGTCTGTAGTGTATTTGTACTTTCGTACTGTTTGTGATCATGTTTATAGACTTATACGGGTTTGCTCTTTGGCTTTATTTTAAATATCCACAACCCCACTTAGGAATTGTGAATACCCAGCTAAATAGATTGCATACAGACCCATGGTCTCTGGACCCGAAGCATCCCATCATACGCCGATGAGGTGTAAAACACTAAACTAGCATTTTAAGATTTATATCACAGGCTACACGGCATACTCTAACGTTAAACCTACCCAAGCATAATATGATAACGTATTCAAATTTTTAAAACTCATGATATTTCCAATTTTTCATACCAAAATTTGAGGCTTGAGTATGGCCCGACCTTTCATTGCTTATTTTCCACGGACAAAACGCTTTACCCACAAAAGATTTCCTTTAACCGTTTTATCAAATTTGCCCTTTCATTTTCAAGGCTGAGCCTACCGACACATCCCAAGTTAAGTGCGTTTTCTTTTATTTATCTCATATTATTAGTAGTTTGAAAAACCGACTTCCGAATAAAATCATCATCTCCGACTTTAACGCAAAAGAAACTAGAAACAAGGGACATATTTTTTCTTTTTTTCCTTTTTTCTTTTTTTTTTAACATTATCAAACTTGAACAACGTACGAAAACGAAAAAAAAACAAGTGAAAACTTTTTATTTATTTTTTATTTTTTATTTTTTTTCTACAACTAAGTAAAATAAATTCCCATCCCCACACTTAGAACGAAATCGTCCTCGATGAGAACAAGGAAAAGAAATAAAAAAAAACGTAAAGCATAAAATTAAAACTTTAAAGAACAGAAATTAAAATAGAGAACGGGTTACTCTCCTGGTTTAGATGCAGATTCTTCATCAGCTGTGTATGTCTCAAACGAACGACCGTATAGCATATCATTCGCGGCCGCAACCTCGGGTGAACCAGTTCCAAAACGCCATCAGAGCTACCATGCGCATAATAATACCTGTTACAACTCAAACTCGCTCGCATGTAGCGGCGTACAAAACAGAAAACAAAAACATAAGAAATAAACATATTTTTGTGTTTTTGAATTTTTTTAATTTTTTTTTTATTTTTATTAAATATTTATTTTTTTTTGTATTTTTATGTTTTTAAATAACAAAAATAAATAAAAAACAAAACTCTAAATCTCGGGCTGCCTCCAGAGAGCGCTTAGTTTAACTGGTCCTCAGCCTGACCCCAAATTTCAATTTCAATCAGGTGGCTTCTCCTTTATCCATTTCCCACTCGACCCGTTTCGTTTTATTTGTCTACTATTAGTTGGGAAAAACTTACCTGGAAAATTTAAAGAGATTTTGAAAAACTGAAACGGGTCGGACCACCAAGACTTATACTTACCCGGACCAAACTTTATACGAGTCGTGTAATGAAGGAGGATGTCATCTTTGCTGTGTGTCAACTTTTTATTTTGTTTCGTATGTTGTATCCTCACTTTCAAGTTCGTTTGATCCAAGTATACATGTTCTCTCTTCTGTGATGTCTCCCTGAAAATTAATCTTCCTATTTCTTCAATGTCACCTCCCGGGTCAAATTGCGTATCATCTAATTCCATAGAGGTATTCTCCACAAGCTCTTCATGACAACCCTCGATATCAAAGATAACCACATTCGCCTTCTTGACCTCCGTCAAAGTAGATGCAATGATAGCCGGCAGCTTCCTCTCTTCATCTAAAAACGCATACTCAAGGTGGGCAGGCGAATCCTTAATCTCTAAGGAAGAAGGAGGAATCTCGACCGAAGGTCGGTCAATCGGATCGTCTCGTACGATCTTAGCAGACACACCAGATTCAGGGTTATGCGACTCGGTGTCGTCATCAAAGGACTGATTAGTTACGGCAACCATCTCAATCTCTGGAATCTCCCTATCGATAATCTGGGTGTCGGAGGCAGATCCTCCACAGATTTCGCTGAGAAACTCCCCGACATGCTCCATGATGGTATCAATGAAGTATAAGGAGTCATTAGCAGACTTAGGGTGTTTAATTGACTATCGAACGTCAAAACTAACGTTCTCATCCCCAACTCTTAAGATTAATTTACCCTCGCAGACATCGATCAACGCCTGTGTAGTGGTAAGGAATGGTCGGCCCAAGATGAGTGGGACACTATCGTCATCGTTCATGTCCAGGATGACAAAGTCCACCGGGAAGATGAACTTGTCGACACGAACTAGCATGTTCTCGACCACCCCTCGGGGGTATTTCACAGAACGATCAGCAAGCTGGATACTCATACGGGTAGGCCTCGGTTCGCCTAGACCCAACTTGCGATACACGGAATACGGCATGAGATTAATACTGGCACCAAGATCTGCCAGTGCATGAACAACCGTATTATCACTCAAGATGCAGGGAATCGTGAAACTCCCAGGATCGGACATCTTTTCCGGTAACTTTCTCTGCAAAACTGCAGAGCAACCAGCACTCAGCGGGATGGAAGAGACATCGGCTAACTTCTCTTTGTTCGAAAGAATATCCTTAAGGAACTTTGCATATTTGGGCATTTGCGTGAGTTCCTCAAGGAATGGGACATTAAGATGAAGTTGCTTCAGAAGATCAAGAAATTTGGAGTTCTGCTCCTCGTCTCTATCCCTACGGACTCTCCCAGGATACGGGAGTCTAGGTTTGTAGACTCTCGGTGGTGTGCTGGGTAGTGGCTGGTTCTCGGCCTGTGCTGTAATTCCTGGGCTGTGTCTCTGATGCACCCTGGCCGGTGGAGACTCCAACTGAATCTCCTCGTCTACCCGCTCCTCTACATCTACCGCAGGCCATTGATTCACTGGCTTGCTACGTGCCCCTGCACCGCTCCTCGTCGTCACCGCCTTCGCGAAGGCCTTCGGATTCTGCTCAGTGTTACTCGGAAGTGTACTTGGAGGCCTCTCGTTCAGACGATTCGCTATCTCACCCATCTGCCTCTCAAGATTTTGAATTGACGCCCCTTGATTTCTCATGAATGACTCGTGCTCCCGGAATTTCTCTTGAGTCTCTTTGTGACGGGAGTCCCTCCGAGTCATATACTGCGACAACATCTGTGTCTGCTGTGCCATCATCTCCTCTAACGTGGGCTTCTTCTCCCCACTACTCGTTCCCTCACCGGAATCCTGGAATAGACTCTGACGCGGCTGGAAGCCGGAATGATTTCCGTTCCTCCAGTTAGGATTTTGGTTACCTTTCCCACCCGTATTATAAGAATTAAAAGAATTAGGGTTTCAGTTCGGATTGTTAACATAGTCGATTGCCTCATCCTGGAAACCTACAGGGCACTGAACGGTATCATGCGCTCCTCTACAGATCTCGCACAACTTACTCTTCACCTGCAGGTCCTTCACAATCTTCGCTAACGCCTCAACTTGTGCCGCGAGGGCGGTGCTCGTGTCGACTGAATGCATGCCGCGTGATAACGCGTCGACGGTTTTGGTGCTCTTAGAAGGTGGTCGCTGGTATCCACTCATGGCTAAACCGTTAAACAAGGCAATGCACTCATCCGTATCTTTCGTTGTCAGTAGGTTACCTCCTGCAGCTGTGTCGAGCATACTTTGAGTTGCGTACGTCTCTCCGTTGTAGAACTTCTCGACAACCGCCCAGTCTTGTAGGCCGTGGTTTGGACATAACGCAAGTAGATTTTTGAACCTTTCCCAGGCCTCGTAGAAGCTCTCGGTGTCCTCCATCTGGAAAGAATGAATCTGGTTACGCAAACGAGCGGCCTTAGCCGGAGGATCTTATTTTTCAAGAAATTAGGTCTGCATGGCAGCCCAAGTAACAATGGATCCCTGTGGGAGGGACTCAAGCCACAGACTCGCATGATCAACGAGTGAGAACGGAAAGATTCGGAGTTATATGGCGTCTTCGGATACACCGGCTAGATGAAATGTGTCGCTGATACGTGCAATACGAGTGAGATGAGAATGCGGGTTCTCGTGGAGCAACCCGTGAAACTGAGCATAATGAGCAATCGTGTTCAGAACGTTAGATGGAATCTGCCAAGTCATTTGAACTCCTATAGCTGGTGGAGCAATGCTGGATCTCGCGCCAGCATCGACCGGACGGGCCCGGTCTGCGACTTTCCTCCTTGGTGGTGCGTCGGCCATAATCCTATCCCTAACGATGGGTTCAGATAAAGTAGGAGAAGAGAATGTATTACCGACGGATGTAGATGGACTGGAAGACAGTTTTGTACGACAAGTAGTAAATAAAAGAAATTATAATTAGCTAAACTATTTTAAACTAACAAATAAAACAAATAAGAAAGACAAGTAGTAAACAAGGCAAGTCTTAACTCGAGTCGTTCTTAATACGCCTCTAACCGTGTCACCGGCAACGGCGCCAAAAACTTGATGTGTGAAAATGTATAATATAAATAAAGAACGAATCACAATTAAGCTTTAAATTTATAAAAACGAAAATCCTATAGAAACCACACTAAACCGGCAAGTTTACCGATCATAAATAGTATAGCATCAAGGAAGTCCGGATGTCGAACTCAAAGACACGTGAAAACGTTTATGATTAAGAAAACTCTAACAAAGACTTACCAAAATAATATTTATTTAATTTTTAAGATTTTATTTAACTACTTAAATTAATTTAACTAAACGAAAACGTTTGACAAAACACTTTTAGAAAATTTTTATTTAAATTCAATATGTAAAAACGTCTACCTAGGAATGAATCATGTTGACAGAAATAACAAGACAACGGATTGAAAATATTCAAGATACCGGTTATAAAAGATGACACAACCAAAACTTGTTTAAGAAAGTCAAATTACCTCTCAGTCTCTCTAACAAACTTTAACTTATTTTAGTTGATTTTTAAAGAACAAACCGGAAAAACAATTATTAACGTGTTCAAATATCGACTCTCCTCTCGGTCTCCTCGACACACTATCCTAATGGAGACGAATACTACGCAACCAAGGATAGAGGAACAATTTAACTTAACCCAAATTAAACCAACTAATTGCACATAAACACTCAAACTTGACAAGACAAAAACCCGCTCTCGCGCGGTCTTAATTCTAACAAGTAAAAGCAATGAGACAATATTACTTCTTATCACCTCTCGGTCTCAAAGAAGGTGTATTTTAACTGATTTTAGATGATATATTACCCACTTATCCCTACGGTTGTACTTCCCGCAAATAAACCCAAAACACCAAGTAAAGAGCTTAACAGGCAATCAATTAATCAAAACCGATTCAATTAACTAATGCAAGAGGATTATAAGTAATAACAAATAAAACACAGCCATCACACACAATCTAATTCATGGTTTAGTTAAACTTTACATCAATAATTTAAGTCTTGAACATTAACAATCCATTAAACAAGTTAAAACTATGCAACAATCATCTATCCTAGGTAGAACAAACAAGTTTAGCCTAACATAGATTTTGGACAGCCATGCATACTTTAGAAAAACATCACAAACATCATCATAAACATTATAAAACTCATTCAAGATCCAAACAATATCAATAACAACTCAAACTATCAATCAATTGCAAAACAATTCAAATCAAAAGACCAAATCAATAGAGTTAGGGTTCTTGAACAATAATTAAAGTTTATAGATGATTACTTAAGTAATATGGCTGATATTGATGATATATAAAGTCCCTAGCAGCAGCCCTAAGCCTCTTTCTTCCTTCTCCAGCCGCCACAAAGACCAGCCGCCTTGCTTCTTCTTTTTTTTTTCTTTCTTTCTTGCCGGCGGCTAAGTCCGATCGGAACTTCTTAGGGTTTTAGGGTTAAGGCTTTTAATTTCGGGTTATAGCTGAATGAATGGCAGATTTATGATTATTTTAACATAATATAATATTATATTAGGCTCCTAACTTGTGGGCTTGGACCGGGCCTTGATTAAACTTTGAAACTTTGACACTTAAACCCTCCAAGTTCTCTTTTTCTTGCCTTTTTTTCCACATCTTTCCATAACCTACACAAAACATTTCAACTTTATAAAACTTTGCACTTAACCCTCTAAACTTACATAAATTTGATATTAAATCATTAAAACATTATAAAATTGTAAGGAAATATAAGTGTGTTATTCAACACATCAAATATCCCCACACTTAAACCTTTTTCGTCCCTGAAAAAGATTTTACTGCAGTTGGATCATAATCGGAAAATCAAAGTCAAATCAAACATATAGGTTAGATTTTAAAGCTCAGAAAAACGCAAAAACCGCGATCATCGATATTGTTGTCCACCTAAACCCATGCCTTAATCTTTACCGAGACAAATAAGATCCGACAATATTACTCAGTGGTTTACACAATTAAGACCCGCTTATTTTCTGCTTTTACCGGACCAGACCACCCCAACTTGACTTAAACCTCAAAATTAGCAGAATTAAAACTTTGTTGCTCAATATTTATGAATAGTTAAGACGATCAAGGGTATTGTTTATCCACCTTAGCTTAAGCATCAAAGTCTACCAAGCAGCCATTAGATATGATTAAGGTTCAATTATTTATAGCTAGTGCTCCCCACAACATGACATACCCCCGTTATCAAGCAATACCCCAAATCCTTCACCATAGGTGAGTATGCAAAATTTTATCTGTAGGGCTTACATGTAGCGTGTCCCTTGTGGTCCGTTTCTTAATGGTAATGAGACGCGAGCAAGGGGACCCCACATGACTAACAGCGTGGATGATCAAGTCTGTAGTGTATTTGTACTTTCGTACTGTTTGTGATCATGTTTATAGACTTATACGGGTTTGCTCTTTGGCTTTATTTTAAATATCCACAACCCTACTTAGGAATTGTGAATACCCAGCTAAATAGATTGCATACAGACCCATGGTCTCTGGACCCGAAGCATCCCATCATACGCCGATGAGGTGTAAAACACTAAACTAGCATTTTAAGATTTATATCACAGGCTACACGGCATACTCTAACGTTAAACCTACCCAAGCATCATATGATAACGTATTCAAATTTTTAAAACTCATGATATTTCCAATTTTTCATACCAAAATTTGAGGCTTGAGTATGGCCCGACCTTTCATTGCTTATTTTCCACGGACAAAACGCTTTACCCACAAAAGATTTCCGTTTAACCGTTTTATCAAATTTGCCCTTTCATTTTCAAGGCTGAGCCTACCGACACATCCCAAGTTAAGTGCGTTTTCTTTTATTTATCTCATATTATTAGTAGTTTGAAAAACCGACTTCCGAATAAAATCATCATCTCCGATTTTAACGCAAAAAAACTAGAAACAAGGGACATATTTTTTCTTTTTTTCCTTTTTTCTTTTTTTTTAACATTATCAAACTTGAACAACGTACGAAAACGAAAAAAAACAAGTGAAAACTTTTTATTTTTTTAATTTTTTTTTTATTTTTTATTTTTTTTTCTACAACTAAGTAAAATAAATTCCCATCCCCACACTTAGAACGAAATCGTCCTCGATGAGAACAAGGAAAAGAAATAAAAATAAAACGTAAAGCATAAAATTAAAACTTTAAAGAACAGAAATTAAAATAGAGAACGGGTTACTCCCCTGGTTTAGATGCAGATTCTTCATCAGCTGTGTATGTCTCAAACGAACGACCGTATAGCATATCATTCGCGGCCGCAACCTCGGGTGAACCAGTTCCAAAACGCCATCAGAGCTACCATGCGCATAATAATACCTGTTACAACTCAAACTCGCTCGCATGTAGCGGCGTACAAAACAGAAAACAAAAACATAAGAAATAAACATATTTTTGTGTTTTTGAATTTTTTAAATTTTTTTTATTTTTATTAAATATTTATTTTTTTTGTATTTTCATGTTTTTAAATAACAAAAATAAATAAAAAACAAAACTCTAAATCTCGGGCTGCCTCCAGAGAGCGCTTAGTTTAACAGGTCCTCAGCCTGACCCTAAATTTCAATTTCAATCAGGTGGCTTCTCCTTTATCCATTTCCCACTCGACCCGTTTCGTTTTATTTGTCTACTATTAGTTGGGAAAAACTTACCTGAAAAATTTAAAGAGATTTTGAAAAACTGAAACGGGTCGGACCACCAAGACTTATACTTACCCGGACCAAACTTTATACGAGTCGTGTAATGAAGGAGGATGTCATCTTTGCTGTGTGTCAACTTTTTATTTTGTTTCGTATGTTGTATCCTCACTTTCAAGTTCGTTTGATCCAAGTATACATGTTCTCTCTTCTGTGATGTCTCCCTGAAAATTAATCTTCCTATTTCTTCAATGTCACCTCCCGGGTCAAATTGCGTATCATCTAATTCCATAGAGGTATTCTCCACAAGCTCTTCATGACAACCCTCGATATCAAAGATAACCACATTCGCCTTCTTGACCTCCGTCAAAGTAGATGCAATGATAGCCGGCAGCTTCCTCTCTTCATCTAAAAACGCATACTCAAGGTGGGCAGGCGAATCCTTAATCTCTAAGGAAGAAGGAGGAATCTCGACCGAAGGTCGGTCAATCGGATCGTCTCGTACGATCTTAGCAGACACACCAGATTCAGGGTTATGCGACTCGGTGTCGTCATCAAAGGACTGATTAGTTACGGCAATCATCTCAATCTCTGGAATCTCCCTATCGATAATCTGGGTGTCGGAGGCAGATCCTCCACAGATTTCGCTGAGAAACTCCCCGACATGCTCCATGATGGTATCAATGAAGTATAAGGAGTCATTAGCAGACTTAGGGTGTTTAATTGACTGTCGAACGTCAAAACTAACGTTCTCATCCCCAACTCTTAAGATTAATTTACCCTCGCAGACATCGATCAACGCCTGTGTAGTGGTAAGGAATGGTCGGCCCAAGATGAGTGGGACACTATCGTCATCGTTCATGTCCAGGATGACAAAGTCCACAGGGAAGATGAACTTGTCGACACGAACTAGCATGTTCTCGACCACCCCTCGGGGGTATTTCACAGAACGATCAGCAAGCTGGATACTCATACGGGTAGGCCTCGGTTCGCCTAGACCCAACTTGCAATACACGGAATACGGCATGAGATTAATACTGGCACCAAGATCTGCCAGTGCATGAACAACCGTATTATCACTCAAGATGCAGGGAATCGTGAAACTCCCAGGATCGGACATCTTTTCCGGTAACTTTCTCTGCAAAACTGCAGAGCAACCAGCACTCAGCGGGATAGAAGAGACTTCGGCTAACTTCTCTTTGTTCGAAAGAATATCCTTAAGGAACTTTGCATATTTGGGTATTTGCGTGAGTGCCTCAAGGAATGGGACATTAAGATGAAGTTGCTTCAGAAGATCAAGAAATTTGGAGTTCTGCTCCTCGTCTCTATCCCTACGGACTCTCCCGGGATACGGGAGTCTAGGTTTGTAGACTCTCGGTGGTGTGCTGGGTAGTGGCTGGTTCTCGGCCTGTGCTGTAATTCCTGGGCTGTGCTTCTGATGCACCCTGGCCGGTGGAGACTCCAACTGAATCTCCTCGTCTACCCGCTCCTCTACATCTACCGCAGGCCCTTGATTCACTGGCTTGCTACGTGCCCCTGCACCGTTCCTCGTCGTCACCGCCTTCGCGAAGGCCTTCGGATTCTGCTCAGTGTTACTCGGAAGTGTACTTGGCGGCTCTCGTTCAGACGATTCGCTATCTCTCCCATCTGCCTCTCAAGATTTTGAATTGACGCCCCTTGATTTCTCTTGAATGACTCGTGCTCCCGGAATTTCTCTTGAGTCTCTTTGTGACGGGAGTCCCCCCGAGTCATATACTGCAACAACATTTGTGTCTGCTGTGCCATCATCTCCTCTAACGTGGGCTTCTTCTCCCCACTACTCGTTCCCTCACCGGAATCCTGGAATAGACTCTGACGCGGCTGGAAGCCGGAATGATTTCCGTTCCTCCAGTTAGGATTTTGGTTACCTTTCCAACCCGAATTATAAGAATTAAAAGAATTAGGGTTTCAGTTCGGATTGTTAACATAGTCGATTGCCTCTTCCTGGAAACCTACAGGGCACTGAACGGTATCATGCCTTCCTCTACAGATCTCGCACAACTTACTCTTCACCTGCAGGTCCTTCACAATCTTCGCTAACGCCTCAACCTGTGCCGCGAGGGCGGTGCTCGTGTCGACTGAATGCATGCCGCGTGATAACGCGTCGACGGTTTTGGTGCTCTTAGAAGGTGGTCGCTGGTATCCACTCATGGCTAAACCGTTAAACAAGGCAATGCACTCATCCGTATCTTTCGTTGTCAGTAGGTTACCTCCTGCAGCTGTGTCGAGCATACTTTGAGTTGCGTACGTCACTCCGTTGTAGAACTTCTCGACAACCGCCCAGTCTTGAATGCCGTGGTTTGGACATAACGCAAGTAGATTTTTGAACCTTTCCCACGCCTCGTAGAAGCTCTCGGTGTCCTCCATCTGGAAAGAATGAATCTGGTTACGCAAACGAGCGGCCTTAGCCGGAGGATCGTATTTTTCAAGAAATTGGGTCTGCATGGCAGCCCAAGTAGCAATGGATCCCTGTGGGAGGGACTCAAGCCACAGACTCGCATGATCAACGAGTGAGAACGGAAAGATTCGGAGTTATATGGCGTCTTCGGATACGCCGGCTAGATGAAACGTGTCGCAGATACGTGCAATACGAGTGAGATGAGAATGCGGGTTCTCGTGGAGCAACCCGTGAAACTGAGCATATTGAGCAATCGTGTTCAGAACGTTAGATGGAATCTGCCAAGTCATTTGAACTCCTATAGCTGGTGGAGCAATGCTGGATCTCGCGCCAGCATCGACCGGACGGGCCCGGTCTGCGACTGTCCTCCTCGGTGGTGCGTCGGCCATAATCCTATCCCTAACGATGGGTTCAGATAAAGTAGGAGAAGAGAATGTATTACCGACGGATGTAGATGGACTGGAAGACGGTTTTGTACGACAAGTAATAAAAAAAATTATAATTAGCTAAACTATTTTAAACTAACAAATAAAACAAATAAGAAAGACAAGTAGTAAACAAGGCAAGTCTTAACTCGAGTCGTTCTTAATACGCCTTTAACCGTGCCCTCGGTAACGGCGCCAAAAACTTGATGTGTAAAAATGCATAACATAAATAAAGAACGAATCACAATTAAGCTTTAAATTTATAAAAACGAAAATCCTATAGAAACCACACAAAACCGGCAAGTGTACCGATCATAAATAGTATAGCATAAAGGAAGTCCGGATGTCGAACTCAAAGACACGTGAAAACGTTTATGATTAAGAAAACTCTAACCAAGACTTACCAAAATAATATTTATTTAATTTTTAAGATTTTATTTAACTACTTAAATTAATTTAACTAAACGAAAACGTTTGACAAAACACTTTTAGAAAATTTTTATTTAAATTCAATATGTAAAAACGTCTACCTAGGAATGAATCATGTTGACAGAAATAACAAGACAACGGATTGAAAATATTCAAGACACCGGTTATAAAAGATGACACAACCAAAACTTGTTTAAGAAAGTCAAATTACCTCTCAGTCTCTCTAACAAACTTTAACTTATTTTAGTTGATTTTTAAAGAACAAACCGGAAAAACAATTATTAACGTGTTCAAATATCGACTCTCCTCTCGGTCTCCTCGACACACTATCCTAATGGAGACGAATACTACGCAACCAAGGATAGAGGAACAATTTAACTTAACCCAAATTAAACCAACTAATTGCACATAAACACTCAAACTTGACAAGACAAAAACCCGCTCCCGCGCGGTCTTAATTCTAACAAGTAAAAGCAATTAGACAATATTACTTCTTATCACCTCTCGGTTTCAAAGAAGGTGTATTTTAACTGATTTTAGATGATATATTACCCACTTATCCCTACGGTTGTACTTCCCGCAAATAAACCCAAAACACCAAGTAAAGAGGTTAACAAGCAATCAATTAATCAAAACCGATTCAATTAACTAATGCAAGAGGATTATACGTAATAACAAATAAAACACAACCATCACACACAATCTAATTCATGGTTTAGTTAAACATTACATCAATAATTTAAGTCTTGAACATTAACAATCCATTAAACAAGTTAAAACTATGCAACAATCATCTATCCTAGGTAGAACAAACAAGTTTAGCCTAACATAGATTTTGGACAGCCATGCATACTTAAGAAAAACATCACAAACATCATCATAAACATTATAAAACTCATTCAAGATCCAAACAATATCAATAACAACTCAAACTATCAATCAATTGCAAAACAATTCAAATCAAAAGACCAAATCAATAGAGTTAGGGTTCTTGAACAATAATTAAAGTTTATAGATGATTACTTAAGTAATATGGCTGATATTGATGATATATAAAGTCCCTAGCAGCAGCCCTAAGCCTCTTTCTTCCTTCTCCAGCCGCCACAAAGACCAGCCGCCTTGCTTCTTCTTTTTTTTTTCTTTCTTTCTTGCCGGCGGCTAAGTCCGATCGGAACTTCTTAGGGTTTTAGGGTTAAGGCTTTTAATTTCGGGTTATAGCTGAATGAATGGCAGATTTATGATTATTTTAACTTAATATAATATTATATTAGGCTCCTAACTTGTGGGCTTGGACCGGGCCTTGATTAAACTTTGAAACTTTGACACTTAAACCCTCCAAGTTCTCTTTTTCTTGCCTTTTTTTCCACATCTTTCCATAACCTACACAAAACATTTCAACTTTGTAAAACTTTGCACTTAACCCTCTAAACTTACATAAATTTGATATTAAATCATTAAAACATTATAAAATTGTAAGGAAATATAAGTGTGTTATTCAACACATCAAATATCCTCACACTTAAACCTTTTTCGTCCCTGAAAAAGATTTTACTGCAGTTGGATCAGAATCGGAAAATCAAAGTCAAATCAAACATATAGGTTAGATTTTAAAGCTCAGAAAAACGCAAAAACCGCGATCATCGATATTGTTATCCACCTAAACCCATGCCTTAATCTTTACCGAGACAAATAAGATCCGACAATATTACTCAGTGGTTTACACAATTAAGACCCGCTTATTTTCTGCTTTTACCGGACCAGACCACCCCAACTTGACTTAAACCTCAAAATTAGCAGAATTAAAACTTTGTTGCTCAATATTTATGAATAGTTAAGACGATCAAGGGTATTGTTTATCCACCTAAGCTTAAGCATCAAAGTCTACCAAGCAGCCATTAGATATGATTAAGGTTCAATTATTTATAGCTAGTGCTCCCCACAACATGACATACCCCCGTTATCAAGCAATACCCCAAATCCTTCACCATAGGTGAGTATGCAAAATTTTATCTGTAGGGCTTACATGTAGCGTGTCCCTTGTGGTCCGTTTCTTAATGGTAATGAGACGCGAGCAAGGGGACCCCACATGACTAACAGCGTGGATGATCAAGTCTGTAGTGTATTTGTACTTTCGTACTGTTTGTGATCATGTTTATAGACTTATACGGGTTTGCTCTTTGGCTTTATTTTAAATATCCACAACCCCACTTAGGAATTGTGAATACCCAGCTAAATAGATTGCATACAGACCCATGGTCTCTGGACCCGAAGCATCCCATCATACGCCGATGAGGTGTAAAACACTAAACTAGCATTTTAAGATTTATATCACAGGCTACACGGCATACTCTAACGTTAAACCTACCCAAGCATCATATGATAACGTATTCAAATTTTTAAAACTCATGATATTTCCAATTTTTCATACCAAAATTTGAGGCTTGAGTATGGCCCGACCTTTCATTGCTTATTTTCCACGGACAAAACGCTTTACCCACAAAAGATTTCCGTTTAACCGTTTTATCAAATTTGCCCTTTCATTTTCAAGGCTGAGCCTAACGACACATCCCAAGTTAAGTGCGTTTTCTTTTATTTATCTCATATTATTAGTAGTTTGAAAAACCGACTTCCGAATAAAATCATCATCTCCGACTTTAACGCAAAAAAACTAGAAACAAGGGACATATTTTTTCTTTTTTTCCTTTTTTCTTTTTTTTTAACATTATCAAACTTGAACAACGTACGAAAACAAAAAAAAACAAGTGAAAACTTTTTATTTTTTTAATTTTTTTTTATTTTTTATTTTTTTTCTACAACTAAGTAAAATAAATTCCCATCCCCACACTTAGAACGAAAACGTCCTCGATGAGAACAAGGAAAAGAAATAAAAATAAAACGTAAAGCATAAAATTAAAACTTTAAAGAACAGAAATTAAAATAGAGAACGGGTTACTCCCCTGGTTTAGATGCAGATTCTTCATCAGCTGTGTATGTCTCAAACGAACGACCGTATAGCATTTCATTCGCGGCCGCAACCTCGGGTGAACCAGTTCCAAAACGACATCAGAGCTACCATGCGCATAATAATACCTGTTACAACTCAAACTCGCTCGCATGTAGCGGCGTACAAAACAGAAAACAAAAACATAAGAAATAAACATATTTTTGTGTTTTTGAATTTTTTTAATTTTTTTTTATTTTTATTAAATATTTATTTTTTTTGTATTTTTATGTTTTTAAATAACAAAAATAAATAAAAAACAAAACTCTAAATCTCGGGCTGCCTCCAGAGAGCGCTTAGTTTAACTGGTCCTCAGCCTGACCCCAAATTTCAATTTCAATCAGGTGGCTTCTCCTTTATCCATTTCCCACTCGACCCGTTTCTTTTTATTTGTCTACTATTAGTTGGGAAAAACTTACCTGAAAAATTTAAAGAGATTTTGAAAAACTGAAACGGGTCGGACCACCAAGACTTATACTTACCCGGACCAAACTTTATACGAGTCGTGTAATGAAGGAAGATGTCATCTTTGCTGTGTGTCAACTTTTTATTTTGTTTCGTATGTTGTATCCTCACTTTCAAGTTCGTTTGATCCAAGTATACATGTTCTCTCTTCTGTGATGTCTCCCTGAAAATTAATCTTCCTATTTCTTCAATGTCACCTCCCGGGTCAAATTGCGTATCATCTAATTCCATAGAGGTATTCTCCACAAGCTCTTCATGACAACCCTCGATATCAAAGATAACCACATTCGCCTTCTTGACCTCCGTCAAAGTAGATGCAATGATAGCCGGCAGCTTCCTCTCTTCATCTAAAAACGCATACTCAAGGTGGGCAGGCGAATCCTTAATCTCTAAGGAAGAAGGAGGAATCTCGACCGAAGGTCGGTCAATCAGATCGTCTCGTACGATCTTAGCAGACACACCAGATTCAGGATTATGCGACTCGGTGTCGTCATCAAATGACTGATTAGTTACGGCAACCATCTCAATCTCTGGAATCTCCCTATCGATAAACTGGGTGTCGGAGGCAGATCCTCCACAGATTTCGCTGAGAAACTCCCCGACATGCTCCATGATGGTATCAATGAAGTATAAGGAGTCATCAGCAGACTTAGGGTGTTTAATTGACTGTCGAACGTCAAAACTAACGTTCTCATCCCCAACTCTTAAGATTAATTTACCCTCGCAGACATCGATCAACGCCTGTGCAGTGGCAAGGAATGGTCGGCCCAAGATGAGTGGGACACTATCGTCATCGTTCATGTCCAGGATGACAAAGTCCACCGGGAAGATGAACTTGTCGACACGAACTAGCATGTTCTCGACCACCCCTCGGGGGTATTTCACAGAACGATCAGCAAGCTGGATACTCATACGGGTAGGCCTCGGTTCGCCTAGACCCAACTTGCGATACACGGAATACGGCATGAGATTAATACTGGCACCAAGATCTGCCAGTGCATGAACAACCGTATTATCACTCAAGATGCAGGGAATCGTGAAACTCCCAGGATCGGACATCTTTTCCGGTAACTTTCACTGCAAAACTGCAGAGCAACCAGCACTCAGCGGGATGGAAGAGACTTCGGCGAACTTCTCTTTGTTCGAAAGAATATCCTTAAGGAACTTTGCATATTTGGGCATTTGCGTGAGTGCCTCAAGGAATGGGACATTAAGATGAAGTTGCTTCAGAAGATCAAGAAATTTGGAGTTCTGCTCCTCGTCTCTATCCCTACGGACTCTCCCGGGATACGGGAGTCTAGGTTTGTAGACTCTCGGTGGTGTGCTGGGTAGTGGCTGGTTCTCGGCCTGTGCTGTAATTCCTGGGCTGTGCCTCTGATGCACCCTGGCCGGTGGAGACTCCAACTGAATCTCCTCGTCTACCCGCTCCTCTACATCTACCGCAGGCCCTTGATTCACTGGCTTGCTACGTGCCCCTGCACCGTTCCTCGTCGTCACCGCCTTCGCGAAGGCCTTCGGATTCTGCTCAGTGTTACTCGGAAGTGTACTTGGCGGCCTCTCGTTCAGACGATTCGCTATCTCTCCCATCTGCCTCTCAAGATTTTGAATTGACGCCCCTTGATTTCTCATGAATGACTCGTGCTCCCGGAATTTCTCTTGAGTCTCTTTGTGACGGGAGTCCCCCCGAGTCATATACTGCAACAACATCTGTGTCTGCTGTGCCATCATCTCCTCAAACGTGGGCTTCTTCTCCCCACTACTCGTTCCCTCACCGGAATCCAGGAATAGACTCTGACGCGGCTGGAAGCCGGAATGATTTCCGTTCCTCCAGTTAGGATTTTGGTTACCTTTCCAACCCGAATTATAAGAATTAAAAGAATTAGGGTTTCAGTTTGGATTGTTAACATAGTCGATTGCCTCATCCTGGAAACCTACAGGGCACTGAACGGTATCATGCCCTCCTCTACAGATCTCGCACAACTTACTCTTCACCTGCAGGTCCTTCACAATCTTCGCTAACGCCTCAACCTGTGCCGCGAGGGCGGTGCTCGTGTCGACTGAATGCATGCCGCGTGATAACGCGTCGATGGTTTTGGTGCTCTTAGAAGGTGGTCGCTGGTATCCACTCATGGCTAAACCGTTAAACAAGGCAATGCACTCATCCGTATCTTTCGTTGTCAGTAGGTTACCTCCTGCAGCTGTGTCGAGCATACTTTGAGTTGCGTACGTCACTCCGTTGTAGAACTTCTCGACAACCGCCCAGTCTTGTAGGCCGTGGTTTGGACATAACGCAAGTAGATTTTTGAACCTTTCCCACGCCTCGTAGAAGCTCTCGGTGTCCTCCATCTGGAAAGAATGAATCTGGTTACGCAAACGAGCGGCCTTAGCCGGAGGATCGTATTTTTCAAGAAATTGGGTCTGCATGGCAGCCCAAGTAGCAATGGATCCCTGTGGGAGGGACTCAAGCCACATACTCGCATGATCAACGAGTGAGAACGGAAAGATTCGGAGTTATATGGCGTCTTCGGATACGCCGGCTAGATGAAACGTGTCGCAGATACGTGCAATACGAGTGAGATGAGAATGCGGGTTCTCGTGGAGCAACCCGTGAAACTGAGCATAATGAGCAATCGTGTTCAGAACGTTAGATGGAATCTGCCAAGTCATTTGAACTCCTATAGCTGGTGGAGCAATGCTGGATCTCGCGCCAGCATCGACCGGACGGGCCCGGTCTGCGACTGTCCTCCTCGGTGGTGCGTCGGCCATAATCCTATCCCTAACGATGGGTTCAGATAAAGTAGGAGAAGAGAATGTATTACCGACGGATGTAGATGGACTGGAAGACGGTTTTGTACGACAAGTAATAAAAAAAATTATAATTAGCTAAACTATTTTAAACTAACAAATAAAACAAATAAGAAAGACAAGTAGTAAACAAGGCAAGTCTTAACTCGAGTCGTTCTTAATACGCCTTTAACCGTGTCCCCGGTAACGGCGCCAAAAACTTGATGTGTGAAAATGTATAATATAAATAAAGAACGAATCACAATTAAGCTTTAAATTTATAAAAACGAAAATCCTATAGAAACCACACAAAACCGGCAAGTGTACCGATCATAAATAGTATAGCATAAAGGAAGTCCGGATGTCGAACTCAAAGACACGTGAAAACGTTTATGATTAAGAAAACTCTAACCAAGACTTACCAAAATAATATTTTTTTAATTTTTAAGATTTTATTTAACTACTTAAATTAATTTAACTAAACGAAAACGTTTGACAAAACACTTTTAGAAAATTTTTATTTAAATTCAATATGTAAAAACGTCTACCTAGGATTGAATCATGTTGACAGAAATAACAAGACAACGGATTGAAAATATTCAAGACACCGGTTATAAAAAATGACACAACCAAAACTTGTTTAAGAAAGTCAAATTACCTCTCAGTCTCTCTAACAAACTTTAACTTATTTTAGTTGATTTTTAAAGAACAAACCGTAAAAACAATTATTAACGTGTTCAAATATCGACTCTCCTCTCGGTCTCCTCGACACACTATCCTAATGGAGACGAATACTACGCAACCAAGGATAGAGGAACAATTTAACTTAACCCAAATTAAACCAACTAATTGCACATAAACACTCAAACTTGACAAGACAAAAACCCGCTCTCGCGCGGTCTTAATTCTAACAAGTAAAAGCAATGAGACAATATTACTTCTTATCACCTCTCGGTCTCAAAGAAGGTGTATTTCAACTGATTTTAGATGATATATTACCCACTTATCCCTACGGTTGTACTTCCCGCAAATAAACCCAAAACACCAAGTAAAGAGCTTAACAAGCAATCAATTAATCAAAACCGATTCAATTAACTAATGCAAGAGGATTATAAGTAATAACAAATAAAACACAGCCATCACACACAATCTAATTCATGGTTTAGTTAAACTTTACATCAATAATTTAAGTCTTGAACATTAACAATCCATTAAACAAGTTAAAACTATGCAACAATCATCTATCCTAGGTAGAACAAACAAGTTTAGCCTAACATAGATTTTGGACAGCCATGCATACTTAAGAAAAACATCACAAACATCATCATAAACATTATAAAACTCATTCAAGATCCAAACAATATCAATAACAACTCAAACTATCAATCAATTGCAAAACAATTCAAATCAAAAGACCAAATCAATAGAGTTAGGGTTCTTGAACAATAATTAAAGTTTATAGATGATTACTTAAGTAATATGGCTGATATTGATGATATATAAAGTCCCTAGCAGCAGCCCTAAGCCTCTTTCTTCCTTCTCCAGCCGCCACAAAGACCAGCCGCCTTGCTTCTTCTTTTTTTTTTCTTTCTTTCTTGCCGGCGGCTAAGTCCGATCGGAACTTCTTAGGGTTTTAGGGTTAAGGCTTTTAATTTCGGGTTATAGCTGAATGAATGGCAGATTTATGATTATTTTAACTTAATATAATATTATATTAGGCTCCTAACTTGTGGGCTTGGACCGGGCCTTGATTAAACTTTGAAACTTTGACACTTAAACCCTCCAAGTTCTCTTTTTCTTGCCTTTTTTTCCACATCTTTTCATAACCTACACAAAACATTTCAACTTTGTAAAACTTTGCACTTAACCCTCTAAACTTACATAAATTTGATATTAAATCATTAAAACATTATAAAATTGTAAGGAAATATAAGTGTGTTATTCAACACATCAGTTAGGTTCCGGTTTCGTTTGTACTTCGATACTAAATTGAGTTTAAAATAATAATTATTAATCTACCTATACCAATAAACTGTTTCACAATTACAAACGGAACAGTGAACACCCGTAAATCTATTACGTGATTAATTATCAAGGTTTGTATTTCCCGCTGCATTGTGCGTGCATCCGTCTTGTATTAAAAAAATATCACTTTGTTTAACTAATGATTATAAAATTTTAGAATAATTTACTATTTAAAAATGTATTTTTCTCATTTATATTGATATTCACTAATGATTATAAATATTAATAAACTTATGATATTACTACTATATATAATTAACAAGTTTAGTGCCGCAAGTGGCCTATTGGGCCACTTAGCGGCACCGTATTGGTCGGTGAATTTATTTTTAGTTAGGTTACCATAATAAACGTAATGGAAACCGATCAAATGTTAAATTTTTTTTAGTTCCAGGACCATAACAAATCTAAAAGGAACCGACCGAGTTCGCGCAGACTCGCGACTTTATTTAAAGCACATGACCAACAATGCTACTGACCCCCACCCCCAATTGGTCGTTGGTCCACCTCAACTTATATATTTTTTTCGTTTTTGTTATTTTCGGTACCGTAAGGTACGTAATCAAAACCGATCAAATTCGTGTCAAGTTACCGCCTCAATGGTCGGGACCGATAACGCTTGGTTTTACCACCACACGGGTTTGCCAACCAAATAAACATCGTCTTATATATTTTGTTTTCTTTTATGTTAATGTTTTTTATATGTTAATTTGACGAATTAATTTTTTGGGTTTTGACGCTCAAATTTTACCAATGGTGACTACAGCGTAACGAACACAGCCGATACTGACCGAATTCGTGTTGACTCGTCGTCGTAACACTTGAGTTTTACCAACGTTCTTATTTCAAAGTTGTGGTTTTGTCAATTACCATGGCCCCCCGGCGCAATGCCCGGGTAGAAAAACTAGTTTGTTATATTTATAATATCTAAAAGTAATTTTTCTTTATATTTATCATTTCCTATTAGTTTTATGTGTGTGTGTGGAACTTAGTTGTATAGGGCCAAATAACATTTAGAGCCTAATTTAATTTTTTTAAATGTATTAATTATTCAATAAGATCTAGGCCATATTGATTTTAGTTTATAAAAGAATTAAACAAATTCATATTAATGAATTTTAAATTTTAAGAAAGAAAAGTTAATTTAGTTTTTGAATTTTATTTATTTATGTTCTTTTTATCAGGTCATGTATTTTTTTAAATTAGTAGAATGTTATTTTTAATTATGTTATTTTTTGTTTAGTTAATTTAATTAAAGGAAAAAAAATATAATTGTCAAAAGATGTATTGCAAGGGCTAAAAGATGGATTGATATGTATTAAATATTTATATTCATAATCCTTAAAACCATATTAAATATTTATATTAAAGATGGATTGAAATTGTTCAGGGATGGGAAGTGAAAATTGAATTCTTTGTCATTATATATGGGAAGTGAACCGGGGCCTGGGATCTTTTTTTCGATTGTTAGCTATTACGCACCTGAAATAGGAAAGGGGGTCCTGCCATGTTGAATTTTTTTGGTCTTCTACGCACAACCAAAAGAAACTTAAAAGCAATATATATTAAGTACAGTGGTTTTGAAGCATGAGATAAAAGAATTGGAAACCAAAGGAGAAAATGTAAGTTATGTTGACGATAATTCAAACTAGTTGGGGTGATGGAGCAATTGGTGTGCATCGGTCAAGTTCACGTTTAAATTTGAATAAAAGAAACGTTGGTCTTTTTTATGTGAGTTTTCTATTTACTGTATATATTCATGTCTTTCTAGTGGAGATTGAGATGGTTTGGACATGTAAAGAGAAGACAGACGACGAATCCTGTTAGATCCGTAAAAAACATTACTATAGAGGGGAGGAGGGGTAGAGGACGACCGAAATTGACTTGGGATGAGAGGATTAGGCATGATTTGATAGACCTAAACCTCTCCGAGGACATGGTTGAGGATATGAATTCGTGGAGAAGTAGAATTAAAGTTAAGGATTTTTAGAGAGAATTGAATACCTTAGGGCTTAGACTTTACTTATTTAGGTCACATACCATAATGGTATTTCCCTTACATATATTATTATTATTATAATTATTATTAGCTTTTATATAGCTGTTAAACTGTGATCTTATTATTAATATTATTATAATTAGTAGTAGTTTTTATATAACTGTTAAACTTTGATTTTCTTTATTTTGTTTCATACACATGTACTTAGAGCCGAGAGTCTCTCTGGAAGCCACCTCTTTATTCCTTTGGATAGAGGTACGGTGTGCCTACATCTCACCCTCCCCAGACCCTACTTATAGCTTTGCTGTCGATGGGATTTTACTGGGCATGATTGATTGATTGATTCATGTCTTTCTAGTAAACTTAGTTTTCTTTTGTTTAAATTTGAATAAAAGTTAAGCCTTTGTAAGCTTGTATGTAGGAAAGTTATATTCTTATGTTCATGTTAGAGATCGAGGCCATTTAAGGTGAGTTGTTTTTTTGTTCATTGTATTCATGTCTTTCTAGCTAGAGAGAACAATATTGGAATGAACTTGTTCTTATGCTCAGAATACCAGCATTATGTTATTAGAGCAGGTGTGATTTTGATATAGCAATCAGATATGAGCATCGAGGCTGACAAAGCAAGTGTTGTAGCACAACTTGAACTTAGCTAATCCTATTTATTCAACGGGGATGACTATGAATCCTTGAATATTTGGTCATCTCATCTTAAAAGCTATGAGATTTATTTGATACTCGTCTCATTATTCGTGACAACGATATGGCCAACACAAGGAAGGGAGAAATGATCGACGATTATTACTCTAGGGTAATGGATATCGTTACTAAAAAACATTATGGTAAAAGTACTGTGATTGATTTGAAGATTACTAAGAAGATCCGTTAGAAGTTTAACTCTCAGGGTTGATTGTGTGGTGCCACTCATAAAAGTGGCATATGATGCATCAACTCTTTCCTATTAAGGTTAGTCTCTTTCTTAATAAAGTTTATTTATGGGATCTATGCAGTCCTAAAAAGAAAGGATCAATTGTAGAGTTGGAGATAACAATCTCAATGATAAATTGGTTAAGCAGACTTTGCAGGTATTCCTATGTAAAGCAACAGATTTTCTAACGAAAATGATTCCGACAATTCTAGAGGCCATGACAAAAGCTCTTTCATTACAGATGAACAAGTTAGGGACGTGGATTGATACGGAACAAAGGTACACAATGTTACCAATGTAAGATTATTCACAACTCATCTATAGAGGTAGTGTACCAAAAAGACCCAAATACCCTCAAGTATCACCCGCGGGTCAACGGGAAGCTCCCTTCAAACCACCCGTGGGACATATGGATCAACCCGCATAAACCTTTAAAGAAAGAACATTCTCATGTCATGCGGAAGCATCCAGACACCCTCATACGTCATCCGCATGGTAGCATATCTACCCGCCAAAGTAACCTGGAGGCGATGCCAACAGGACATCTGCAATTAACCAACTACCTTCTAGAAGAACTACTACGATTGTTACTTGGAGAATATGTGACCCGTCGACCAATGAATGAAGGACACCTGGCCAGGTTGTTATAACTGTGCACATGGCCAGGGAATAACTTGTCCTATCATGAATCAACACGTGTCCAGGTTGTTACGCCCATGCACATGTGACGTATAGCTCAACCTATCTTATGAAGACACGTGTCCAGACGGTTACAGGAGCATCTTATAGAAAGGGACAGCTGACCCAATCATATTCCCACATTCTTCAGCTATAAATACTCTCTCGATCTCCATGAGGTATTCATTCACTCCCAATTATCTACTCTCATAGACTTAAATACTTTCTTTTCATCAGTTGTGTGCTGATTCTCACGCCGGAGGGTGGTTACGGGAAAACCCCCCTCTTGTCATTCCCGTAACGAGCTCACGGTGTACGTTTTGCAGGTTCCGGTCACTGGACTCATTGGATCTAGGTCCCATCAAAGGGATCAGATCCGTGTTTCTTCATTGGCGCCATCCGTTCTTTTGTTAGAACAACAATAATTCTTTGTTTTTGGTTCGTTGTACGATATGAGCCAAGTTCCTGAAGGGCCGACGGGAACTCATGCGCCTGTTTCACGTGGTACTGATACAGAAGCACCTGGAGGCTATGCTTCAAATATTTTTGCACGCGTCACGGTTCCTGGTTCACGAACTCCTGATGTAACACCCGGAGGTTTCACCTTAGAACGTGTTACAACACCAGTTGGTCCTCCTCCTACTGATTTTGGACACGTCACAGCACCTGAAGGCTCTAATCTAGGTGACTTGGGACGAATCATGAGAGAAACTCGCCGGACTCGATCAGAATTGGGTCTGGAAGATGATTCTGGTGACTCTGACCCAGTGAGAACTCATCACCATAGTTCCAGATCTAGGGGAATCCTATCTCCAGACGAGTGGCTCCGCGTTCAGCAAGAGAATGTTGCAGCCGAATACGAGCGTAGAGTGCGCAGCAAGCGTTTCCATGCTCACACTGTAACTTATGATGAATCCCCCGGGAGATGTCTTTCTCCTCCACCAACAGTGAGAGGAAGTCAGATCCGTCATAGTCAACAAACGGAACAAGATCTCGGTGAAGTACGGGGGTTGCGTCCCCGCCCTCCTATGGTCATGCGGATGCCGTCATACGTGAAAGAGTTCGATAGTTATGATTCAACATATCACCCAAGTGATTACAGTTTTTATAGCGGTGATAGCAGACTGCCTTCGCAGGAGGAGATTAGCCGCCCACGTGACGAGGTCCGCCATACTCAATACCACAGTGAAGCAGAAGAAGATTTCACTAAACCGTATCGCCCGGTATCCTTTGCTGAAAAGTCAAAATTCATAGCACGCATCGCAAGAGCACCATCTCCAGTTAATGCTAAAATTCCTACATCGGTAGGTAAATATAATGGAATGACTGATCCGAGCGATCATCTTCAAAACATTGTGGCAGTAGGTGGTGTTAGCGGATGGGCGCTTCCTTATTGGTGTCATATGTTCGCATTGACATTAACTGTGGCAGCACATGAATGGTTCGAAAAATTACCGGATGGTCAGATTTCCAGTTGGGACGATTTGGTGAAAAAATTCTCCCAGCAGTTCAGCCAGCAAAAGAAGCACACTCGTGATTCGTCAGAAATTTTAGATGTTATCCGCCGAGATAATGAATCTGTGGAGTATAACATTACTCGATTCAATGACGAAAGTTTAAACATTGGCGGAATCAGTAAAGATATGCTTCGCGGTGCCTTCCGCAAAAATGTAAAATGTGATGTGTTGATCCACACGTTGACTGGCAGAGATGGAATGCCACAAGAATGGGATGATATTATGACTGCGACAAAGTTGTATGCCAGAACTGAGAAAACCTTAGGGCATAACAATTCAAAGCAGAAGTTGAAAGTGGAATTTCAAACTCCACGACCAAATAAACAAAGGAAAGGAATAATTTCGTCTAGGCTTCAGCCGCCTGCGGAGGTATCAAAGCCATTTGACGCAAGATCTTTGATTGGTAATAAGAACAAGCAAAATTCGTCATAACGGTTCTCCAGTAGTTGGACTCCATTGTTGAAAACTCCCTCCGAAATTCTTACCACTGAAAATGTGAGTTTCCGGAAACCTCAGCCACTTACAAGGAGGTCATTCCTTGATGCTAAAAAGCACTGCTCATTTCACAATGACATTGGGCATAACACAAACGAATGTGTAGCCCTAAAAAACGAAATTGAAGCAACTGTGAAGTCCGGAAAACTTGAACATTTAGTCAAAGGCACTAAACCAGGGACTGGTAAGGCTCCCGCACGAGACAACCAGGGCCCGTCCAAAAAGCAGGTCAAAGATTTGAACGTCTACATGATTCAAGGCGGACATAGGATTGGAGGAAAAAGGAGAGCACTCCTGGATGAGGAGTGGAAAACGAACCAGTAATCTTTCCACGAGTTAAAGGCGGCCCATGCAATAAGAATCCTTTGATATTCACCGCCCTCTTTGGTCATTACCGGTCTCAATATGTTTTCTTCGACGCTGGTAGTACATCTGACATTATGTAAGAACAGTGCTTCGAGCAACTTGACGATGAAGAAAAGGAGAGGTTAAAACCTATTCATGCTCCTGTATCTGTTTTGGGGGTGAGGTGATGTACCCTTGAGGGGTGATATCTTTTCCAGTCACTCTTGGTGATGGAATTCATTCAAGAACTAAGGAAGTTGAGTTTTTGGTTCTACCAGCACTTCCAAACATGACATCATTCTGGGGCGGGAAGCAATTGGTGACTTCAATTCTTACCCGTCCACAGCTCACGGTGCGGTACGAGTTCCAACCTGCACCGGCATAGCGATTATTCATGTTAATCGACACTGCTTCACAATGGAAAGTTCAAAGCCTAGCAAAGTCCCGAAGCAAACTCAAAGGACTGAGTCGGAAAAATGGGTGCTGAACAAAAAATTCCCTGATCAGACAGTTGTAATTGGACCAGCCATCTCAGAGATAGTAAGAACTTTCTTAAAATAGCTGTTAACCAAGAACATGGACATCTTCGCTTGGAAACCCGCGGACATGACGGGTGTCTCACAGAACATTGCGGAACACAAATTCAGAGAAAACCCGATGTTTACTCCAATTGTTCAAAAGAAGTGAAAGATGGGCTCTGAACAAACTAAAGCTATGAATGAGCAAGTACAAGATCTCCTTCACGCTGGAATCGTTCGCCCAATCCAATACCAGACTTGGGTCGCCAATTCGGTTATTGTCCCCAAAAGCAATGGGACATGGCGGATGTGCATAGATTTCAAAGATCTGAACAAGGCGTACCCCAAAGACTGTTATCCGCTACCGGAGATTGATCTCAAATTCGATGCCGTACTCCCGTTTAAATTTAAATGCTTTCTAGATGCCTACAAAGTCTATCATCAAATCCGCATGGCGACAGGCGTCGAAGACAAGACAGCGTTTCGCACAGACCAAGGCACATTCTGCTATATGTTGATGCCCTTTGGTTTAAAGAACGCGGGCGCTACATATCAACGGTTGATGGACGAGGCATTTAAAAAACAGATTGGTTGAAACTTGGAAGTTTACGTGGATGATCTCATAATCAAAAGCACTGAGGAAGATCAAATGTTGAGAGACATCGAAGAAACATTTGCTACGTTAAGAAGTATAAACATGAAGCTGAATCCAGCTAAATGTTCTTTTGGGATGGAAGAGGGAAAATTCCTCGGAGTAATAGTTACAGGCGCGGGCTTCAAAACAAATCCGGATAAAGTCCAGGCAGTGGCCCGCATGCCTTCTCCCTCTTCCCTCAAAGAAGTTCAGACACTCAATGGAAGGTTAGTTGCATTAAATCGAATCCTAGCAAACCACGCAGCCAAATCTTACACATTTGTTTCGACTTTGAAAAATTGCCTTAAGAAAGCAAAATTCAAATGGACTGCGAAAGCTGAAAAAGCATTCCTAGAGCTCAAGAATTTTTTGATTGAATTACCCACCTTGACAGCACCGTACGCGGGAGAACCCTTGACATTATACCTTTCGGAGTCTGATATTGCCATTGGGGTTGACTACTGACAGATAGAAAGAATGTTCAAACACCAATATACTACGTCAGTAGGACATTGTCAGACCCAGAGACCAGATATTCAATGCTTGAAAAATTAGTCCTGGCAATAGTTTATGTTGCCTGGCGTCTCCGCAGATATTTTCAAGGTCAACCCATCAACGTGTTAATGGGATACAAGCTCAAAAATGTACTGAGTAAGCCGAAATTGTCCGGACGATTGGCGAAGTGGGCCATTGAGCTGTGTGAACACGTGATCGAATATAAACCCAGGCTAGCAATTAAGGGGCAGGTGTTGGCGGACTTCGTCACTGCACAAGGTCAAGTTTGGTCATAGTTTACGGACGGAGCTTCAAGCAGCGAAGGATCTGGTGCAGGCCTCAGGCTGGTCAATCCCAAGGGTCACGAATTTACTTACGCTATCAAGTTAGACTTCAAAAGTACTAGCAATGAAGCGGAGTATGAAGCCTTCCCGGCAGGTCTAAGAATCGCTAAAAAGCTTGGGGTAAACACTTAGAAGTACGGGTAGACTCTATGTTGATTGCAGGACAGATTAATGGAACTTTCGAAGCAAAAACTGACGTAATGGCTTCATAACTGTCACAGGCAAAGGACTTGATTCATCAATTTTCCTCTTTCAACATTATTCACATCAAGAGGAGTGAAAATAAGTCAGCGGATGCCCTTAGCAAGTTGGCTTCAACAAATTTTGAGCACTTTGCTAAGGATATTCGCGTTGAAGTCCTTGATCACCCGTCCATTCCACAAAATCAAGTTCTGGTAATTCAGACTGGCGTGGAATCCTGGATGACACCGATTATAGCTTATCAGTCGTCAGGAATGTTGCTAGGAGAGAAACCCGCGGCTCGAAAAATCAAACACAATGCCTTGAATTACCAAATGAACGATGGAGTTTTGTATCGAAGATCATTCTTGGGACCATTGTTGCATTGTGTGGATGTTGAAGACGCGAACTACCTGATATGGGAAGTTCAGGAGGGCAATTATGGCTTACACGCGGCTCCAAGGATGGTCGTAGCAAAGCTTATGAACGCTAGATACTATTGGCCAGGGATGCACTTAGACGCTGTGCAAGAAATCAAGAAATGTGATTCATGCCAGGGTCATGCTCCGAACACCCTGCGCCTGGCCGTTCCAGAAATGGGCTATCGAAATTATGGGACCTTTCCCAGAAGCTTCTGGACGAGTCAAGTTTTTGATAGTGGTCATTGATTACTTTTCCAAGTGGGTGGAAGCCAAACTAGTTGCATCTATTATGAATCGAACGTTAAGAAATTCCTTTGGGAATTCATTATTTGCCGGTTTGGTCTTCCGGAAGAACTTGTAAGTGACAATGGGACCCAGTTTGCAGATAGCGGATTACAAGAATGGCTGAAAGAGCTTCAAGTCATTCAAAACTTTACATCTGTAGCTCATTCGCAAGCAAACGGCCAGGTTGAACGGACTAATAGAACAATCAAGGAGGGGATTAAAGCAAGATTAGGTACTAAACGCACAGGCTGGGTTGGCGAATTGCCCCATGTACTTTGGGCCTTCGTCACCTTAAAGAATTCCAGTAATTCTGAGACGCCTTTCAGTTTAACTTATGGCACTGAGGTCATGAACCTGGCAGAAATTGGGATTCCATCTTCTAGAGTTTTGATGATCGATGATAACGATCATGAGCTCCGGATGAATCTAAACCTCCTTAAAGAAAGGAGGGAATTGGCATCGATCCGCGAGCATAATTATAAACACCAATTGCAGAAAAATTATAACTCGCGAATCCAAAAGTCTACATTCGATGCAGGAGACTTTGTCTTCCGCAATAACGAAGCTTCTGGCCAAGAACCTCCGGGCAAGTTGGCCCCAACTTGGGAAGGCCCTTACAAAGTAAAGAAAGTTCTATCAAAGGGTTCTTACAAGTTAGAGAAGTTGGACGGGACTGAGGTCCCTAGAACTTGGAATGTGGCACAGTTAAAGGAATGCTACATCTAATAGACTAGTAGAAGACATGTAGTGTCCCCTTTTGTAATTTCATTCGGCTTATGCCTGATCTATAAAAGTTTTGTAATTTCCACAATTCTACCCTCGTGTAACATGTATTTCCATTAGTATGTAATCCTTTATTAACAAGAAAGAAGATCCTATAAACACTTATATTACGAAGCATACGACAAAGTGTACCGGACAAGACAAACTTCTTATTATTTATCAAAATGGATTTCAAAAAGACGATAACTACAGAAGAGAAGGATCTATATCTATGACGCCGCATCTTTATTTTCCGCGTTTTCACCTTCCGCATCATCTATATATTCTTCACCCCCCTCGTCAATACCAAGGAGAGCTTTCAATTGGTCTATACCGTCTTCTTTTTCTGCAAGTTCAGGTATTTGCTCCTCAATGGAAAACTTTAAGTTGTCAAAGGTTTTTGTTTTCTCATTAAGAATCTTGGAAGTGTCCTGTCCGTGTAAGACAAATTCCTCTGGAAGTTTACTATCTTCTGCAAATTTAAAAACCTTCCTCGAAACCCGTCCGTTGGCCATCTTGAGAAGACGCAACCAAGAGAGCTGCAAGACAGTCCCCAAGCTCATCACCTTCCCGAACGTGGGAAATAACCTGTTAGAACAAACAAATGTGAATAATTGTTGATAATATAGTTATTTATCTTAAACAAATAGAAATACCTTGGGAATTCCTTCCGCTAGTAGCCATTTCTTATCTGCCTTGGCCCGAACAAGCTCCATCTTGTTCCTGGCGCATTCCAAAGCTTGCTCCCGGCTCTTGGTAAGCAAAGTTGGCAAGGCGTTTGTCTTTGGCGGCTAACTCGGCCTTCAGAGTTTCTATCAGCTCATTGCGCTCGTCCAGTTGTTGCTGGTGAGCAATGTTGGCCTCCTCAGCAACAGACCGACGAGCCGCCTCTGCTTCTAGAGCCGTCTTGGCATCCGCCAATTGGCGTTCAGCATTTTCGGCAGCCAGGCGGTTGTCTTGGGCTTATTTCTTCGCCTCAACAGTTTCCTTTTCTGCCTGGCTGTCTTGGCTTCTAGCTCATCCCACGTCTCATTCATACCCAACCAGTCTCGGCATATCTCTTGGCAGGTAGAGACAGCATTCCCCAAGCAGTAAGAATAAGAGTTCAGTAATTCTTGGCGAATGCGGTTCCGTTGACGCTCCCTCTCGGTGGAAGGAAGGCTTTCTTGCAAGTACTCCAAACACACGCCCGCGTCACCAAGTGTTGTATCCTGACGTAAATTCCAACGCGGACGATGCACTGGAATTCCCTCCTCACGAGGAGGCGGAGATGTCTGCCACCCATACGCAAAGGCGCTAACCCCCCTGATCTTTAAAACGATGAAGGGTGTAGAGGGGTGCTGAGACAACAGGATCTTCAGAGTCATCATTCTTCTTCTCCCGGAGAGGAGAAGCGTCCGTGATAACGATTGGATCTTGAGCGGCCTTAAGTGAGGATGGTGATGGAGAAGGAGGCGGAGTTGATCCTCTCTGATCTGAAGGGTCCTTGGAAGAACCTTCAAAAAATCCCACAGGATAGAGTCTAATTAGAATAGCATATCAACTAAATTGGTAAATGTAGTAATATTGACATTACCTAGAGCAGCTGTTGTAGGCATAAGTTGTTGAAGACGTTCCTCCAGCGTTTCCCTCTTGTGTTTTTTGATGGGGGGCAGGTTTAGTTGTTCGTTCTTTGTGTTTCCCAATTACTTTGGGAACGCATACTTTAACCTGGCATTCGTCCTTAATAATAGCATCAGACGCTTGATGCTCCTCTTTAGAGGCAGCATCCACAACCAGACGCTCACCTTCAGTGGTGACGTCAATATCCTTTTTGCTCTCCGCCTCACTGGTGGATGATTTTTGGTTCCGCTTGCGGGTTAAACCTATAATTGATTGTGAAGCATCCAAACAGTCAATAGTGTCAGCAGAAAATTCTTCATCACGGGGTGACGACTCTTCACTGGAAGAAAGGAGTACTATCACCCCGCTAGAAGTAACAGTAGTAATAGGACGGGGTTTCGAAAACTACGGGTTCCAGGCAGAGAGTGGTGGAGAATACAAGTTGTGGCGGGTGCGTTCAAGGATTGGTCCATCCCTTGGATCAATAGGACGACGAACCATGAGACCTTCCTCATGGTCCAGAAGGGTGCTAAACACTGAACCCTCACCTGCATTTACAAACAAAACAATTAGAACTTCGGCGGAACCCTGAAATAATCAAAGATGATCTTACTCTTGTCAGGCTTCTCGTAGTAGGATTCCAAGTCCGGAAAAGGCCATAATCGGCTCATCTTGGCACTCACCATCGCCCCCTCATGAATCGCACGCATAGGGGTGGGCGTACTATTTAGGGTCGTAAACCATGAAACATTTGTTTGAGTGGTGGCATGAACCGTTGGCATCTCCGCGTCTGATTTGCGATAAGACATCGCAAATGGGATGTCATCCTCTCGAATCCAGAAAAATCTTGGTTTCCAATCATAGAGACTACGATACCATTCGGTAAAAAGTACCACCTTCCCAGTGGTGGCCCAGCTATACCACCCATCACGGAAGGTCATTTTGTAGAAAACCGCAAACATTTCGACGGACGAATCCAAGTTGCGGGCTTGGCAACAAAACTCAAAATGGCGAATCCTTAACATCCCAATGGGATGGATTTGGGATAAGTGGACTCCATGCGTCGTCAGGATGGACTGAATTAATTTCGTTATAGGGAATCTGAAGTTCCCTGTAGTAAAAAATCGGCATATACGGCCATTTTATTGGCCGGAGGACTAGTGGCAATAGATCCGTCGGCAGGATACTCAGGCTCCCATTCCGGCGATAAACCGTAGATGTTAACTATATCCATATAGTCCTTCTCCTTGAGGTTAAAAACAACCTCATGAATAGTAGGGGCACCCTTCTTGTTTCCCGCCATCAGGAGCAATAAACCAGGCAAATTCTAAGAAATTTGGTAGGTGAAGAACAACCTTGGCAATTTCAGATCTTAGATCAGAAAGGAAAAAGAAGAGAGTTGGAAAAGATAAGAATGAATGGAAGAGGGGATTGCTCTATTTATACAAATCGCAATTAACGCGACTGATTGACTGCCGGCAGAGAGAGAAAAAGGCATACCAACCAATAATCGACACGTTAGGCGGGAAAAACGAAACAGCGAGAGCGCACTGTCAAAAGGCACCACACATGTCGTGTCATTTATCTCACAACGTTTCTCTTTCCGCCACGTCATCCTGGTCACACCACTTGAAAAATATTCAAAATTGAATAATTCAAAAATATCTCGCAATATATTATTTTAAGGCGGAACAATACACAATTCACAAGAAGACAAAAATTTACTTTTCATTCATAATAAAGATATTTACAATACATGAAAAGAAATTACAAAATCCCAGAACTAATCTATGGATCTTGGGCGGATGCGTCTTCCGACGGAGTATCCTCTGGCGGTGTAGGATGGGTGTCATCTGATTCTTCCTCCAGATACTCCTTTAACCATTTCACTCCGTCACTAGTCGTAGCAAACTCAGGGAGCATGTTTTGCAAAGGAAATGATACGTTATCATACTCATTGATGCGCATATCATATTCCTGAGAAACATCCAGCCCATAAAGCGGGTGATCTACAAAAGAGAGACTGGTCTGGTCATACATCATCCCTTCATTAAACCCTGTTACACGGTCGGATGCGGAAGAAGCCTTAAGCAGGAAAGCAAGGCTATCAGTCAGCTCAGGTCCTTCCTTGATGTGTTTAATAACCTGTTACAAATAGAGAAACTTATTAAACAATTGACAGCCAAAGTTATATAACAAGCGTAAGATTGGGAGAACATACCGCATTGAGACCTTGGCCCAGTAGCCATCGTCGTTCCCTTTCTGCCCGTTCCGCTCTCTCTTGGAGTTCACGGAACTTGTCAGCTATTTTTTGTTTGTCATCAAGATACTCAGCTGCACGGGCTTCCGCTTCATCACGTGCCTGCAGAAGAGAGTTATAAGCAGCTTGCATCTCAGCAACATTTTTATCTTTAAGATCAGCCCGCTCCTTCTGCAACTTCAGTTCTGCCTCAAGCTCTTGGATTTTGGCACCTTGGCGGGTCACTTGGCTTTCTAAAGCTGAATTGGCATCAAGTGCCTTGGCCAGGTCCTCCTTCTTCATCTGAGTTTCCTCTCAGGTGGCTTGAAGAATGGAATTCTGTCTGTCACAAGCCTCTTTCCATTTCCGAGCAGCAGCCGTGTGATTATCCTTCTCAGTCTTGAGGGTAATTTCGACATCGGATAACTTCCATTTCGCTGTATTGGCTACTACACGATACTCATCGGCTTCCTTTTTTGCCTTCTCTACAAAACGAGTCATCTCTCCTAGCTTCCCGCCCATCATACGCCATTCACGCAAAATTTCTTGTCCACAAGCCAAAGTATTGGCTAAAGATGAGGAATAGTCCATATGGATGTCATGGCGAGAACGTCCACGCTGATAGATTCGCTCCACGGGCGGTACGCATTGACTAATGAACGTCACAGAGACGTCCGGATCGGTGAAGCGAGATCCGTTCATGATATTCTTGTGAGGAATAAACTTGTAATAATCTTCCCCTGGGTTCGGCTCCCCATAATAGTCTGAACTTGTTGTTTGGGGACGCACAGGGATGGAAGAAGACTGCTGAGGAGCATCACGCGCCGCCACCTCTTCAACATTCTGAAGAGGGCGTTGAAATTGAGTTCCCTCTCCTTCACCCATGAAGAATGGTGAGGATGAGATTGAGGAGAAAACTCTGGCGCTTTAAATGCCTCCTTGCCCGCATCAGCTTCCTTCCCTTTAGAATCGGAATCATCCACATCTCCAAACAGATAGTCCAAAGGTTCCTCAGTCTCCGGCGGAGGAACTGGGCCCTCTTGGTTCCTTTCAAGAAGAGGAGTTGGTGGTTTATCCCCCTTCTCTGGTGGAGGTGACGGTAATTTTTCGCTTATGCCAACAACCACGGACGAATCTGCACAATCAGAATACACATGTGTATTAGTTAAAACTCAAAAGTGTAAAGGACGATGTTTTTGTAACATACCAGCCAGCCCCTTCATGCGCTTGGCAAGACTGATTTTCTGTTTCACGGGGCGCTGTGTTCGAAGTTTCTTTGCCACCGGTCCTCCTTCAGCAGCAGCTGCGTGACTTAAACCCGTGTCACTTGCCCGCGAGGACCAAAAGTCCCTTTTCCGCTCTAAATCTGCCAGCATATGTGAGACGGATGAATTTTCAGAAAAATCATCCGAAACTTCCGTTTCTTGGGAGGATGATTCGTCACTCGAGGAAAGAATGACGATCACCCCATCGGAGGTAAGAACGTTGAGGGGAGGAGGGTTAAGGATGTACGTACCTGTAAGGAAAACGGCTTCCGAAGCCATTGGTTCAGCGCGTACCCTAGTGGGAAAGAGAAAAAGCTTCTTGGTCCTCTCAAGGACAGGCATTTCTTTAATGTCACGTATACGCTTTCCCATGCACCCTTTATTTTCAAAGAGGGCATTCAGCATTGGTCCTTCACATGAAAAACCACATGAAGGAAGTTAGTTAAACAGCTCCATATATAAGTAGAAAAAGGGAAAGAAGTATAACTTATGTTCATTCAAGCCCATAAAGACAGGCTCCAAATCAATACACTAGGGCTTCCTCTTGTAACGCCCGCATAGGAGATGGTGATGTGTTGCAAAACACATAGCGTTTTATCCTGTTTTTGTGTTGTTTTGTGCGTAAACTGTTAACGAATATAACTTGTTCTTGCATGAAATTAAATGTTTGTGTATATGATAGGTCCCATGTTGAAGAGAGCGAAAAAACGAGTTTAATGAATAAAGAATCAACTCAAACGGGATTCAGATGAAACTGGTATTCGCGTTTGAAGATAAACGAGACAGAAAACGAAGAAACGAGCACCCAGGACCTGGCCCCGCTACGCGACCAGGTGAGGCATCCATGCCCGCACTATGCGATGTCCCACATATCCCAAAGGCTGCCAAGAATGTTCAGGAATCAGCTACCCCGTCTATTTTGTCTTCTAGTGGGCCTTGTGGGCTTGTTTTAACCTATTTTATATTTGGAATGAGGTGTTTAAACATCTATTTTGGAGCATAAACCCTATGAACGAAATAACCTTCATTCCAGCTATCCCACATCAGTTCCATAGGAGTTTACAAAGAGGAGAAGCAACTGGTTCGCTTTTCATCACCCGGTTGTCGGTTTTGCTTGTTTTAACGTTTGTGAGTTCGTTTTCGGGTTTTAGACATTCAAACCTATTGTAATCAGATTCTAATGAACATTCTTATCATTTATATCTATTTTATCTACTGTTCATTGATTATGATTGGCTAAACCTCTTTTTTCTACCTTGGTTAGAGATTATTGTTCGGTTTTGATGAACAAAATAGATTGTTTGATTAATATGACTTGAATTGCTATTGAAAGTTTGGTTTAATGATGAATTAGGTTATGTTTAGTGGCTGTGATTTTATTGATTTTATCTCACAATCATGTACTTCGATTAATTGAATTGGTTTTGATTGATAGTTGCAAGTTCAATTCTTTACTTTGTGTTTAGAGTTTGTTTGCGGTAGGATCAACCGTAGGGTTTTATTGAGATTGTTAATTGATTGAGTTCAGCGGGTTAAGCACCTTCTTAGAGACCGAGAGGTGGTAGGAAGTAAAGTCGTCTTATAGCTTTTTCTTGTTAGGATAAGGGTTGCGCGAGAGCGGGTTCGGTTCTTGTGGGGTTTGGGTTCGTGAGCGATTAGTTGGTCTAGTTTTATTTAAACCAAATTGTTCCTCTATACTTTGTTTCATAGTATTCTTTTCCATTAGGGTCGTGTGTCGGTGAGTCCGAGAGGAGAGTCGGCATTAGAACACCTTAGCATTTGTTTCCCGGTTTATTCTTAAAATCAATTAAGTGTAAGTTAGGGTTTGGTTAGTGAGACCGAGAGGTGATCTAGCTTTCTTGAGCGAACCTTAGTTATGTCATCTTTAGATACCGGTGTCTTGAGGTCATTCAATCCATTAGCTTGTTAGACCGTCTATATGATTCTTACCTAGGTAGACGATTTCTCCGATTGCAGTTAAGCTTCAAAGATTCGTTAAGTGTTTCGTCAAGTTTAGTTAAGTTAAGTTAAGTCTAGTTAGTTAATTTAGTTAAAGTAAATTAGGTTAAGTAGTTAATTTTTATAAATCATTTAAATATTCTTAGGTGAGTCTTCGTTAGGGTTAAGTATTAAAAACATTTTCACGTGTCTTTGTGTTCGATACTCGGACTTCCTTAGTTCTATACTATTAGTGATCGTTACACTTGCCGGTTTTGTGTGGTTTCTTTAGGAGTCTTGTTTTATAAATTTAAAGCTTAGATGTGAGTTGCTTAGAAAGAGTATCATTAGACACACATCAAGTTTCTGGCGCCGCTGCCGGGGACACGTTTGAGGCGTATTGAGAACGACTCGAGTTAGGGACTTGCCTAATGTATTTCGTATTTATATTTAGATTAGATTAGTTATTTTAATTAGTTTAGTTTATTTTAGTTTAGTGTAGTTTAAGTTTAGTTTTATTTTTATTATAATTATTGTTATTCTTAACTATTTTATCTATTTTTATCTGGTGCCTGTGATCCGTTTCTTTTGAGTGTTCTTTACAGGAAAAATGTTTCGATTTTAAGTTCGAGAACCATGGTGCAAAGTTTGTGGCGGAAATCACTGGGTGCATGTTGCTTTTGAGAGGAGAAATGTAGAAGTCGAGGCACAGAAAGCTACATGGGAATCACTTTGGGCAAAGTCTCCTCCATACCGATTTGCATATGATCAAATGGGGAACTTCTTTGGGTATAAAGATTTGTCAGGGAATATATTAGAGCCCACCCCAGAATTGGAGGCAATAATGGATGATGTATTGTTTGCTATTAGAAATGATTTGGAATATATTCCACCTTTGAATCCACATTTGTTTGAAACCCTGAGTGAGATTGAAGATACCAGAATGGAGGAGCAGAGAGTATATGAGTATGTTCCCTCTTGGGAGGAAGAATTTAAGGATGAGTTTGGTGAAGAGTTGATGGACTTTGCCATTACAGATGAAGGCGAGTTTGACCCACTTGGTGATCTAAAGTTGCTTGAAGATTTAATATATAACGAGCCAAGTGTGGGGATCCAGAAGGAGCTTTGTTAGGAGAGCCATGAGGTAGTTAGTGATTCTGTCCTTCCAACACTTCACCTCGATTGTGAAAAAACAAAACACGAACCGAACTCAATCTCCATTCGGGACGTGTTAAGGTTTAAAAATTTGGCTAAAAGAATTAGAAGGAGGATTTCTGGGCGAAGAAATTGTAGTGTGATGAAGAGATTGACTTCCCCGTTTCACTTCATTGAACCATTTTTGGGGGAAATAAAGAGTTGGTGGGCCGAGTTTAATTCATATGGTCGGGCCCATGAGAGTTGTGCAATTGGTTTCTTACCGACCAATTGTAAAAGGAGAGTGTTGAGGAGCATCGATGGGAAGAGGATAAAGGAGAAGCCTCCTGATTGAGGTTTCGGGAGCGAGTCCGGCTGAAGACTATTAAATAAACTTAGCGCTTCCCGGAAGGCAACCCGGTAATCTCTTTCCTTATTATTTTATCTTCATTTTTATTTTTATTTTCGAGTTTTGCCGGGTTTTTTCTTCTCTTACTTGCATTTTAGTCCTTGGTTGGTTGATGACGGTTGATGAGTTGGAGTTTAAAACAAGTGTGGGGGTGCAATTTGCTTAAGGATTGACGCTTTCGTTCGTTAGTGATAGCTAGATAAAGAGCACTGGAGTTTTAAGCTTGCGTTCGAATAGGAGGTCGAGGAACATGATTCACCACACACTTTCATGATCACATATACCAGGGGATTCTGTTTCACTTTATTTTTTTTTATGTTTAGTTTTGTCTTTTCCTTGTCTCACATTGAGGACAATGTAAAATTTAAGCCTGGGGATGGAGAACTGACGTTTTAATTTTTAAGAAAAATAAAAGAATATTGAAAATCCTGGGAGTTAATATTTAAAAAAAATAATAATAACTTTTAAAGAAAAATGTCCCTTGGAATTTGTTTTTCCTCTACGAAGCAGGAAATGATATTATTACCGTTGAAACTGAATTTCGATGCTTAGGGAGGATTACCATAATCTAAAAACTTTGAGATGGTTATACTTAGATGCACTTAAAACCAGCACACACCACATGTCCATCTTTTTACAAGCTTAGAAATTGTTATATATTTTAGCGTGATATAAAATATTGAAAAAAAAAGAGAAAAAAAAAGTGAAGTATGTTTTGAAAGTTATGTGTATTATCAAAAGTTGTTCAAGAAAAGCAAATGATTGTGAGAAAGTTATGTACTATAAAATGCCAAAGAAGCATTCTCAAAGTTAGCAAAAGAGGCTAAAGATGCACATACTAGACGGGACTTAGAGTTTACGTGTTACCAAGGGAATAGTGACTCTGAGGATACACTATTGGGGCTCGAAGGTTCTTAGACAATAAATATAAAATTAGTAATTTATAGGACAACGAAATAACCTTCATTCAAGCCATCCCACATCAGTTCCATAGGAGTTTACAAAGAGGAGAAACAACTGGTTCGCTGTCTCATCACCCGGTTGTCGGTTTTGCTTGTTTTAACGTTTGTGAGTTCGTTTTCGGGTTTTAGACATTCAAACCTTTTGTAATCAGATTCTAATGAACATGCTTATCATTTATATCTATTTTATCTACTGTTCATTGATTATGATTGGCTAAACCTCTTTGTTCTACCTTGGTTAGAGATTATTGTTCGGTTTTGATGAACAAAATAGATTGTTTGATTAATATGACTTGAATTGCTATTGAAAGTTTGGTTTAATGATGAATTAGATTGTGTTTAGTGGCTGTGATTTTATTGATTTTATCTCACAATCACGTACTTCGATTAATTGAATTGGTTTTGATTGATAGTTGCATGTTCAATTCTTTACTTTGTGTTTAGAGTTTGTTTGCGGTAGGATCAACCGTAGGGTTTTATTGAGATTGTTACTTGATTGAGTTCAGCGGGTTAAGCACCTTCTTAGAGACCAAGAGGTGATAGGAAGTAAAGTCGTCTCATAGCTTTTTCTTGTTAGGATTAGGATTGCACGAGAGCGGGTTCGGTTCTTGTCGGGTGTGGGTTCGTGAGCGATTAGTTGGTCTAGTTTGAGTTAAACCAAATTGTTCCTCTATCATTGGTTGCGTAGTATTCGTTTCCATTAGGGTCGTGTGTCAGTGAGTCCGAGAGGAGAGTCGGCATTAGAACACCTTAGCATTTGTTTCCCGGTTTGTTCTTAAAATCAATTAAGTGTAAGTTAGGGTTTGTTAGTGAGACCGAGAGGTGATCTAGCTTTATTGAGCGAACCTTAGTTGTGTCATCTTTAGATACCGGTGTCATGAGGTCATTCAATCCATTAGCTTGTTAGACCGTCTATATGATACTTACCTAGGTAGACGATTTCTCTTATTGCAGTTAAGCTTCAAAGTTTCGTTAAGTGTTTCGTCAAGTTTAGTTAAGTTAAGTTAAGTCTAGTTAGTTAATTTAGTTAATGTAAATTAGGTTAAGTAGTTAATTATTAAAAATCATTTAAATATTCTTAGGTGAGTCTTGGTTAGGGTTAAGTATTAAAAACATTTTCACGTGTCCTTGTGCTCGATACTCGGACTTCCTTAGTTCTATGCTATTAGTGATCGGTACACTTGACGGTTTTATGTGGTTTCTTTAGGAGTCTTGTTTTATAAATTTAAAGCTTAGTTGTGAGTTACTTAGAAAGAGCATCATTAGACACACATCTGATGGTTCCGAAATTAAGGTGCGGAACCATTCCATGCCCTCGTGGGCAGCCGTGACAAAGTCCGGAAGTGCCTCATTGGCGGGCCGGAGAACCATGACATCTGGAACAATATTCTCTGAAATCCAGAAAAATCTGTGGCGCCAGTCTTTAGAACCTACCTCGGATACAACGCCGATAACCCTCTCGGCTATGGTATTACACTTAAACCACCCGCCACAGTTGGTCATCTGATAGAAAGCAGGGCATCGATAAATCCGCAACAACATTCCTTTGGCGGTACGCACAAACTTGAAATGGCGAATATACATAATGGTGAGAGGATGTAACTAGGATAAGTGAATCCCATAGGCGCTCAGAACCTTCATAAAAAAATTTGTTATGGGAAACCGAAAGTTCCCATAAACAAAGAAGTCAGCGTAGACGGCCATCTTGCCTATCGGAGACAGACTGGCAACAGATCCGGCAACTGGAAACTCGGGTTCCCATTCTGGTGGAATGCCATACACGCGAAGCAACTCTTCGTATTCGGCTTGATTCCATCTAATCTCCACTTCGACAATATTTGGAATTGACGCTTGATTAGCCATTGGCCCAGTAAAAAATGGAAAACAACGAGCAATTTTGAAAAGTAATATATCGGTTAATCGATGGACTATGAAAAATCGAAAAAAAGAAGAAGAGAAATCAAAGGCGATAAAACTTCGAAATGAAGATCACTTCACCTATTTATACCCATCGCAATTAATGTGATGGGATATGAACAGGGGAAAGAGAAAACCATCGCCTAATTAACAGACGCCACGTCACGCGGGAAATTTAAAAAAGAGAAAAAGGTGCACAGTAGGGTACAGTGACAGCCGGCATAAATGTCCCATCACCAGCTCAGGCGCCTGCAAGTGGTCAACTTGTCCTTTTTCATGATTATCCACAGTTTCAACAGAAAATATTTCCACCAACTTGCAAAATTCAAAAACCCCCAAAATGTCAAAGTCCAAAATTTCACCCGCATAAAAACTTCACGCGGAAGAAACACTAGACTGGGGGACTTATAGAGGTAGGGTACCAAAAAAACCCAAATACCCTCAAGTATCACCCGCGGGTCAACGAGAAGCTCCCTACAAGCCACCCGCGGGACATATGGATCAACCCGCATAAACCTTTAAAGAAAGAACATTCTCATGTCATGCGGAAGCATCCGGGCACCCTCATACGTCATCCGCATGGTAGCATATCTACCCGCCAAAGTAACCTAGAGGCGATGCCAACATGACAACTGCAATTAACCAACTACCTTCTAGAAGAACTACCATGATTGTTACTTGGAGAATATGTGACCCGTCGACCAATGAATGAAGGACACCTGGCCAGGTTGTTATAACCGTGCACATGGCCACTTAAATAACTCGTCCTATCATGAATCAAGACGTGTCCAGGTTGTTACGCCCATGCACATGTTACGTATAGTTCAACCTATCTTATGAAGACACGTGTCCAGACGGTTATAGGAGCATCTTCTAGAAAGGGACAGCTGGCCCAATCATATTCCCACATCCTTCGGCTATAAATACCCTCTCGATCTCCATGAGGTATTCATTCACTCCCAATTATTTACTCTCATAGACTTAAGTACTTTCTTTTTATCAGAACTGTACTGATTCTCATGCAGGAGGGTAGTTACGGGAAACCCCCTCTCTTGTCCTTCCAGTAACGAGCTCACGGTGTCTATTTTGCAGGTTACGGTCACTGGAATTTGGGAAGTTGTGCTCATATCGTATTTGGTTGCTATTCGTATCCTATCATGTTGACTCATTGGATCTAAGACCCGTCAAGGAGATTAGATCCGTGTTATCATTTATCAAACCCTTCCCCATCACTAAAAAATTAAAATTTTTTTCAAAAACACACTCAATCCTTTCTATCATTTCATTTTCCTAACCCTAAATTATAAAAAGTTGCCACACCAACTTTTCATGTATGAAAACTTACTATTCATCATTTATCAAATGTATGTGAGTATATAAAACAAAAAAAATAATAATAAGCGTTTATGAGTAACATAAAAATAAAAATAGGGAATATGATGTGGGGAGTTTTTTTTTTTAAATAAGATATGAACTTTGAAAAGGTATGATTTTCAGTTAAATTGTAGAGTGGAATATGATGAAGGAAACTCCAATACTCTCACAGGTATGACCATTTTAAGAGAGTTTTCCGATTCAATGAGGAACCACATGCAAACTTGGCAGCATATTAGGAATATGAAGGATAAAAACTTTATGTGCGTTTATGTGTGTTTTCATATATTTATGTATGTTTTCATAACAGTAACGAATCTAGACATAAATCTCACAGTTAATGTTTATTTTTTTACCGTATTTCATACAATATAAACGATACAAAAACATATTTCGACGGTTAAGATTGGAATCGGTCAAGCCAACGTTAGCTTTAATATTTGACAACCAAATGAAAAGTGGTGTGCTTTCCGGTTTCCACCCATACATGAGCAAGGTCATGCATTCCACACAATTTTGCAAATTTATCATCTTTTTTTTTAAGTGTGATAAAGGGTCGTACGATCACCCGAAATACACCCTCTTTTTCCATTACTACAATCATTCTGATACATTTCCGAAAATGCCACTATCTTAGATATGTAAAACTTAGAAAACGAATCCCATAGATTTAATCCATATATATTTTTTAACAAACTAATTAAGACCTCGCTAAATCTATTTCCAACTTCTTGAATTTGCATATCCAAAATCGTAATAAAACTTCAAAACAAAATGATAATTTTGTTGAGCATGTTTAATTTGATGTTTCTCATTCAAAAGAAAGAAAAAAAACATGTTAATGACTTCTATTTGCTTAGGCATTTTTTTTGGGCTTTATTTGATTTGAGCTTTTAAAAATGATGATTCTATTAAGCCTGTTTCTGTTTGAGCTTATTTATGTTTAATGTTTCTCGTTCAAACGGATAAAAAAAGATTAACAGTTTTTATTTGCTTTGTGCTATAAACTTTGTTTGGGCTTTATTTTATTTGAACTTTTAGTTGGTTGGACTTTAAACAAAACCGGGTAACATAATATTTTTTCAAGGGCAGCGAAATACAAAAATCAACCCAAAATGAAAAAAGATTTACACTGCCGATGAAAAGTTGAAAGGTAGCGAATGCTACCACTAATTATGAATTAGATCTACCCCTGATTCATTATATGTTTTTTCTTCATGAAATATTTGTTTATAATATTAATGAACAAGTGCGGACACGCTTATTATCTAACTAACAAAGACAAACAATAAAATGTGTTCGTCGTTTGAGATCGATGGTTATATATGTTGGTTTATAGGCTTCAATGTAGTAACTTAAATTTATTTATATTACTGAGTTAACTTTTTAAATTTATATTATTTAATATATTATGAAATGTTTAATACGTTAAATAATTAAAATATTATTATTCAATTGCGTATCTAAATGATAATAAAAACTAACCTATATATCAAAATACGTAAAATTATTATAACAAAATAAGTGTGAAAGTTGATGTAAAAATGTACGTGGCATCTTCATTCGAACATTCTAGTGGTAACGATGCATTTGGGTCCTACTAAAGATACCATCCAAAATTAAAAACACCCACCCAATCTGTCACCCATCAGGCGATCCGCCATAGATCACAGGTTTTTGTCTTATTATGTCAAAGTGATTTGTCTTATTATGTCTGTACCTGATCCGCCACATATTGAGCGATCCGCCACAGACCTCGTACACGTCAACCTCGGACTATCAAATCCGTCAAACGTCGTACATGATACGCCACGGATCGGGCAATATGCCACAGATTAAATAAATAATTGAATTTGAAGGTTTTCCGTCTCCCTTTCTCTATATATTTGAAGGTTTCCTCAATTTGTGAAGATTAAAACAAGTATATAAAAACAAGTATCTAACCTAACATATGTTAAAATATAGAAAGTATATGGACTTATATGATATTTTGTTTGATGACGGGAACGATGAGCAGTCGGGCTACGCATACAACGATCAGCCGGAGCAGTCAGGCTTGCCATATTTGAATGAACTTCTAGACTCGAACCATGAGCCGGGGTATGCAAATATCGAGCAGCACGACTTACCAAATCCTGACCAGGTTATTTAGTGTATTTATATAGTGCAATAGCGCGTTATTTATTTTTTAAATATTATACGTTGCCATTATATTTTATCAGGGGTATATCATATACGGCGGTAGTCACCTTTCCTGGCCAGAGGATAATAGGATATTGCCGAATACATATGATGCCAGACTCGAGGAGCCTTATGGTCAGTCTTCGCAGCAGTTACATGTAGACGGTTCGTATTACGGAACCTAGAATTCGTACCAGTTACCTTTAGGAGAGCAACCATACATGTCAAGACCAGTCACAAGCAACATCATTGATGGCATTCAAGAGGCTTACAGTGAAGGAGGCGATGATGATGATGATGATGATGATGGTTATCGTTACATACGGGAGACGACATTTTCCTATGTAACTGATAATGTATGTGTCACAACCCCATCTTAGGCTTAGGAGTGTGATCCATAGTTGGTACCATATTTGTATATAAATCAGAGTTACGGTTATTAGCGGAAGTCTTATAAAAACATAGGATCGAAATTATAAATATTTACATTACAAAATACGAGACAAAAGTCTCGTTTTAAGTTTACTTGTTATAAGTTTTACAAAACCATCATATTTTAATATTCAAACAAAATTATCCGAGCCATCGGATTCTTGAGCTTCTTCGTCTTCACAAGCTCTAATCTTGATTACCTGCAAAATGTTATAAAATACGTCAGCAACGAATGTTGGTGAATATGCTGACGCTAAAAATATTTTCTTTACTTAATCACCCCTCGAGGCCACGTAAGTCTCGGCTCATCTTGGCTTAGGAATAATCATGTTAAACAATCATCATAAACTCGAGTCTCTACAATAGGTCACCTCAGCAAAACGCCGCAGCGTTTCGACATAACTTTGGTACCATAAATATACACATGGTCAGTCTCACTCGGACATAACTTAGGTCCGGCCCATCGTGGCTGGAGGTCGTGACCAAGCGTGGTGCGATGTGCCCACCGCGTTCCACATATGTAAGGATCCAGACAAACGTATACCACAGCCTGAGGGCTAGGCTTATACTCTTATTTACAATGTTTTTAGAGACACGTAACCTCATGTAAAGTTTTACACATAACACGTTTGATTGTTTGAAAACAAGTTTGTAAAAGTGGGGCGTATTCACCTTTCGAATGGGATTGGCTTCCAACACCGTCCGTTGAGTCTTTCTCGCTATCTCGCACCTATAGTACGAGTATAACTATCATTAGTCGGATACACGATCCGACTTAAGACCTTTAGTCTTATTTATCTCGATGAACCTTTAGTTCATTATCTCTTTTACTTAAAACTTTTAGTTAAAAAGTAATCTTTATAAATCTTTAGTTTATTTATAAAAACCCTACGTTTCTTCTTCATTAAAAAACGTATTTCTTTCTTTATTACTTAAGTATACTCATTATACTTAAATAAGATATTTTATAACAAAGATTAATCATATACATCTATATATACTCACATATATATTTTATTTTTCTTTCTTTATTTTCTTTGTTATATATTACTTTGTTTATCGAGAATAACTTCGACTTGGGGTATTAAGCCTTTTATAATAATATTTTATTATTATTTTATTTGGGCATCATGCCTACATCTCTTGGCTCAAAATTCCCTACACACTTGGGCAGCTCTTCAACTCTATCCTTTCATATCAACACACGCTTGATCAACCCTTTAACACGTTTATCGAGACGTCAATTCCCCATGGCACGTTCTTCGAGATGATTGTCGGGACATCGGGCAGCACCTCCTTCATGATTAGGATGTTGTCGGGGAGTGGTGTGAATATCGAGGTAATGGGCACGGAAAACGAGGAATCGGGCACACAAAACGAGGTGGATCAAAGGCACGCTTTTCGAGGTCTAGAGAGAAATTAGAGAGAGAATAGTATGTGTGATTTGGTGTGAGTTGGAATGAATCCCGTGGCTGCTATTTGTAGAGCAGATTTTGGACCCTATCGCGGTACGGGATGGGTCCCTTGGCAAGCCCATCGCGTACCGCGATATAGGCTTGCTGAGTCACAGCCTAGACCTGCCACGAGGCGACACGTGGCGGACGTGTTGCCACATGGTGACACGTGGCAGCAGACGTTGCCACCGTGTGCCACGTGTCACGTTGTGTCAGATACACCATCGCGGTACGTGATGGTGCTCTCTTCTGATCCATCGCGTAGCGCGATGGGTCAGGAAATTCAGAATTTTCATTTTAGCCCTTGCAGTTTAGAAATTGATAGTTTTTGTCCTTTGACTTTGGAAACTTGACATTTTTTGCTCGATATTTTCCGTGATGTTACATCCTCCCCACCTTGAAATAAATCTCGTCCTCGAGATTGCTTACGAGAACAAGTGGGGGTATTTCTTTCTCATTTCAGACTCGAGTTCCCAAGTATACTCAGGCCCTCTTCGTGAGTCCCATCTTACTTTCATGATTTTCAAAGTTCGTCTTTTTAGTTTCTTAGTTTTCGAATCTTCAATTTGTATTGGTCTTTCAATAAATTTTAAGTTCTCGTTAAATTCTACATATTTTAGTGGCATTGAAAGAGATTCATCGGCTAGACACTTACGTAGATTCGAAACATGGAACACGTCGTGTATCCCTTGTATTTCCTCGGGTAGTCGTAATCGATATGCAACAGTGCCGATTCGTTCGAGTACCTCTAAGGGTCCAACGAATCGAGGACTTAGCTTTCCTTTCTTGCCGAAGCGAACGACGCCTTTCCATGGCGAGACTTTTAATAGAACTTTGTCGGTGGTTTCTTGGACTATTTCAGGTCCAGACAATTTATTGTCTCCGGTTTCAGACCAGCACACGGGAGTTCTACATTTTCGACCATATAACGCCTCGAATGGTGCGGCTTGAATACTCGTGTGATAACTATTGTTATACGAAAATTCCATTAGGTTCCACCTAAGTCTATCACACAAGAGTGGAGCATATCTTCCAACGTTTGAATTGTCCTTTCACTCTACCCATCAGTTTGTGGATGATAGGCGGTGCTAAGGTTTAACTTTGTACCTAACGCTTGTTAGAAGCTTTTCTAAAAAAGAGACGTAAAGCAACTGTCTCGATCAGAGATTATAGATATCGGTACTCCATGTAAAGCAACAATGTTGTTCACATATATACGCGCTAATCTATCCATTGAGTACGTCTCATTGATTGGAATGAAATATGCGGATTTGGTTAATCTATCGACGATATCCCAAATAGCATTGTGTTGTTGAGTCGTTTTCGGGAGTTTGGTAATGAAATCCCTAGTAATTAACTCCCACTTCCATATGGGAAGTTCGGGTTGCTGAAGCAGTCCCGAAGGTTTTTGGTGTTCAGCCTTAACTTTCAAACAAGTTAAGCATTTCGCAACATGCGAAGCGATGTCCTTTTTCATCCCATTCCACCAGTAGTTTGGTTTAAGGTTTTGATACATCTTATCACTATCGGGGTGCATCATGTATTTGGATTTATGTGCCTCATTCATAATCTTTTCACGCAAGTCCCCAACGATTGGTACCCAGATTCTGTTTCCCATTCTAAGGATACCATCGTCACCTTTGACTAGCGAGTCAATGGTGCTGTTGTGTTTTTCATCGGAGATCTTGTTTTCATTGATCGCTTGAGTTTGAGCAGATTTGATTTGGTCGATAAGATCAATTTGAAGTTCTAACCTTAACGCTCGGACTCTTTTTGGGTTTTCGTGCTCTTTACAATTTAAGGCGTCGGCCACAACGTTGGCTTTACCTTCGTGATAAACGATCTCATAATCGTAGTCATTGAGAATTTCCATCCAGCGTCGTTGGCGCATATTAAGCTCTTTTTGATCGAAGATGTGTTTTAAGCTTTTATGATCGGTGTACACGATAAATCTTACTCCATAGAGATAGTGCCTCAACATCTTTAATGCAAATATTATGGCGCCTAACTCTAGATCGTGAGTCGTATAGTTCTTTTCGTGCACCTTGAGTTGACGAGAGGCATAAGCGATTACTTTCTTTCGTTGCATTAGTACACATCCTAAACCAAAATGAGATGCGTCACTAAAGACAACAAAGTCTTTGGTACCTTCTAGCAAAGCCAGTATAGGAGCTTGGGTAAGCTTTTGTTTAAGTATATCGAATGCCTCTTGTTGTTTCGTTCCCCATTCATACTTGATATTCTTGCGAGTTAAAGAAGTTAAGGGAACAGCAATTCGGGAAAAGTTTTCGATGAACCTACGGTAGTAGCCGGCCAATCCTAAGAACTTCGAATCTCGGTTGGCGACTTCGGAATATCCAACTTAGAGATAGCTTCAATCTTAGCGGGGTCCACTTGAATACCGTTAGCGTTGATGATATGACCAAGAAATTGCACCTCGTGCAACCAGAACTCGCATTTCGAGAACTTGGCGTACAACTTCTCGGTTCTAAGAATCTCAAGTAATTTTCGAAGAAGATTTTCATTATCATCCTTAGACTTGGAGTAAATAAGTATGTCGTCGATGAAGACGATAACAAGTTTATCCAAGTAAGGCTTGCAGATACGATTCATCATATCCATGAATGCGCCTGGCGCATTAGTAAGTCCGAATGGCATAACGGTGAACTCATAATGGCCATACCTTGTTCGAAAATCTGTTTTCGGAATATCTTCAGATTGAACTTTAAGTTGGTGATAGCCAGAACGAAGATCAATTTTTGAGAAATAGCTAGCACCTTGAAGTTGGTCGAAAAGATCGTCGATTCGAGGGAGTGGATAACGATTCTTTATTGTGACTTTGTTGAGAGCTCGGTAATCAATGCACATACGCATGGATCCATCCTTCTTCTTGACAAGTAGTGTTGGCGCTCCCCATGGTGATGAACTTGGTCATATAAAGCCTTTCTCGAGAAGTTCGTCTAGTTGTTTCTTCAGTTCTTTCATCATGGTTGGCGCGAGGCGATACGGAGCCTTGGCGATCGGAGCAGTACAAGGAATAAGATCGATCCTAAACTCTACTTCACGATCGGGAGGAATGCCAGGAAGTTCGTCAGGAAAGACATCGGCATAATCGGAAACAACAGGAACGTCTTTGATTTCCTTGGGCTTTGATTCTTCGGTGACGTAGGCCATGAATGCTAAGCATCCTTGATTTAAACATTTGTTAGCCCTTATCATGGAGATTAGGCTAACTTGGCCAGCGTCTTTATCCCCTTCAATTCGAATAGTTCGTTTATCAGGGGCTCGAAGTTCAACGGTCTTGCTATTGTAGAGGATACGAGCATGGTTGTCGGATAACCAATCCATACCCAATACAATGTCAAAACCAGCAAGAGTCATGGGTAGTAATTGAATAGGCAAAACATAACCGGCTAATAAGATTTTTCCGTTTTCTAGGGCTTCGGAGATTTTAATAGTTTTGCCATTAGCGGTCTCGACGCTTGGAGTTTTATTTAGTTTGATTAAAGGTTCGTTTAATAGACTACAAAAGTTATAATCTATAAAACTTAAGTTAGCTCCTGAATCAAACAAGACTCTATCATAAGCGTTGTTAACAAGGAACGTACCGGTGATGGTTTCCGATGTGTTGGCCGCTTTCTTCGTATCGAGGACGAAGACTCTTGCATTACCCTTCTTGGGCTCGTTCTTTTGACCGCTACCACTCGCACCACCAGTCGCGGGTTTATTTTTGGGGCACTCGAAGCTGAGATGTCAAATCTCCTTACAGTTGTATCGCGTCATCTTCTCCATCCAACAGTCGGTCGTAGCATGGCCGGGTTTATTGCACGATTCACAGACTCGAGGAGCAAAGTTGCATCTACCTCTATGATACTTCTTGCAAATTTTGCATTGAGGGATGCCGAGGTTGGATCCAGACCTTCGTTGGTCTATTCCTTTACCCTTGAAATGGGTGTCTCCTCCTTTCTTTGAGTCGTGTGTTGTTACGACTTTCTTATCTTCCTCCTTATTGCAGATCATTCCGCCCATCAAGTATCCAGCCAACTCCATCGCAGAGTCGGCGGTTTGTGGCAAGTGCGATCTCACCATGTCACAAATTTCTCGTGGTAGTCCCCAAATATAACGTGTGACCTTACTGGACTCGGGGATAACCAGCTGGGGAACCAAGTGACAGTATTCGTGGAATTTTGTATTATACTCACGAAGGTTCGTTCCAACCACCTTGTGAGTCAAGAACTTGGTTTGAATTTGGTCCCTTTCATGCATCGGACAGAACTTTGACATTAATAACTCTTTGAACTCATTCCAAGTCATGTTGTACATCACCTCCCTTCCTCTACTCATCATTAACGTGTTCCTCCACTCAAGCGCTTCGCCTTTGAACATCAGGGCGGAGTATTGAATTTTCTCATCATCAGAACACTTGCTAGTAAACACAATAGTCTCCATCTCCTCGAGCCACCTCACGGTTGTGATGGCTCCCTTGTCACCATGGAACTCCTTCGGTCCATAGTACTTGAAATCTTTAAACGAACATCCACCAATCTTGAGTTTCTTAAATTTTTGTCTAACTTCTCCATCGGCATTTGACTCATGAACACTCTCTTCTAGATGAGATGGTTTCGGATGTGACTTAACAGATTTTTGAGAAGGGTGAACAGATTGGGAATGTTTTGTTTGTCTAGATTGTGATCTAAACTCAGATTCTTCCCTAACAGCTTTCTTAATCATTTGTTGGATTTGATTCAAATATTTATCGGGAATTGGTTCGACTTGTTCTTTCTCATGACCTTTCCCTTTGGCTTCACGTTTCTCAGCTTCCTTTCGGGAAACCTCTCGATTATCACTTTGTCTAGACATTCTTTATCTTTTATTCTTTATCTGAAATTTAACATATTTCTTTTCTTAATACACAAATTTTATTTATTTCACATATATACATATCATAAAATGATATGTATATTATTTTACAACATTCTTATATATCGTTTAAGCGATACATAAATTCCTATCCTTATTACATTGTATATTACACATAACATACAAACTATCTTAACATACAACTTCAACTCTTGAAAGTATGCCATCAACACCATCAGTCTCTCAATCCTTCATGAATTTCTTCACCACCTTGGTTAGCTTGTTACACTTTCGAAGAAGCTTGTCTTCTATCTTCTTCTTTTTCTTCTCATCCAAAGCAATTTTCTTCCTAAGGTCATCAGTTTCGTGTAAGGCTCGATCCAAATGCTCCTTTTGTGATTGTGGCATCTTGTTTGGGTATCCATACTTCGGAGGTGGGTCGCGGTAACCCATCATAACAATGTCATAATGGTTTTTCGGGTTTGGATACGGAGATGTTGTCACATCGGAGGGATAGTTGAAAAATGCATCGGCAGCTTTATTTTGCTCACGGATCTCATTAGCCAGTTCTTCAATGGATGGAATCTCACCATGGTATGGTGGAAAACTTGATGACGCTTTACCCTTGAGTTCATGGAGAAATTGCATATACGGGTCGACCGAACCATAGCTTGGAGTTGAGTGTTGTTCTTCATTTGATGTGGTTATTTCATTTGGATTGTCATGATATTCCTCCTCAGGGTCAGTTTCCTCTTCCGGTTCCTCTTCTGGTTCTTCTTCTATTTCCTCTTCGGTCATTGCCGGCATGTGAATCTTTTCATATGGCATTGCCACTCTCATCTTGGGTTTGTGAGATGGCCCTTCCTTGTTGATGCGAGAATCGGCAGAATCCATATTTGAAGTACCGGTATGCCACCTTCGTTGATCGGAGTGACATTGCATCCAGTCGGATGAAGAAGATTTTGGTTCCTCCTTAATTGGTAAGTTGGAGAGGAAAGCATACGAAGGATGAGGATTTGGTGGTAAGTGTGTTGATCCTCCGGAATGGGTAATACGGTGGGATTTCGGTTGGTTGATATGTCGGGATCTCGGTAGGATGATATGTCGGGACCTCGGATGGTTGATACATCGGTAAACTTGTTGGATGGTAGCTGGAAGTTTTGGTGCTTGATATATTTGATGTGGAGTGTTATCTAGGTGGTAGATTGGACTTGGATTGGGGTTTTGGTTATGTTCTTCGTCGGAGTTCAAGAATGATTCAAAATAATCCTTGCTCATGATGCCTCTTGGAAACTTGTAATACTTCCTTGCTCTACTTGCTTCATTATCATAATATTCCATTAACTTCTCGTAAGACATCTTGATAGGTGGTTTAGATTGAGGAGAGGGAAAGAAAGGGATACCAACCAATCTTATCCCTATTTCAAATAAACAAGTAAATGTTTCCTATGCTTGGATCGAAGCTTGGGTATTGTTTTATGATACCCAATTCGCTAAGATCGATGACTCTGATACCAACCTGTCACACCCCCATCTTAGGCCTAGGAGTGTGATCCATAGTTGGTATCATATTTGTATATAAATCAGAGTTACGGTTATTAGCGGAAGTCTTATAAAAACATAAGGATCGAAATTATAAATATTTACATTACAAAATACGAGACGAAAGTCTCGTTTCAAGTTTACTTGTTATAAGTTTTACAAAACCATCATTTTTTAATATTCAAACAAAATTATCCGAGCCATCGGATTCTTGAGCTTCTTCGTCTTCACAAGCTCTAATCTTGATTACCTGCAAAATGTTATAAAATACATCAGCAACGAATGCTGGTGAATATGCTGACGCTAAAAATATTTTCTTTACTTAATCACCCCTCGAGACCACGTAAGTCTCGGCCCATCTTGGCTTAGGAATAATCAAGTTAAACAATCATCATAAACTCGAGTCTCTACACTAGGTCACCTCAGCAAGACACCGCAACGTTTCGACATAACTTTGGTACCATAAATATACACATGGTCAGTCTCACTCGGACATAACTTAGGTCCGGCCCATCGTGGCCGGAGGTCGTGACCAAGCGTGGTGCGATGTGCCCACTGCGTTTCACATATGTAAGGATCCAGACAAACGTATACCACAGCCTGAGGACTAGGCTTATACTTTTATTTGCAATGTTTTTAGAGACACGTATCCTCATGTAAAGTTTTACACATAACACATTTGATTGTTTGAAAAAAAGTTTGTAAAAGTGGGGCGTATTCACCTTTCGAATGGGATCGGCTTCCAACACCTTCCGTTGAGTCTTTTTCGCTATCTCGCACCTATAGTACAAGTATAACTATCATTAGTCGGATACACGATCCGGCTTAAGACCTTTAGTCTTATTTATCTCGATGAACCTTTAGTTCATTATCTCTTTTACTTTAAATCTTTAAGTTAAAAAATAATCTTTATAAACCTTTAGTTTATTTATAAAAACCCTACGTTACTTCTTATTTAAGAAACGTATTTCTTTCTTTATTACTTAAGTATGCTCATTATACTTAAATAATATATTTTATAACAAAGATTAATCATATACATATATATATACTCACATATATATTTTATTTTTCTTTCTTTATTTTCTTTGTTATATATTGCTTTGTTTATCGAGAATAACTTCGACTTGGGGTATTAAGCCCTTTATAATAATATTTTATTATTATTTTATTTGGGTATCATGCCTACCTCTCTTGGCTCAATATTCCCTACACACTTGGGCAGCACTTCGACTCTATCCTCCTTATCAACACACGCTTGATCAACCCTTTGACACGTTATCGAGACGTCAATTCCCCATGGCACGTTCTTCGAGATGATTGTCGGGATGTCGGGCAACACCTCCTTCTTGATTAGGATGTTGTCGGGGAGTGGTATGAATATCGAGGTAATGGGCACGAAAAACGAGGAATCAGGCACACCAAACGAGGTGGATCGAAGGCACGCTTTTCGAGGTCTAGAGAGAAGTTAGAGAGAGTAGTATGTGTGATTTGGTGTGAGTTGGAATGAATCCCGTGGCTGCTATTTATAGAGCAGATTTTGGACCCCATCGCGGTACGGGATGGATCCCTTGGCAAGCCCATCGCGTACCGCGATATAGGCTTGCTGAGTCACAGCCTAGACTTGCCACGTGGCGACACGTGGCAGGCGTCGCGCCACGTGGCGACACGTGGCGGCAGTTGTTTCCACCGTGTTCCACGTGTAACGTTGTGTCAGATACCCCATCGCGGTACACGATGGGGCTCTCTTCTGATCCATCGCATAGCGCGATGGGTCAGGAAATTCAGAATTATCATTTTAGCCCTTGCAGTTTAGAAGTTGATAGTTTTGGTCCTTTGACTTTGGAAACTTGACATTTTTGGCTCGATATTTTCCGTGATGTTACAGTATGACCTATTTTTTTAAACTTATTATTATTCTTTTTCAACACGTTACTAAATATTACTTTATTACATTGCTTGATATCAGTATTTTAATTCTCTTGATGAATTGGTGGATTGGGTTAAGAAGACAAGACGGGAGCATGGTTGTGTTATCTCTGTCCAACATTCAAGGAACAAAAGCGTTGAACTTGTATGCAATCGAGGTGGGGAACCAGAACTCAAGGCAAGGGTGAGGCATACCGGGAGTATTAAAAGGGGTTGTCCCTTTAAACTTGTCGGGAGATACAACGCGGCAGGTGATTGTTGGAAGCTAGAGGTTGTTAACGAGATGCACAACCACGATCCCGTTGTGTTTGAGGAGGGGCAACCGGCTCTAAGGAAACTGACCGACGAGGAAATTGATATGGTTGCGACGTTGCATAGGCATGGTCTTAGGCCTACTAAAATTAAGGCATCCATAAAGGAACGCTTTCCCAGTAACAAATGTATTACTATGGACATATACAACGTCGTGAAGCTTGTTGATGACCAAGATAAAATTGGTAACACCCCCATCCAGGTACTTTTTGTAAGAATATTATTATTTTGTAAAACTCTTTTTAATATATATTATTTTGAATATATATTATTTTGTTTTATCATATATAAAATATATATATTCTGTAAGATTTAATAAGAATATTATTTATAATATTATTTTATTATATTATTTTTATTATAATTCTGATATTTAATAAGAATATTTATAATATTTAGTAATTTTTTGTTAAACCCAACGTAGGTACTTGAAAATTTTCTTCAAACCCATGGGTTTACCTTTTACACATGGGAGATTCCTTCCACCTACAGGACGGAGAATGTTTTCTTCTGTCACGAGAAGTCGCATACCATGTGGTGTGCGTTCCCAGATTTGTGGTTAATTGACATAACGTACAACACCAACATGTAAAAGTAGCCGTTTGTTCAGTTTATTGGTGTGACGTAGACATCAAAGTCTTTCTGTATTGCGCACGCGGTTATCTTTAGGGAACAAGAGTGTAACTTCACATGGGCCCTAGAACGACTTAAAGACATGCTCGGCGATTGTAGTCCCGTGTCATCCTGACTGACAAGGACCAAGCCTTGATGAAATCCTGTGAAATAGTCTTTCCCGATGCTACCAAAAACCCTTGTAGGTGGCACATCACACAGAACATAAAAAAACATAAGAGTCTTTTTCAGACAGATATTTTTGAATCTTTCTCTTACTGGTGGAAAGTCTTGTACGAGTCGCCAACAAAATCTATGTACGACTACAACTGCGGTCAAATGGAAGCAACGTTAGCTGGACACGACAGACGTGGTAAGTCTTTGTCCCGTATGTACACATGATTTTAGATTCTAGTTGTACATTGCCTAAATTGTTTTTTTTTATTATTTGTTTGTAGAGGCTTGGTATTATATTCGCGACAATTGGTTGGGTCCATACAAAGATAAGTTCGTGTCCTGCTGGATTGACGACCGATTAAACTTCGGCGAGCATACAACAAACAGAGTAGAGGGCTAGCACACGAACTTGGAGAGATACCTTATGGGGGCCGAACAATTCGCTAGACTCTATTGCGGCGTTTGCCCTTGAAGTCGTGAATTCCGAAATGGAAAAAATCAGTGCGACCCTTGAAGACTCTCGTGTTAGGACCAAGAAGTACCATAAGTTGACTTTGTTTAATAAGCTACATAATAGGGTGTCAACTTTTGCTCTCTCTAAACTTGACAAAGAGCTGACTTTGCTTGACACATTGCAAGATACGGGGGCTTTATGCGACCACTGGTTACAAACATCCTGGGCTTGTCGTGTGCTTGTAAGCTTAACTGGTACACTATTAACAATATACATATTCCATTAAAAGACATAGACCCCTTTTGGAGGAAGCTCGATTTTAGTCCGGCGTTTGTTCGATACGAAGAACCAGTCTATGAAACGGAACTGGAAGATGTGAAAAAACAAGTTCTAGGGCTAAAAAACCGAATGCAAAAAAAAGTCTACTCTCAAATATAATGTCTGTTCTTCCTGGGAAATCAAACAAGGAGGAGTATGAGAAACGAGAGGACCCTCGGGGGCGTCCAAATCTAAACCAACAAGCCAAAAAAAGAGAAACCCCTAGACAGAGCTTGTATCCCCCGTCGCCGTCAACAGATCCCCACAGACATTGCTCATACTCCCTGTCCAGGTCAACTGATCCTTACAGACACAGCTCGTACTCGCTGTCCCCGTCATTTGATCCCCACAGACACAGCTCGTACGCCCCATCCCCATCATTTGATCCCCACAGACACAGCTCGTACGCCCCCTCCCTATCACGGGAACACCCGAAACCCTCACCAACTCTTTTTCACGTTCCCAGTCTCAGTCTCAGCCCCGGTTTAAGATACCTAAACCACCAAAACATTCATCTAAAAAGAAACAGACCGCAACCGACCTTGGTTTCCCATTACTGCATAACCCAAAGCACGTCCCAGTCATAGAAAATTATATGCACCTCATTCCCACCTGGGCATTCCCGTTCATCTCAGGAATAAGCGATATAAAGCCAGATGGTAATTGCGGTTTCCTAGCAATCGCTCTCGGTTTAGGCATGCGTCAAATAGACTGGAAGGACGTTAGAGCACGCATGAGGAATGATATGGACACTAACCAATCATGGTGTAGGCACAGGTTGAACTACGAGACAACCGGTAATTATGAAACGGTTCGTGATTCGCTAGACTACTCGACGTCAGTTTTATTCCAGCAAAAGAGTAGCTGGTTTACGGTACCTGGGCACGGACACGTAGTGGCTCAATCGTATGACTGTGTTTTAATCAATCTCCATCTGACTTCCAGTGATAGCTATCTTAAATGTTAATGATCATCATTGGCTCAACATACAATTAGAAGGGAATTTCCTCGTGCCGCTACCAGCACGTCAATGGGAAGGATACGCCAATGAAGTGGTACACGAATGGAAGTCTTTGTACGAAGATCGTATAAAAGAGTATCTGCGAATAAGGGAAACTTGGCAGGTGCAAACTGAAGAGCCAGTTTATTTATTGTGATATGTACGTTGTTTGAGAAACTATGAATAAAATGTTTGTATTATTATGAATAATTATTAATAAAATGTTTGTGTTATCAAAAATTTTTTAATAAGAAATAACATGATAAAATATATATTTTTATAAATAATATAATTTTATAATAATATATAACATGATAAAATATATTTTTGATAATATATATATTTTTTAAAAGTACTTTTAAAAAGTAAAATGTTTGTGTTATCATCAATTTTTAATGAGAATTAACATGATAATAAGAAATAATATATAAAATAATACATTTTATAAAATAATATCTGATCCATTTTATAAAAATAATATATATTTTATAAAATAATATCTGATCTATTTTATAAAAATAATATATATTTTATATTAATATATTTTATAATAAGAAATAATATAAAATAAAACAAGAAATATCTGCCTGTAGATCAGATCCGCCACATATCGACCGATCTGCCACGGATTCTGCAGATCAAATCCGTGGCTGATCGGTCGATATGTGGCGGATCTGATCCATATTTTATTATGTTAAATACCCACGGGTTATAACCGTTTAACTCGCCAAAACCACAAAAAGCGCTCAACCTCTCAACCTTTCAATCAAAACATCACAGATTATACCACCAAAACCACCACCACCACTGGAAAATAATGACGACGGGGTCCGAAAATAGCATCTACACAGCCATAATACTTTCGTTCTGAAATAGTGATGTCTGTGTAAATGCTATTTTGGAGTCTGTTATTATTACAAAACAAAAAGCCCAAATAAAACCATATGTTGGCGGAAAATTATGACGATGGAGTCCGAAAATAGTATCTACACAGCCATAATAATTTCATTCAGAAATAGTGGTGGCTGTGTAAAGGTTATTTTGGAGTCCGTTATTATTACCAAATTATAAAATAGTAAATATAAACTAATATATATAAAATAAATTTTAAAAATATATATTTATAACATTAAATATATATTATAAATAATAGTGCAGCTGTCGTGAGCTAGCGAAACACTTTAGTAATCCCCATTCATAAATCCCAACAGTGTCCTTTATTGGGGATTGTGGCGATTGTGGGGATTAGCACTGGTCAGCCACATAATAAAGTCTCGTATCAACCTTCATAGGGTTTCCAGTATCAAGAAAGATGGCACCGATGCGCCCACATGGGGGCATCGAGCAATCTTTGGTTTTTGATGAATTCGGTGTCACCCCAAATTGTCGCCTTGCTGATGTTAACAGATCAACGACTCCATGATATTAGCAAGGGCTGACACAGCTAATGGAGGAAACATGTGGGCATAACGGTACCTGTATAGGGTACATTATTTAAAGTTATCCAATGTATCCTGGCGGATTTGACATTTCGGTGATTGGAGTGCTGTGACCGACAGAGATACGCGGGCATAACAGATTATACCCCTTTTTTGTGGGGCAAACCTATAGCTGTGGCCGAAACAGATTCTGGTGACTTGCTTGCCGGTGAGTGGAGAGCTGCGGCAAAGATGTGCTGTTTTGATGCTATTTATGGAGTGCTTATCCAGAATAACTGCTAATAAACAAGAAAATGATTAGGAATTAGTCGCTGCATAGAATTTGATTTAATATCCAGTGCTTTTTGATGTAAGTATTCAAATTTGTAATTTATTATTGGTTTAATATCAAATTTGTGTTGTTATTAGTATAAATTCGTTTATATATTATGAATATATAATATTATTTTATATTGACTCTTTAATTCTTAAATAAAAAAAATAAAAATAATAAAAAAATTAAAAAAAAACCTAATATGTGGCGGATCGGTCGATTAGTGGCGGATCGATGTTCACACAGCTACTATGTACGTCGTCTGGTTACACTTTCAAACATAACAAACACAAACCCTAACACACCGATTCCAGATCCGAACATCGTCGCCCTTTAACATAACCTATTCCAGATCCGACTCGACAACATCAAGTAAGTAAAATACTTGTATTATACTCTAGTTTGATATAGGTTTTGATTTAGATTAAGGGTCAGAGTTTGAGCATACCCATCGGGTTTGGATTTCGGATTTGCAAAACTGGTTGGATTAAGGGTTTGATGTTAGATTTGGGTTTTAGTTTATCAAACTTTTTCAAAACGGGTTTGGATTCGGATTTGAAAACAGGTTTGGGTTGCGGGTTTGATAATGAAACGGGTTTGGGTTACGGGTTTGATAATGAAACGGGTTTGGGTTACGGGTTTGGGTTTGGGTTACGGGTTTGATAACGAAACAGGTTTGGGTTACGGGTTTGAAAAAGGGTTTGGGTTACGGGTTTGGGTTACGTTTTGATAATGAAACAGGTTTGGGTTACGGGTTTGATAATGAAATGGGTTGGGGTTATGGGTTTGATAATGAAACGGGTTTGGGTTATAGGTTTGATAATGAAACGAGTTTGGGTTATGGGTTTTATAAGGAAACGGGTTTGGGTTACGGGATAATGAAACGGGTTTAGGTTACGGGTTTGATAATGGAACGGGTTTGGGTTACGGGTTTGAAAACGGGTTTTGGTTACAAGTTTGAAACGGGTTTGGTTACGAGTTTGAAAACGGGTTTGATAATGAAACGAGTTAGAAAACGGGTTATCCGTATTATATAATTATAATAAAATAAAAAATAAACATTATATTTATATCTTAAACATAGATGGCGAATAGATGCGTTGAAGGGGATGAGTATCTTGCTGGCTACGCGCATTTGACTTTTGACCCGGAGTCCGATTTCCATATCCAGTTTACGCAGCTTTGGAAAATGGTTCCGCATCCTACCTCGACCTTGTCTGAGGAGTTTATAAAAAATGTTGGGGCGGAAGAGAGGATAAAAAATATTGTTGGGAAGAATACACCGTGGGAGAGATTGTTTACCGCCCAACAACCAGCGTACCGGGCGCTCACGCTAGAGTTTTACTCTACGTTCCTTTTCAGGTATTTTTTTTACTTTTCAATTAACTTATAAAGTAGATTTAACGAACTTGTAAATATTGTTTCAGGCCACGCCCAGATGGAGAGCCGCAGGTCGAGATGATGCTTGATGGTGCGGATACCCGTCTGGCGGAGGTTCGGTTCCGTATGTTCGGGGAGGAGCGTTATCTGTCGATGGAGGAATTTGCTTTGGCGCTCGACTTGTACACACTTCAGGATTTATTCGACCTTGTTTACACGTAGAGCATACACGATACACCAGATGACGTGTTGAGGCGTTTTTGGACGGCGATTAGCGATGAACCTTGGCCTACCAACGATGAAGATTACATCTGAGACTGCCGAGTCTCATCCATCAGGACCCGTTGCACAGGTTTGTATATGTATATGTATAATATAATATAATATAATAATATTTTATTGTAAATTTTAAACAGGTATCTACACAGGCATATTGCTCAGACCGTACAGGTTCGTCACAAGGGGGCAGATCACTGCAACCTCCGTGACCTGTTTTTTTTTTTTTCTTTTTGTGATGCCTGCTTACGGGGAGACACTGCAACCTAGCTCGCTGTAACATTACAAAAATTTCGAGTCAATAATGTCAAGTTTTCCAAAGACAAGGGACCATTTCTATCAATTCCCAAACCCCAAGGGCTAAAATGAAAATTCTGGTTCTTTGGCCTATCGTGATACGCGACGGCCTTAGAATCAAGGTCATCGCGTATCGCGATGACCCTCCTGACAAAATGTAACACGTGTGCCACGTGGCAACGGTGGAACTATTTGTTGCCACGTGTCACCACGTGGCAGATCGATTGCCACGTGTCGCCACATGGCGCAACGCCTGCCACATGTCGCCACGTGGTAGGTCTAAGTGGTGATTCAGCTGGCCTACATCGCGATACGCGACGCGCTAGCCAAGGAAACCATCGCGTATCGCGACGGGCTTCCAGATTATGTCTATAAATAGCAGCTAGGGTTCTTCACAACTTATACCAAAAACACATACATAACTCTCTCTCTCTAACCTCTCTCTAAGATATATAAACCATACCCTCGATCCACCTCGATAAAGGTGTCCCGATTCCTCGATAAACGTGCCTTCGACTCCTCGATATTCGTGCCATCATCTTACGCCGTTCATATGAAGAAAGTGATACCATCCCGACGTTCCGACGATTCCTTTCAAGAAGTGTTGACGCCTCGTAAAGCATGCCAAGGTGTGGAGAAGTATCGTCAGAGAAAAAGGTGACGAAGGAAAGAGTATTAATTAAAGGAAATCAAGCGGCGACGAAGTGTTGCTCAAAGTGTGTTGGGTTTGTTAAGCCGACAAAGTTAGGCATAATGTTAGAATAAAATAATAATAAAATATTATAAAGGCTTAAACCCGAAGTCGAGGTTATACTCGATACCTCGAAAATAAAAGAAACATATATAACAAAGAAAAGAAAACGAAAAGAGAGAAAAATAAATGTATATATATATATGTGTGTGTGTGTGTGTAAATATGTATAATTCTTTGTTATAATTATTATTTAAGTAATAATGAGTATTCTTAAATAATAAGAAAAGAAAGAAATGTGTTTCTTATAGAAGAAGAAACGTAGGGTTTAAATAAAATAAGATATACTATAAGTTTTCTTATAAAAGAAATATATTTAAACTAAAGGGTTAAAGAGAAAAGAAATTTATAACTAAAGGTTTTAAAGTAAAAACGAGGCGGCGATTATAAAACAAGACTAAAGGTCTTAAGCCGGATTGTATATCCGAATAACAAATGGTTATACTCATACTATAGGTGCGAGATAGCAAAGGGAAAGACCCTCGAACGGTTTTTGAAGCCGATCCAAATTGAAAAGGTGAATACGCCCCAAACTTTACAAACTTGTTTTCAAACGAGTCCAGTGTGTTATGTGAAAAAGAGTTTACATGAGACTATGTGTCTCTAAAAAATTTATAAACGAAAAGTATAAACCTTGCCCTCAGGCTGTAGTATACGTTTGTCTGGGTCCTTACATATGGGGTAAAATGCGGTGGGCACATCTCACCACACTTGGTTATAGTACGCTCGCCTGCGGAGAGTAATGACCAGGTGTATACCTATGTTACCTAAGTAATGTCGAACGTTGCGGTGTTTGCTGGGGTGACCTTGTGTAGTGACTTGATTTTATAAATTGTATTGTTTTATAACTTGATTATTCATAAGTCAAGATGGGCCACACCTAAGTTATGTCTCGGGGGTAATCAAGTAAAAGAAAATATTTTAGCGTAAACATATTAACCAGCATTCGTTGCTGACGTATTTTCTAATATTTTGTAGGTAACCAAGAATAGAGCTTGGGGAGACGAAGTGCTCAAGAATCTGATGGCTCGGATATTTTGTTAAACTTAAATAGTAATGAATGGTGGTTTTTTAAAACTATAAACAAGTAAACTTATATGAGGCGTTCGTCTCATCTTTTGTAATGTAAATAACTATAACTTTAAACCAATATGTTTTATTAAAGTCTTCCGCATTAACCCTCTACTCTGATTTATTTACAATCATGGTACCAACTGTTGGTCGCACTCCTAGGCCTAAAATGGGGGTGTGATAGGTTGGTATCATAGCCATTGATCTTAGCGAATTAGGTATTACAAAGTAATACCTAAGCTTCGATCCAAGCATAGGAAAAATATTATCTATTACTTGTTTATTTGAATAGGGATAAGGTAGGTTGGTAACCTTTTCCTTCCCTCCTCATTCTAAACCACCCAACTTAGATGTCTTTCAAAGAATTAATGGAGAGTTATGATGGTGAAGCAAAAAGAGCCGGAATTTACTACTCATTTCCAAAAGACCATATGAGCGAGGACTACTATGAAGCATTTTTCAATCCCGACGTAGAGCATGATCTAACCAAACCATTTCAATATCCCGAAACAGAACAAAGTCCAACTAGCCTTCCCGATAACACTCCAAGTCAAACATATCAATCACCAAGACACTCAAGCTACCACTCGTCAAGCTTACCCATGTATCAACCATCCGAAGTTCCAAGGTATCATCCTTCCGAGGTTCCTACCTACCAACCATCTGAGGTCCCTCCATACTAACCATCTGGCGTTTCGACATAGCTACCACCGAATCCTCACCCTTCATACGCTTTTCTCTCCAACCGACCGATCAAAGAGGAACCAAGATCTCCCTCATCAGATTGGATGCAATGCCACTCAGATCAACGAAGATGGCATACCGAAAACTCTACCATGGATTCTGCCGACTCACGTCTCAACAAGGAAGGACCATCTCGCAAGCCCAAAATAAGGGTGATGATGCCGTACGAGAACATTCGCATGCCCGCAATATCAAAAGAAACTGCCCAATTATTGGAAGAAGAGGACCATAGGAAGAAGACCCGGAAGAAGAAACTGAAGAAGATCCGGAGGAGGAATACCCTGACAATCCTAATGAAGTGACAACGCCGATGGAAGAATCATTCTTCCACCAAAACCCAAGTTATGGATCCGTTGACCCTTACATGCAATTTCTCCAAGAACTCAAAGGAAAAGCGTCAACAAATTTTCCACCGTATCAAGGCGAGATCCCATCAATTTAAGACCAAGAGAATGAAATCCGGGAGCCGAATGAGGCTGCCGAAGCTTTCTTCAACTATCAGTCTGATGTGACCGCATCTCCATACCCAGATCCAAGAAACCATTATGACATAGTGATGATGGGTTACCGCGCCCCATCGCCAAGATACGGATATCTCAATGAGATTCCTCAGTCACAGAAAGAACACCTAGACCGAGCCTTGCATGAAACGGATGAATTGAGAAAGAAGATATCGCTGGATGAGAAGAAAAAGAAGAAGATAGGAGACAAGCTTCTTCGAAAATGCAACAAGTTGACCAAAGTGGTAAAGAAGTTCATGAAAGATTGAAGAAATGATGGTGAAGGATGTGATGTGGAAGTATATGTGTTAATGTAATATTTGTGTAATGTGTAATATAAGGATAGGTATATATATATATATATATATATATCAAGTGAATGATATATATATATAATGTTGTAAAGATAAAATATATATCATGTTATGGTATATATATTATAAAATATATAAATATATGTGTCTTAATAAAGGAAATTGTTAAATTTCAGATATAAAGAAAAATATTAAAAAGAAAAAGATAATGTCTCAAATCGAGTAATAACCATGAAACTTCTCGAAAAGAAGCAGACAAAAGAAAGGTAAGAGGAAAAGGTCCCGAAAAAGAACGAGAAGAACCAATTCCTGATAAATATATGAATCAAATACAGAAAATGATAAAAGATGCGGTTAGGGAAGAATCCGAGGGTAGATCTCAATCTAGAAAATCTAGAAAATCACAATCTGTTGAACCCTCTCGAAAATCTGTTTCTAAACCTCATCCTAGACCTTCTCATATGGAAGAAAGTGTTCATGAATCAAATGCTGATGGTGGAATTAGGAAAGAATTTAAGAAATTAAAGATAAGTGGATGTTCGTTCAAGGATTTCAAGTATTATGGACCAAAGGAATTCATGGTGACAAAGGAGCCATTACAACCATGAGGTGGCTTGAAGAAATGGAGTCGATTGTGATAATAAGCAATTGTTCCGACCAAGAGAAAATTCAATAATCTGCCCTTATGTTCAAAGGTGAAGCATTGGAGTGGTGGAACACGTTGATTCTAAGTAAAGGAAGAGAAGTGATGTACAATCTGTCTTAAGAAGAATTTAAGGAGATGCTAATGGCGAAGTTTTGTCCGATGCATGAGACTGACCAAATCCAAACCAAATTTCTGAATCATAAAGTCATTGTAACGAATCTTCGTGAGTACAACACCAAATTCCACGAATATTGTCGCCTGGTTCCCCAGCTTGTTAAACCTGAGTCCAGCAAAGTCACAAGGTATATTTGGGGATTACCGCGAGAAATTCGCGATATGGTGAGGTCTCACTTACCACAAACCTCCGACTCCACGATGGAATTGGCTAGTTACTTGATGGGCCGAATGATCCGCAACAAAGAGGAGGATAAAAAGGTCATAACAATGCACGACCCAAGGAAATGAGGAAACACTCGTTTCAAGGGTAAGGGTATTGATCAACGTAAGTCTAGCTTCAACCCCAATATTCCACACTGTAAAATTTGTAGAAAATACCATAGGGGTCGAGGCCACTTCACTCTGTCTTCTACAGCAAATGTCTGTGAATCGTGTCATAGACATGGCCACACTGCGGCCGATTGCTGGAAGAAGAAAATGACCTGTTACAATTGCAAGGAAATGGGTCATCTAAGCTTTGAATGCCCTAAAAATAAACCCGCGACTGGTGGTGCGGGTGGAAGTGGTCAAAAGAATGAAACCAAGAAGGGAAATGCAAGAGTCTTCGTCCTCTATGCCAAGAAAGCGGCTGACATGCCGAAAACTATTACCGGTACGTTTCTAGTTAACAACACTTATGCTAGAGTTTTGTTTGATTCAGGTGCCAACTTAAGTTTTATAGATTTTGTAGTCTATTAAACGAACCTTTAACAAAACTCTAAGCGTCGAGACCGCTAGTGGCGAAATCATTAAAATTTCTGAAGCTCTAGAAAATGGAAAAATCATATTAGCCGGTTACGTTTTGCCTATCCAATTATTGCCTATAACTCTTGCTGGTTTTGATATTGTACTGGGTATGGATTGGTTATCCGACAACCATGCTCGTATCCTTTGCAATAGCAAGACCGTTGAACTTCAAACCCCTGATAAACGAACCATTCGAATTGAAAGGGATAAAGACGCCGGACAAGTTAGCCTAATCTCCATGATAAGGGCTAACAAATGTTTAAATCAAGGATGGGTAACATTCATGGCCTACGTCACTAAAGAATCCAAACCCAAAGAAATCAAAGACGTTCTTATTGTTTCCGATTTTGCTGATGTCTTTCCCGACGAACTTCCTGGAATCCCTCCTGATCGTGAAGTAGAGTTTAGGATAGATGTTATTCTTGGTAATGCTCTGATCGCAATGGCACCATATCGTTTAGCACCAACCGAAATGAAGGAATTAAAGAAACAACTCGACAAGCTTCTCGAGAAAGGCTTCATACGACCAAGTTCATCACCATGGGGAGCGCCGATACTTTTTTTCAAGAAGAAAGATGGATCCATGCGTATGTGTATCGACTATCGAGCATTGAACAAAGTCACAATCAAGAACCTTTATCCACTCCCTCGAATCGATGATCTTTTTGACTAACTTCAAGGCACAAGCTTCTTTTCCAAAATTGATCTTCGTTCCGGCTATCATCAACTCAAAGTTCAATCCGAAGATATCCCAAAAACTGCATTCCGAACAAGGTATGGCCATTATGAGTTCACTGTTATGCCATTTGGACTTACTAATGTGCCAGCTGCGTTCATGGACAGGATGAATCGAATATGTAAGCCTTACTTGGATAAATTTGTTATCGTATTCATCGACGACATACTCATTTATTCTAAGTCAAAGGTTGATCATGAAATTCAATTCCGAACCTTACTTGAAATACTAAGGACCGAGAAACTGTACACCAAATTCTCAAAATGTGAATTCTGGCTTCCCTAAGTACAATTCCTTGGACACATCATCAACGAGAATGGTATTCAAGTCGATCCCGCTAAGATTGAAGCTATCCCTAAGTGGGAAATTCCAAAGTCGCCAACCGAGATCCGAAGTTTCTTAGGTTTGGCCGGCTATTACCGTAGGTTCATTGAAAACTTTTCCCGAATTGCTGTTCCCTTAACTTCTTTGACTCGTAAGAATATCAAGTATGAATGGGGAGCAAACCAACAAGAGGCATTTGATATACTTAAACAAAAACTCACCAAAGCACCTATACTGGCCTTGCCAGAAGGTAATGAGGATTTTGTAGTCTTTAGTGACGCGTCTCATTCCGGTTTGGGATGTGATGTGGTCAAAAATATACATATTACTATGTAAATATTTCTTACAATTTTAAATAATTTCGAGCAAATATTCATATTATTATTATTATATAATGTATAAATTATGTCATTCAATTAGTATGATATGAAGATGATTTATTCGATCTAGAGTACAAAAGTGTGTTTGCTATAAATATTAATTTTTTAATTGTATTATAATACTTACAAATTGTTTGTTTTCACATAAACATAAAAGGGTGAATTGTTGGGCCACCATCACAAGACTTCAATTTAAACGAAGTGTGGGTTTTGAAAGAAAAGTCTAAAGTGGTGGACCCCTGGGCACAAAATTTAGCCGCCAAGGGACAGGTGCAAGTTGGTGGTCGACGAAACAGAAGGCAGGCGCAAAGTAAAGAAAGAAAGAAAGTGAAGCACGAGTTGATTCGAGCGGAGAGCGTCCGGGTTCAACACCTACTCAACCAAATATCATTATTATTGGTTTGAATTTATTATTATCTTTATGAATTCATTATTTGAACCAATTTATTTTCTTTTGTTCTTGAGTATGGTTGTTGGCTAAACCATTTATACCGCCTAGGCTTATGATGAACTTTTGTTGATTTTGGATTTTGGTTTGGATTTTGTTTCCGTTTATGGATTTATGATTAAGTAAGATGTTTATTTTTATTCGTTCGATGCATATGTGTGCTTATGTTTGTTTGGTGATTTTTATTGTTTCACAGTTTCCTTGGTTATTATCTGTCATATAATAGGATTCTGTTAGGTCACCTATTGTGTGTTTTTGACTAGTTTATGGTTGATTTGCAATAATACCATAGGAACAATAATAATTAATCAAGTAGATTTAAGTGTGCTGCTAATCTAAATAGCTGTAAGGTGATAGATTATATGATAAGTCTTGGTTGTTTAAATTGCTAGATTTAGTTCTTCATAAGGAGTCCGTCTAGGTTTGATTTATCAGCTTTGTTTATCTAGTCGAGTGAATTCTTTAAACTACCTTTGATTTCCGCGTTGTAAGGTAGGATTTCTTATTGAGGTGCTTGTCATAAAATAAATTAGCGACCGTAAGGGAGTCAATTAAAACCGGTAATTTTAATAGCTTATTAGGATTCCATAGGTGTCTTCTTGAGAAGGGTCAAGGGTCCTGTTCGGTTTCCCATTAAGTGAATAGTTTAATATCTCGGTTCCATAACTTAGCATTTTCCAACCATTTGATAATTGATATATTAGGGATTCTAGCCTAGGTGGTTGTTCGTCATCATCTGAATAAAGTCCAGGTTAAGTCGTCTAAAGTTTTATTAAATAGTTTTAATTAGTTAAATACAGTTATTAGTAAAATCCCCCTTAATAATAATAAATAAATAGCCGTGTCAATAGTTAAGTCTATGTTAGCTAGTTAACGTAATTTAAAAAGTCTCGTGGGTTCGATATCCGGACTTACTTAGCTGTACTAGAGTCGACCAGTTCACTTGCCGGTTAGTAGTTTTAGTTAAGTTAAGAGTCTAGAATTATTACTTAGTGTCTAGATTAGCTTATTTTTAGTTAATAATAATTAGACTACTTTTAGCACATCAAGTTTTTGGCGCCGTTGCCGGGGACTCTTGGTGATTGCGTTATTAGCTTTACTTGGACTTATTTGCTACATACGTGCTATTTGTTTTATTTTCGTTTAGTCGTGGGAGTCTAAGTAGTTTTTCTTTTTATTTTTATTTTAGTTTGTTTTGAGTCGTAGGAGTTAGGTTAATATAGTTTAGTTTAATTTATTTTAATTAGTTTAGTTTTCTTTAATATATTTATTTATTTTACTACTATTTGGTGCTCGTGATCCTTTTCTGTTTAAGTTTATCTTTGCAGTGATTTTCATGGATTGTTACTACGGGGCCAGAGCTAAAGAAAATCCTCATAAAGATCAAAGAGGTTTAAGCATATGGGAGTCAGAAATACAAGCAATTATGGATCACCTAGATAAAAACAGCTATCAACCTAAATTCTGTGTGGTGTATGATAAGATGGGGAATATTATCAGTTGTAAAGACTCATTTGGCGCAATGATGGATCACATACCACATCCGGAAGAGATATTATACGATGTTTTACGTGTCACCCATAGCATTAATCCAAAAACACCATTTTCAGATATAATGGATGATTTTCAGCGAGGCTTAAAGTATCAAATTCAATTTTATGAGCCGACGATCAAGTTTGAGGATGTTGGATTGCAGGATAGACAGAGAATCGTATTCCCTCTTGGGAAGACGAGTTTAGGTATGAATTTGGTGAAGATTTGGTGGATTCAGCCGATGTGGATGAGAGTGATTTTAACCCCGAAAGAGATCTTAAGGAGCTTGAAGTTTTGTTATTCGGGGAGCCAGTTAAGTAACAAAATGTCAAAGAGGAATCACAAGGGATATCTAAAAAATTGAAGAGTGAAGAATTGCATCTCGTTGTGAAATAACATCCACGTCTGCACGGTAAAGCGGATATGTTTTTAGAAATAGTTGTTCATGGATCGCCAGATAAATCAAGAGCCCCAAGAAGGAAGACATTTGGGCTCGGGAATCAAAGTGTGCCAAATTGGTCGTATTTTCATAATTTTAATAATGGGTGTATCGAGCTGAATGCGTATTTTTGGGCCTACATGTGTTTGGGAATTAGTTTTTTCCCAACTGATTTTAAGAGGAGAGTGTTGAAGAGCACCGATGGGAAGAGGATCAAGGAGAAGCCTTCTGATTGAGGTTTCGGAAGTAAGTCTGGCTGAAGACTTTTTGAAAACTTGGCACTTCCCGGGAGGCAACCCGGTACTATCTTTTTCTTCTATTTTTATTTCTATTTTGTTGTTACTTCTTTGCTCTGCCGGGTGTTGCTTCTCTTACTTGCAGGTTATTTCAAGTTTGCTTATTAGATGGTTGATGGGATATGGTTTTAAACAAAGTGTGGGGATGCCACTTGTTTCAGGATTTCTGCTTTTGTTCGTGAAAGATGACGTAAATTGAAGATAGCTTGCTGATCGCGTTGGAATTGGAGGGCATGGAACACGACTCACGGGGCATATCATCTATTTACCAGGGGAGTCTGTTCTAATTCATTAGTTTATTTTTATTTTTTGCATAATTTTATTTATAATTTCCTTTTTCTCACATTGAGGACAATGTGAAATTTAAGTGTGGGGATAGGAAATTGATATTTTCGGCAAAAATAAAAAAAAATTGAAAAAAAAGCTTAAAAAAGAATTTGAAATGTCCCAAGAGTTTAATGAATATTTTTGCAATAAAATGGAAGATGATAGAAAAATCGAAAATTGGTCTTTTAAACTACTAATAATAAGAGATAATATAAAAAGAAAGCGTACTAAGCTTGAGATGTGTCGGTAGGCTCAGCCTTGAGAATGAAAGGGCAATTTGATAAAATGGTTAAAACGGAAATCTTTTGTGGGTAAAGAGTTTTGTCCATGGAAGATAAGTAATGAAAGGTCGGGCCATATTCAAGCCTCAATTCTTGGTATGAAAAGTGGAAATATTTTAAAGTTTATAAATTTGAATACGTTATCATATGATGCTTGGGTAGGTTTAACGTTAAAGTATGTCGTGTAGCCTGTGATATAAATCTCAAACAGCTAGTTTTAGTGTTTTACACATCATTGGCGTATGGTTTTATAACCTTAAATCTTGTATTGATGGGATGCCCCGGGTCCGGAGACTATGGGTCTGTATGCCGATTATTCATCTGGGTATTCACAATTCCAAATGGGGTTGTGAATATTTAAAATAAAGAAAAAAAAGAGAAAACCCGCAGATTTCTGTCACATAAGTCTTTAAACATGATCACAAAAAGTACAAAAGTACAAATGCATTACAGACTTGATCATCCACGCTGTTAGCCATGTGGGGTCCCCTTGCTCGCGTCTCATTACCATTAAGAAACGGACCACAAGGGACACGCCACATGTATGCCCTACAGATGAAATTTGCATACTCACCTATGGTAATGGTTCAGTGTATTGCTTGATAACGGGGGTATGTCATGTTGTGGGGAACACTAGCTATTAATTAATTATAAATTAATAGTATCTAATGGCTGCTTGGTAAAATTTGATGCTTAAGCTTAAGTGGAAAAACAATGCCCTTGATCGTCTTAACTATTCATGAAAAAAAAGAGCAACAAAAGTTTTAAATCTGCTAATTTTGAGGTTTAAGTCAAGTTGGGGTGGTCTGATCCGGTAAAAGCTGAAAATAAGCGGGTCTTAACTGTGTAAACCACTGAGTAATATTATTATCGAATCTTATTTGTCCCGGTAAAGATTAAGGCATGGGTTTAAGTGGACAACAATATTGGTGATCGCGGTTTTTGCGTTTATCTAAGCTTTATAATTAACCTATATGTTTTAGGACTAGTTTTCCGATTATGATTCTATTGCAAATAGTTTTTTTTTCAAGGAAGAAAAAAATATTTAAGTGTGGGGATGTTGTACTAATTTGTAACATCCCGAAATTTCTAAAATTAATATTTAATATATAATTTATTTATGATGGAAAAGTTTACTTGAGTTAGTAGAGAATTAATTAAATAATAAGGATGGAAGGATAAGTAGGCTAATTAGATGGAGTTAATTATGGACCAAAAAGGAAAGATGGGCCTTAGGTCCATAGGCTTAAGGGAGTATAAATACCCCTTAAAACTCTAATCCTTTCCACTTTCATACATCTCTACACCATAGCCTCCACCATCAAAACACACACTTAACTCAATTCCCGTTTTTGAGAAAACCACCCACAATGACACAAAGATTCCCGGAGATCTAGCCGTCGGATCGGTCCCAAATTTTAACTGAGTGTTCACTGTATATAAATGAATATTCCCACCGATTAGATCTTCGATCAGAGGTCGGGAAGTACGGTTTTTATCAGCAAAACCGTAGCAGCTCAAAATGAGGATTTCCGGCCACTGTTTCACTATTTCGGCGACTGTAGCGGCGGTTCCAGCGAAGGTGAGCTGATTGGTTTGTAGATCGGGATGAGACGGTTCCGTGGCCGCTTGAATCACTCAAATAGGAGTTCGTTTGATATGGTTTTGAGCATCTCGAGTGATTTCAAACAAAAACCTCAAAGGTACGTTTTTGTTAAAAATGTTTACTTTTCATGAACGGATTTACATGGAAATTGGTAGGATGATAGATCGGGTCTAGAAAAATCGTAAAGTTGCAAACTTGAAGATTAAAATGGACTTAACGAACTCATGGCTATGTACGGCTCGCTTAAAATAAACCTTAGATCTAGTATTGAACGTTTTTAGCTTAAAGGTCCAAACTTAATGCTTTTCCCGGCCGAGTTTTACCCAATATCGATCATGGAAATGTTCACAGGGTTGGTTATTATCATATCAAGGTTACACGTTAAAACGAAGATGATTATGGGGGTTGAGAAAGAACCCGTAGCTGCTGCTGTTAACTTAGCTGCTTAAGTTCGCTTGCTTCAAGTTCTCCATGCTAAGTTCGCTTAAATGTCTAAGATCGCTTAATATATAAGTTTGCTTAAATGTCTAAGTTCGCTTAATATATAAGTTCGCTTAAATGTCTAAGTTCGCTTAATATATAAGTTCGCTTAAATGTCTAAGTTTGCTTAATATATAAATTCGCCTATGTATAAGTTCGCATAAATTGAGACCCGGATACATGGCGAGTTGTATATGAAGACATATATGTGTACATAGGGGATGGAATGCATAAAAGGGGAAACCATAATGATGATAAGTAAAAGTAAGCTAACACTAGGTCGTTAGATTAGATCAGACGAGTATTGATACGTGTAACTTGCACAGTCAGCCGAGCTCAATTAAAGAATAGATTAACAACTATCGGCGAACGAAGCAGGATTCAGGTGAGTTTGTAGCCCCATTCCTTGTTATGTTTTTTGGGGCTGTGTGCATACTCGATGTGATTAGTTAATACACTTACCTTAAGTGGTAAGTGTATGCTATATATGATATATGACAGATATGAATGATTGTTTGTCGGTACGCGAACGATCTTCGGATATTGCGCGCACTGTCAGGTTAATAATAAAGATATGAATATTGCATGTAGTGTAAGGATGATTGCTTGTCGATACGTGAACGATCTTCGGATATTGCACGTACTGCCAAGAATGGTGATGATCGTCTCCGTATATAGATATTAAATGATAACTTATATATAGAGTCCCCTCTACGGATAATATATAGAGTGTTCCTCTGATGGAAAGCATAGTGTTCCTTTGATGGAAAGCATAGTGTTCCTTTAATGGAAAGCCCAGTGTTCCTTTAATGGAAAGCCCAGTGTTCCTTTGATGGAAAACATAGTGTTCCTTTGATGGAAAGCATAGTGTTCCTTCTATGGAAGTATATAGGATTTTTCTTCTATGGTGAATATATATATATAGAGTGTCCTTTTATGGAGATATAAATAGTAGGGGTGATAGTAATAGTTCTTTTAATAGATACTATGTGACGTTCCTCTTATAGATATTTATATAAGGTTAAGATGTGTATGTATGTATGATATGTGTATGTATTGTATGTCGCCTGTTAAACTAAAACTCACTCAGCGTAGCTGACTTTTAGTATGCACGCAGGTATACATGTTTATTGAGAGAGCATGAGGAGGACGCATGGCATGGATTGAACAGCTGGCATCTGAAGATGAAAGAAATGGTGTTTAAAATATGATGTTTTAAGTTGGTTTTAAAGAAAAGATTTAATGTTTTGTAACAAATGATTTCAGTTAACGTTTCCGCAAAAGTTTTAATAAACTCTGATTTGTAGAACTGTGTTTATGAGTAAATCCGACGTTAAAGTGAGGCACCGAGAACAGGGCCTTACAAGTTGGTATCAGAGCAAAGTTCGAGAGATTTAAGCATCCTACAAGCTTAGACTCGAACAGAGAATGGGATTTAAAATGAGAAAGAAAGAAGATGCCAGTTCAAGATAGCCATGTGTCACTCAAGCAAGCTCAGTAAAGGTAAAGTGTATGGTAAATAATGTATGTTAATGTTAGCTTATTTGCTAAATGAAGAATTAGTGCAGGTTAGGGATAGAATTAATTGATCTTGATTGATTAACTGTTTAAGAGTAGAAACCAGCACAAGTGAAATCATGAAGGGAAGTATGTAGAACCTGAGGAGTAACGCAAACAGTTAATTACACTTGATCAACGTCATTAACTACTTACCTTACGAATAATGTGCTAAATAATTTCTAGAGTGATAACGTTTGTGTTTCCTTAGAGATAAGATAAATGACTGCTACAAAGGGACGGGAACGAGGAGGACGTACTGGACGTTGTGGTAAGACACATGTCAACCAGACACCCTTTTTAAGAATCTTTGGCAGAGCGATACACGAAAACATCATGACTCCAACTGCAGAAAGTAATGAAGAAGGATCACGCTTGGAGCTTGTAGTCAGATACGCTAAGAGAGTTGCCAAATTGTCACAAAAGCATCAAAGGAAGCCCTTGGAAAGACGAGACGAGACTTGAGACATCGAGAGTCTCATGGACAAGCTACCTTAATATCTAGAACACATGATCACCACTCGATGACTGCAAGTCAGGATTAAGAAGAATGACCCAGAAAGCAAAGACGATTCAATAAAGTGCATAAATATAAGAATTGTTCCTTTTACAAGGAATAAGCTAGGTTTCGGGGACGAAACCTCCTTAAGGAGGGAAGACTTGTAACATCCCGAAATTTCTAAAAATAATATTTAATATATTATTTATTTATGATGGTGAAGTTTACTTGAGTTAGTAGAGAATTAATTAAATAATAAGGATGGAAGGATAAGTAGGCTAATTAGATGGAGTTAATTATGGACCAAAAAGGAAATATGGGCCTTAGGTCCATGGGCTTAAGGGAGTATAAATACCCCTTAAAACCCTAATCCTTTCCATTTTCATACATCTCTACACCATAGCCTCCACCATCAAAACACACACTTAACTCAATTCCCATTTTTGAGAAAATCACCCACAATGACACAAAGATTCCCGGAGATCTAGCCTTCGGATCGGTCCCAAATTTTAACTGAGTGTTCACGGTATATAAATGAAGATTCCCACCGATTAGATCTTCGATCAGAGATCGGGAAGTACGGTTTTTATCAGCAAAACCGTAGCAGCTCAAAATGAGGATTTCCGGCCACTGTTTCACTATTTCGGCGACTGTAGCGGCGATTTCCGGTGAAGGTGAGCTGCTGGGTTTGTAGATCTGGACGAGACGGTTCCGTGGCCGCTTGAATCACTCAAATCGGAGTTTGTTTGATATGGTTTTGAGCATCTCGAGTGATTTCAAACAAAAACCTCAAAGGTACGTTTTTGTTAAAAATGTTTACTTTTCATGAACGGATTTACATGGAAATTGGTAGGATGATAGATTGGTTCTAGACAAATCGTAAAGTTGCAAACTTGAAGATTAAAATGGACTTAACGAACTCATGGCTATGTACGGCTTGCTTAAAATAAACCTTAGATCTAGTATTGAACGTTTTTAGCTTAAAGGTCCAAACTTTATGCTTTTCCGGGCCGAGTTTTACCCGATATCGATCATGGGAATGTTCACGGGGTTGGTTAATATCATATCAAGGGGTTACACGTTAAAACGAAGATGATTATGGGGGTTGAGAAAGAACCCGTAGCTGCTGCTGTTAACTTCGCTGCTTAAGTTCGCTTGCTTCAAGTTCTCCATGCTAAGTTCGCTTAAATGTCTAAGTTCGCTTAATATATAAGTTCGCCTATGTATAAGTTCGCTTAAATTGAGACCCGGATACATGGTGAGTTGTATATGTAGACATATATGTGTACACACGGGATGGTATGCATAAAAGGGGAAACCATAATGATGATAAGTAAAAGTAAGCTAACACTAGGTCGTTAGATTAGATCAGACGAGTATTGATACGTGTAACTTGCACAGTCAGCCGAGCTCAATTAAAGAAGGGATTAACAACTATCGGAGAACGAAGCAGGATTCAGGTGAGTTTCTAGCCCCATTCCTTGTTATGTTTTTCGGAGCTGTGTGCATACTCGATGTGATTAGTTAATACACTTACCTTAAGTGGTAAGTGTATGCTATATATGATATATGACAGATATGAATGATTGTTTGTCGGTACGCGAACGATCTTCGGATATTGCGCGCACTGTCAGGTTAATAATAAAGATATGAATATTGCATGTAGTGTAAGGATGATTGCTTGTCGATACGTGAACGATCTTCGGATATTGCACGTATTGCCAAAAATGGCGATGATCGTCTCCGTATATAGATATTAAATGATAACTTATATATAGAGTCCCCTCTACGGATAATATATAGAGTGTTCCTTTGATAGAAAGCATAGTGTTCCTTTAATGGAAAGCCTAGTGTTCCTTTAATGGAAAACATAGTATTCCTTTGATGGAAATCATTGTGTTCCTTCTATGGAAGTATATAGGATTTTCCTTCTATGGTGAATATATATATAGAGTGTCCTTCTATGGAGATATAAATTGTAGGGGTGATAGTAATAGTTCTTTTAATAGATACTATGTGACGTTCCTCTTATGGATATTTATATAAGATTAAGATGTGTATGTATGTAAGATATGTGTATGTATTGTATGTCGCCTGATTAACTAGAACTCACTCAGCGTAGCTATCTTTTAGTATGCACGCAGGTATACATGTTTATTGAGAGAGCATGAGGAGGACACATGGCATGGATTGAACGGCTGGCATCTGAAGATGGAAGAAATGGTGTTTAAAATATGATGTTTTAAGTTGGTTTTAAAGAAAAGATTTAATGTTTTGTAACAAATGATTTCTGTTAACGTTTCCGCAAAAGTTTTAATAAACTCTGATTTGTAGAACTGTGTTTATGAGTAAATCCGACGTTAAAGTGAGGCACCGAGAACGGGGCCTTACATAATGCAATGCAAGAAAGTGATAGCTTATGCCTCTCTTCAACTCAAGGTGCACGAAAAGAACTACACAACTCACGATCTAGAGTTAGGCGCCATAATCTTTGCATTAAAGATATGGAGGAACTATCTCTATGGAGTCAAGTTTATCGTGTACACCGATCATAAAAGTTTGAAACACATATTCGAGCAAAAAGAGCTTAACATGCGTCAAAGACGTTGGATGGAAACACTAAACGACTACGACTGTGAAATCGTCTATCACGAAGGGAAGGCCAACGTCATGGCCGATGCTCTAAGTCGTAAAGAACATGAAAAAGAGCCTCGGACGGTGTTTGAAGCCGATTCAAATTGAAAAGGTGAATACGCCCTAAACTTTACAAACTTGTTTTCAAACGAGTCCACTGTGTTATGTGAAAAAGAGTTTACATGAGACTATGTGTCTCTATAACATTTATAAACGAAAAGTATAAACCTTGCCCTCAGGCTGTAGTATACGTTTGTCTGGATCCTTACATATGTGGTAAAATGCGATGGGCACATCGCACCACACTTGGTTATAGTACGCTCGCCTGCGGGGAATAATGACCATGTGTATACCTATGGTACATAAGTAATGTCGAATGCTGCGGTGTTTGCAGGGGTGACCTTGTGTAGAGACTTGAGTTTATAAAATGTATTATTTTATATCTTGATTATTCCTAAGCCAAGATGGGTCGGACCTAAGTTATGTCTCGTGGGGTAATCAAGTAAAAGAAAATATTTTAGCGTCAGCATATTCACCAGCATTCGTTGCTGACGTATTTTCTAATATTTTGCAGGTAACCAAGAATAGAGCTTGGGGAGACGAAGTGCTCAAGAATCCGATGGCTCGGATATTTTGTTAAACTTAAATATTAATGAATAGTGGTTTTGTAAAACTATAAACAAGTAAACTTATATGAGACGTTCATCTCATCTTTTGTAATGTAAATAATTATAACTTTAAACCAATATGTTTTATAAAAGTCTTCTGCATTAACCCGCAACTCTGATTTATTTAAATCATGGTACCAACTGTTGGTCGCACTCCTAGGCCTAAAATGAGGGTGTGATACTCACGCTTTTGGCGACTACTTCGCCATTTACTGGCACAGGCAGGGTCGCGGGTCGTTGGTCGGTGGCATGTTCGTTACGCGGATTGCGATTTCTTTTGGCTATGGGGATCGACTGGATGACCTACCCATTCAGCCGCCGATTCTGCCGCGAGAGCTCGACCATTCACGGGCACAGGGCATGCACATCGTCCGGAATATTAACGGCCGGTATCACCTGGTCACTGATCTACATGCACCCCCGTACGTTGAGGTCCCACTTGTTGAGCCTCCGCCAATCGAGGAGCCGGAGGTGCATGTTTAAGGGCGCCGAGGTTGACAATGCGGACAGTGATGAGGGCGAGGAGGATGGTGATCAGGTACGTTCTATTTTATCATTTAATTTTTCTTTGTATCTTCGTGTTATTAATGTTAATTTATCGTGTTCATCACAGCCACCGCATCAGCACCCGCGGCACATTCCGCGTACACATTGCGTCGTGCGTTTGGATGCGGCCGCTGACTCCCGGCTACGGAGAGTAGAGCGTGACGTGTCACAGCTCCATAGTCAGATTACCTGGATGGTTGGGTATATGTCTGCTCAGCAGCATGGAGCCCAGTACACAGCACCAGCGCCACATTTCGACGAGGAGGAGAGCGATGACGACGCGGGTGATGCTGCATTTTAGATTTGTTTTTTGTATGCTGTTGCTTTTACCCGAACTCGTTTGGTTTTTTTTTTTTGAACTCGTAATGTATTAATTATTATTATTATTATTATATAAATCTGGTTATGTGTTATGCTTATTTTGTTCGTTTTCAATTTAAATTAAAAATTGTTGTTTCATTATTACTTTAAAACCGATCAAAAATTGGTTACAGCCAACATACAAAAAAAGAAAACAAACATAATTCGTTATGTACTAATTATTATTATGTAAATCTCGTTCCTTTTATTTTGTTTGTTTTTAATTTTAAAATTATTGTTTCATTGTCACCTTCCAAAACCGATCAAAAAATGGTTATACCCGACTAACAAAAAAACAAAACGTACAAAAGAAAATAAATAATTAAAAGAAAAGACAACAAAAAGACAAAAACATAATAAAATAACAAAAAAACAGCAAAATGACAAAAAACACATTTTTTCAAAACATCCAAGCAATCCGTCGCGGATCGCTCTATGTGTGGCGGATTGGATGAGTGTTTTAGAAACACCATATTATGCATGTAACAAACCCCTTTTGATTAACCTAAAGTCCTATGAGGTGAATTCGATTTCTACATTGTAAAGATCGGGCGGTATTCAAAATAATTAATTATAATAGTAAAAAAAATAATAATATTAATGCTTATGGGGTGTATATATATATTGCTAGTCACCGTTCACTAAACAAAAACTCATCTTCTTATTCTTCTACCAGCCACCTTCAATTCCCTCTAGTCATTTTCTCATTTCCTGCTTTGGTTTGAAACTTGATTAGTTTCTTTCCTCAGTTACACATACCCATTGTTATTCTTCCTTTTCTTGAGGTGAAGTCTTTTAAGTAATTTTTCTAGGGAAACATGGAAAATTCGGAGAATATTGAGCCTGATTTTCACCATAGCGAAAAGTCCATTTCGTTTCAGAATGACTGCAGCTTGTCTTCGCAAAAAAAGCCTGGGAAGGAAAAGATTGAGATCAAGCGGATCGAGAACAAAAAGAATCGACAGGTGACCTTTTGCAAGCGTCGAGATGGGTTGTTCAAGAAAGCCTATGAGTTGTGTATACTTAGTGATGCTGAGGTTGCTCTTATCATCTTTTCAAGCGGTGGCCGTGTATATGAGTACGCTAACAACAGGTATAACTTATGTTTATTTTGTTTCTCGAATTATTGGATCATCTTACATTGTATATGACGTTCATTAACACAACTTAAATTCGGTCAAAACTTATCAACCTTTTTTTAGTTGAATGTGACTTGTGAGAAGATATGAGAACAAAGGACACAAAAACTTAAGTTATTAAATTACGGGATTCTATTTTGAAGGTTATTAATTAATTCTTCATGTGGAACAAAGATTCAGGTGTCCTCACATTTATTTTTGTTTTCATTTTCTCTCAGGTTATATATGTAACTTTTAATATTTATCTTTTTCGAACCTTTGTTTTAATTTTTAAAGATGGCAACATAGTCACTATGATTTTTTGCATGCCAAAAAGCAAAGATTTTGTTGATCAACAGTTCCGTCACTTGACCCTTCCATAAATAATTGTCATCTAAGTGAAATATCGTCTATGAAAATTCAAAGGACATGGACAATAATTGTTAACCGAGGATAGAAAAAAAAGCATTTAGTTGTTCAGATCAGCTTAGCTAAGAAAACCACTAAGTTATGTTTCTTAATCAACTTATGACAAACTCTCAAGGGTATCACGTTTTACCTACGAATACTCGGCCATCTAGACCGACTTTTACAATACTGAAACGACAAAGTACAACATTAATATCCAGGCTTACATTACGTGGAAATTGAAACAAAAAGGGCTATAGACAAAGAGAGATCCTGATTATAGTATTTTGTGTGTGTGTGTGTGAGAGAGAGAAGGGGGGGGGGGGGGGGGCGAGAAAAAGTATGATGGAGAGGAAATGCCACAACAATATTTGATGATACATAATGAGCGTCTCTGATTGACTCATACAAAATGTGCCAAAAACTCGCTAAATGTATTACCAGCGTGACAAAGACAACTAATGATCTCCAGAGAAAAAAAGAGATTTTAAAATTAGCTCATTTTAGGTTTCCTTAAAATCATACGTAAATCCAACTTTTTGAAATGCTTTAAAGATCGTGTATAGAAAGACTACACTCCATTATATCAACGAATTCTAACATAACCAAACTAGAAACATACAATACCAAAGATAAAAGACAATCGAGAAATCCTAGGTTATTTGTAGAAGCTGTTGTTCAGACATAACCTCATAAATATGTTTTTAAAGAACTAAGAAGAACTAATCACATATTTTAAAATGTTCAGAAAAAATCCCCTAATCAAACTACATATTTAGACTTCACGGATTAAACTATTATATCTCTGTATGAAATCCAATACCCATAATAAATAAAAATGATTCGTTAGCCGTTCAAAAGAAAGAAAAAATGACTCAGTCAATAATAACTTATAGTGAATTAAATGAGTCCTATATGAATACTTTTAAAGCAACATGTTTTGATAAATAAATTTTGAAATAAAACACTCTTGAAATAATAAAAAAAAAACTCCAAGAAATTCCCAACTTATTTTTCAAGTTGTGAATTATTTTCTATTTTGTAAATATAGTTTAACCCTAGGGGTGAGATCAAATACAAATAAAATTAATATACTAAATATACAAATAATTAGAGTAATTACAGTTTTAAACTTGAGTAATTATGTTATAAAAAATAACATATATAGTATAATAATAATTACACTAGTTCAAACGTTATAATGTAATAATAATTACTCTAGTGATAACATAATTATTCTAATTATTTGTACACTTATTACAATAAAAATCATTTTTATTTTATCCGACCCCTAAAGTGGTATATTTAAATATTAAGATGTGGTGGAGAGTAGATGGGACTCAAATGACCAAAACAGTTTAATAGCGAAAAGAATATAAGAAGAACACGAATAAGGGTCTAGTTCAAGGGGGTTGGTTCTTTTATGTCTTAGATTCACAGTCTTCTCATAAAAGTTTTCAAGCTTAGGTTGTTCTTTGGAACCGGCACATGAGAAATATGAGATTGAGGATGATAGCAACACTCTGATTTCTAGAAAATAAATGACCACGTTTATTTGTTCGAGTATAAATAGCTTAGAATGTTTCTTGTTTAAGTGCAATATAATCTTTCCCCGTATTACTAGTTTTCAAGCTTAGTTTTTTGTAGTCTTGTAGTTTTTATGACTTGAACCTATGATCTTTGAATATTTAAACTATCCCAAGACTAATTAGAAATAACTTTTTATTGGAATAACTATTGGATCAAAATGAAAATAAGATGGAGAAACATACGAGTTTTGAAATAAGTCAAACACACCTTGACTCTATTGTTATTAATAAACTTGACAAAAAATAAATGACTCACCCAGACATACATGTACTACAGAAAGCAACCGATGAACAGTTGCCATAGAGTTTTTTTTTGTCTGTTATGTATCATGATAACAAGCATCTTTCTTTTCTATCTCCTTCCAACCTATCTTGTTCAATTAAACCACAAATTAATAATATGTGATTTTTCAAATCTTGATAACTTTGGTTTGAAATTGAAGAGTTCTATTTGGATTTTGTATGTAATTTTGTGCAATAGGGCCTAAATTTGCCTTGGTTGATGTGATGGTTTCATGTGATCAAATTTGGAACGGGGTTCATCTTTTTCGTGTAAGAAATAATCAAAACGATTTTTTTTAACTGAGGAACAAAGGTTCAATTAAATTCTACTAATTAAATTCTACTTAATGGTGATCCAATAAGATGGCGGGTGTTGCATATCAGGCATCCAATGAGCAACGAAATACACTCATGCTTACTAAACATTAAACAAATCCTAGTCTAATATGAAAAACTAACAAACAAAACCAACAAATATAAACAAACCAGCAAGTACTAATTAAGTTCAAAGTTTAAATTAGACCTATATTCTAGGTGATAAACGTACCTTCTTGGATGATTTTGATATTCTTGATAAATATACTATCTCTATCTTTAATTTTCCAAATTCGTTCAATTTTTTTTCAGAGTTACTAGTTAACATTTTTTGCCCCACATCGATCGAGAGTTCTATTTGTTACTCTTATATACCTGTCATTTCTATAATTTGGTATCAGCACATTAATACTCATTATATTCTTGTTATTGTAGTGTTAGAGGGACAATCGACAGGTACAAAAAATCATGCTTAGATCTACCTAGCAATGGTTCGGTTGCTGAACCCAATGCAGCTCAGGTAACCTTTCATATATGTATATACTGCTAACTTATTATAGTTGTAGTTACTTAACCTGCTACAAGAAAGTTAAATGTACACATATTTGTCTTAATATTTATAAATATTAAAAAAAAATCTGAAGTAGGTAATTTTATAAGGCACTTGGTACTTCTAGTTACTTTTTAGAACTTCTTGTACTTCTAGGCAGTTCACTTGTCTTAATAAGCGACCTCGGTAAGTTTGTTTAGATGGAAAGCCAAACTCCATAGAGTTCTTCATCAATCTTACCCATTTTTTCACGATAATGTATTGAGTTTGCTTGCCACCTAGGCGAGCTTGCTGAGTTCGCTTTTGGAGTAGCGATCTGCCTACAAGTATACATAGGAAGTTCCAAAAAACACCTACAAGTGTGGAAGTATACATAGTACAAAAAATTCCATAAAAGTGTAGTATAGTGAAGTTCATACTTCTAGTATGACAAATTAATATCTACATATTAATTAAATTCCAGAGATTTAATGAAACACAATCACCTAAAAACTACAGTTTTACCAACATGAAGCTACAAAACTGCGTGAGCAAGTTGCATACCTTCAGAATCAAAACAGGTACCTTTCACAAATATATACTTCGCGTATGTTTAATATGAACACGTATTGTAAAAGAACCAATTTTACAGGATTATAATGGGTGAACCACTAACAAGCATGCCAGGGAAGGACCTTCAAAACCTTGAAAGTAAGTTAGAGAAAGCAATTAGCAAAATTCGTGCGAGAAAGGTACAAGTTCTTCTCATTTCTAACCTCTTGAATCTCCATATTATAACTTAATTGAATTTTACAACTATTTTATTAATCCTATTTGAAATATAAAATTGCAGATTGAACTTCTTTTTGGTGAAATTGAGCGCATGCAAAAAAGGGTAAGTAATAATGGACATTTTGTTCTCACTATCATAAAATGTTGATCTTAATTATTATTTTGTATGTATATGTTAATTCATGCATGCTTCCATTTGTAATGAACATATAGAATTAATAAAAATTTATATGATGTCATGATAATTGTATCGTCTACGGGAAATTCATATTTATAGTTCTAATACTTTCTAAAATATTCTTTAATGCAGGAACTTGAGCTGCATAACAGCAATCAGTTCCTTAGAGCAAAGGTATAACTACTTCTCTTCTCTTAGACCATTCACTCCATTCACATAGCTTATTCGTATGTTTAACGATTATTTAGATAGACGAAAACAAAAGAGCCCAACAGCACATGAGCTTTACGCCTGGAAGTTCTGGTTATTAATAAATTATAACGATGGCGAGGATGAGGGTTCTCATTTCTCACTTTACCTGAGCTGTAATAACTTTATACTAATTAATGATTTACCAAATACTAGACTTGTATTTGCTTGCTTTAGTACTGATTAATTTCTAGTGATGGAAGGCAAACATTTCTAAATATGTGTACTTTTGTTTTCTTATGTATGCAATCTAATATTTGCTTGCGTTATGTCTTTCTTCTATTTTCCATACTTGTGGGGTGTCAATCGTGTCAAGTTAACAGGTTAATAAGTTTTAGGCTGGTGGGTTGAAGTACTCAACAGTCAACCCAAACTAGAATCCTATATTTATCCGTGTCGTGTCGTTTCGTTTTAAACCCACAAAAAATTGTGTTCGGTAGTGTTTTGTGTCGCCACGCATGATGTTTTGTTTCTAAGTTCAGCATGTTTTAAACTATAAGCGACACACATTTAAGTGACAAGTGATGGTTTACAGTTATACCATGTTTCATAAGATAATTTTGGAAGGTGTTTTTGATAAACTGAAAATAATTCCATAAGAAATTCCACTGAATATGTGAAAAGGGTTAGACTAAACGTACATCTCCCTTACTTGTCATACGTTCCCCCTCCCATGAACTTTGAATTCAACAATTTTATTTGACATATCACTATCCTCTTACACTTTTTAAATTTTATGCTCTTTCTTTAAAAGTTTATTTTTTATATATAATGTTTTAACTTGGTGACATAATATTTGCAAAGTAGAATATCAACACACATATAAGTCTAGCAAAAAATATTATAGAAATAAAAAAATTAAAATAAAACTTTTAAAGAGAGACCCTTAATTTTAAAAAATGTTAGAGGGTACTAATATATAATATAAAATTGTTGAAGGAATTTAAAGTTTAGTGGAGGGGTATGGCAACTAAGAGAGGGGTACATTTAGCCTAACCCTTCTTCTAATTGTCGGTAGTGAATCGGACCATGTAGAGATGACCTGAACTAAGACTATTGATAAGTTGGTTGGCTATCATTGAGATGAAAATTAGACAATGATCGAGTTGCAGCCAAGTTCATAGGATGCTTATTTGAGAATATATATATTGGACTAACCCTCTTCAAAGTTACTTCATAATTAGTTGCAGCCAATGATTAGCTCTACCACAAAATAGCCAATCACACAAAGTAATGGATCTAAAGCGTAACTCTAACCGGCACGACACTCAATCATGCAATCAAAGAAACACGAGATTCAAACAAACAACCAATATATATAAACACTATTCAGATTAATAAAAACTCGACTCTCAATAGTAAACTCGGTATACAATCGTTAAAACCTGAAAAGCAATCAGATATGTCAATAAACATCTATAATCATAGGTACGTAGTTTAACAAATTTAACCAAGCATAGTCATATCAAATGGAGAAAAACCAATAGATATTCTGCAAAACATGTTCATAACGCTTCAAATAACAAGAGCACCAAACCGAAGCAATAACTGAATGATTCTAAATTCTAACGCGCAAGCAAGCTCAAATCTTTAATCCTTTGCTCCCGGATGCAATCTCCAAACTTCAATAGCACCAAAATCTCCTCCTCAGTCGTCTCTAAGTGTAAAGTTTTGAAATCAGCATAAATCACGCGTTTTATAACTGAGTTTATGGTTTCTGGCTCAATAGGTCGGTGGCGGACCCGTCAAGTACTTGAGCGGTAGTCCGCCAAGAATCTTTGACTGACCTAATCATTAAAACAAATTCTAGGTCATCATTCCTCGTTAGCGGAGCATGTCAGACCGCCATCAAGAGTTGGCGGTCCGCCAAGGGTCTTCAATCTTAATTTTTTTGCTACACTCATTCACGTCTTAGACCCGCATGAATCATCAAAACTTCACGTACTTTGAACGTTTGCATTTGAGGTAAGTTAACCGAAAAACTTAGCATCCATTAGTGTAAAGATCTAAAAGCGAGATAAAAATCCAAATTAAAGACAATGGGTGAAAGTCATTTTCGAAGAGGACCAGTCCATAGTTTGGGTAATTCAAAAAGACAAAAATTTTAATTTACCCTTAAAAATCCAATTCCTAGTATCAAACAAGAAGCTTGAAACGACTATGCAAAATTTGTTAAGGCCCTTTTAGTTTGCGAAGTCGGATGGAAATGAAAATTGGAATTTAAAAACGTTCAATCAGTTTTTGTTGTTTGGTGGTCTGGTATTCTTCCATTAAATTCCCTCAATGCTAGGATTTTAACCTTCATTCGCTATAGTGAAGGACTTATAGACATTCTAAGTGAATGTTGGAATATTACATAAAAAAAACCCTCATACTTAATCATGCATTTTATTCATGTGTGTCAGGGTCTTTTTTGTGGATCCATATCTCTTCATCCTTCTATGCTTTATTACTCATCTGCTTTCCGTGTTATCTAATAAAAGAAATGTGAATGTCTAGTGCCTCAAAATACAACATAATCTTTTAGAAAACAGAATCATTTATCATTCTCTGTTACAACTATGTAAAAATTTCTTACCAACATATGCAAGTGTTGAAATTTGATCAATTTTCTTTTAAATTAATACAATACATGTCACTTTAGTTGAAAAAAAAAACCTTAGATTTTTAGAATAACGTGAAACTTGCTAAATTGATAAATTTATATAACATTGAAACTCTTCAAATAACGTTAAAATTTGTTATTTAAGGAACTAAAAATCTTTTGAAAGGACTTTTCCATTTTTACTTTCTTTTTATTTAAAAAAAAAGGCAATGAATAGAACCTGGTTTTGTTTTAATAGTCGAGTTGCATACAATATGTGGAGAAATAGTATTCCATTTAGAACACGATTATTTATGGAGTAACATTATATAGTGCCTGACTCCGTCTTAAAACCAAGTTATATAACCATTACACTCATACTCCCATGCAGTGACGGATCCAGAAAGTTTATTCAGTGGGAAGAAAAATAATCGTTGAAAGAAAAAAAAGTGTATGCTGAAAAATTTCTCTTTATTCAATTGTTCAATTTGTCTTTACGATCTTACTGCCAAAAAACATATCTCAGCTGTTAGCTTAAATAATTGTTACGCCAAAGGAATGAACCAAACGAGTTTAAAGTTAACAAATCTTTCATCTTTTTGCACGCTATTAACATAGAAAAATGAACCATACGGTTTCAAAGTTGCCATGAAGTAACTTTATGTTAATCTTTTTAAAGCGATAACCAAACTATTGAATTTTCATATCAACAAAAATATTGTTAAAACAATCAAGTCGATTTTAATATGTTTTCCACAATACGAAGGATCTTATCTGAAAGTGAATTAAATCGACTTTATATATGTAAATGGATACAATATTAATATTTATTCTTCACAATACAACTTATTATTAAATAAAATATTATTTATTTTTGTTACAATTATAAAATATCCACTATTGACTTTTACTCCTTGTCTGAACTAAAAAACAACAACGATGTTAAAGTGAATTTAATTGGGCTTGAGCTGGGCCAGGAAGTAAAGAGTAGGGATTAAGGGGCTAGAAAAAAAAATTACAGGACCTATTAACTTAGTTACTTAAGACAATTTTTGAAACAAAATACACTAATTGGAAAAAGTTGAGTGGGGGTCTATACCCCCATTGGCCTTCAAGTCCGTCCGCCAATGCTCCCATGTATATGTTAGTGATCTGGTTGTGCAACCAAATTATATTAGTTAACAAGTTAGATAGTAAAGTGAACCCGTTGTACACCCTAGTTGTATTACCTGTTGAATTTGTGGGCTTTTAGATAATTTAAACTGGCATACTAGTCCGCTTGTAGTAGTGATATGTTTAGATGTTCAATTTGTTGTTTGCCAAATCTTTATTGTTGCCATTTTAAGAGGACATCTTTGTGAGAGAAGTAGAGTTTTGGGAAATGAGAGTAGAAGAGAAGTTACTCAAATTATGTTAGAATAAAATGAGTTAGTTTTATGACCCAAAAGGTGAGTCTTAAAATGATCCTATGGAGATTGTGGTTGAAGGGCAAGAACGGGGCGATTAAGTTGGTTCAAATAAACGATAATTAAGGAACCAAAGTCTCATAAAATCAAATGGAAGAAAAATGAAATACTATCTATAAATAATTTTATTATAATATTTTCACAAACTTTTTATTATTTTCACAACAAAAAAATACTCTTTAAACATAGCAACTATTTTACCTGCGCGTTACAGCGGTTACTCGGTGAAAAGTTGGTCATCTGTTTGATTTGTCTGTCATTGTTTAAGTTTTGTGGCTAAAGTTGAAAATTTATTTGTTTTATTGTAAAAGTCAATATGTTTTGTGACAAAGTTGAAAGTCTAAACATTTTATGGTAAAAGTGAAAAGTGTTTGTGGCCGAGTTGGAATACTAAAAGTTTTGAAGCAAAAGTTATAAAGCTAAAAGTATTACGATAAAAGTTGAAAAGGAAAAAAAAATCATTTTCAAAGTCGAAGAACCAAAAAGTATAACCATAAGTTATAAAGACAAATATTTCAGACTAAATTTAGAGTAATAAAAAGTAAATATATGAAAGTTGTAAAAAAAATAATGTTAAAACTTTGGTAATGAGCGGAACTAAGTTGGTTTAATACATATTCTAGAATCTAGACCACTGATTTTACCATACAAAATATCAGTAACAAAATCTTGGAAATAAATGTCATAATATTTTCACAATAGTTTTGAGTTATGGAAAGTAACCAAAATATTTCTTTTTAAGCAGATGAACCGCTAATCATTAATTACACAAACACATCACACCAAAAATACCCATAGAAACACAATCTTTGACCAAAAATAAAATCCAATTCCGTTACCGTTAGTGACCTAAAGCGTACATTTCCAAATACTTGAGGGACCGTTTATGTAACTTAATAATATCTTATGTAAACCTTCTCACACATCACAGAATTCTCACTCTCATTCTTCACTTCTTCTTCTCACACTCGCCGGCAGTCTTCAGGTAATTATTATTAATATTCAATATTATTATTATTATTATTATTATTAATTTCATTACGTTTAATGTGATTTTAGTTCTTTAGTACTTGAATTTAACTTATATTCGATTGTTTATGAGTTTTCGCTGTATTAGGGTTTAACGTTTAACGATATCAGAATCGAAAACGGTAATTGGTTCGATTTGATTGTTAGGGTTTAATGTGATTTTTTTAATTTTTAATAATAATTATTGTTTTTTTTCATTAATTTTGTTACTGAATTGAACTAGTTTTTAATTTGGTATTCACTTGTAGTAATTGATTATAATTTGTTTAATAGGTTTTGTAATTAGGGTTTGATGATTTTGATTTTTGTTGTGAATATGTTTATTTTTTACGGTTTTAGTGATTTTAGTTTGGGGAAAATAATATTAAAGGGTTTTATATAGGGTTTAAGCTCATTGTGCTCTGTTTTGTTCTTAGATTTTTATAACTATTTAATGCATAATGATCATAGATTTATGGATGTTGAATCATTTTTTTTTTATAGTAATTAAGTGATTTAAGTGCTTAGTGTTTATATTTTACTTAAATATAATATTAATTTTAAACATGGTTAGTATTTATGGAATTGTTTTTCTTCACAATTATTTTCTATTTTAAATTTAGCTTGAAACAAATAATCATCAAGCAGTAATTATTACTCAATTGCTATGTTTTGCTATTAGATATTAAATATTTAATGTAAAATTTATCATATAGATTTATTGCTTTATAAATTAATTATATACTGATTTGAGATGTATTTTTTTTTTCAGAATCTTGTTTCAGCTTGGTGTTTTAAGTTCTAGACATGGTGAGGATGATAATATCGAGCTCTAAAAAACGGCCCGACCCACCTGAAATCTTGGAGGCCCCACATAACAAAAGGCAGAAGATCGATACTGGAAAAAAAACCGAGTGCAGAAAGATTCTTAAAACGTTAATGATTCATAAATACGGGCCTGTTTTCAACCAACCAGTTGACCCCGTTGCGCTTAGGACTCCTGATTATTTCTCCATCATAACTCATCCTATGGATTTGGGAACAATAAGCAAGAAATTGGATAATGATAATTATTCATCTGCAGAAGCGTTTTGTTCTGATGTTAGACTCACATTTTCCAACACGATGCGATACAATCCACCTGGGAATTATGTTCATTTGATGGCAAAAGAATTGAATGAAACTTTTGGTAAAAGTTGGAAATTATTGGAGGCAAAGTCGTTAAAACTGAGCATACTGAAGAAGAGTGTTGTAATACCAAACAAAAATCACGAACCCACTAAAGAAAACAGTTTCAGTGTTAGTTTAAAAGCAAAGAAGCCTGAAGCTACAAACATTGTTACAGCGAGCTCTGAGGTGAAACCGAAACCTATATTAGAGTGTGCGTTTAAAGAAAATAGAGTCGTTAGTTTAAAAGCAAAGAAGCCTGAAGCTACAAACATTGTTATAGCGAGCTCTGAGGTGAAACCGAAACCTATATTATCGTGTGCGGTTAAAGAAAATAGTGTCGATGTTGGTTTAAAAGCAAAGAAGCCTGAAGCTACAAACATTGTTACAGCAAGCTCTGAGGTGAAACCGAAACCTATATTATCGTGTGTGGTTAAAGAAAATAGTGTCGGTGTTGGTTTAAAAGCAAAGAAGCTTGAAGCTACAAACATTGTTACTGCAAGCTCTGAGGTGAAACCGAAACCTATATTATCGTGTGCGGAAAAAGCAAGGCTAAAGAATGAATTCTTGTTGGCATCAAGAGGTGATTTGAGTGGCCCGTTGCGTGGGTTTTTAAGGAAGTATGGTTTGGTTTCGTCAACGAAAGAGAAGATCGAGAGTGTGTTCGGTTCATTCGGTGATTGTACTTTAATCGAATTGAAACAAATCATGAAAGGTTGTTCGGGTACAAATACAGTAAAGGTAAATTTCATGAACTTTAATTGTATGTTTATTATGCTATTGTGTGATTATATGGTTTAATGTGAGTGTTGAATTTTGTGCAGGGCAATGATGTTTATGTAAAAACACCTCAGACAAAGGAGGTATCATTAAGACAGAAACATGAAGGTAAAGTTATAGTAATTTCATTAAGTAATGATTTGTTTAGCGTTATCTCATCATATTTATGGTTGACATGAATTGTATTTGTCTTCTTATTAACAGAAATGTCAAATATTGAGTCCAGAATAAGAGCAGCTCGGGCTGCTAAAGAAGTCATACTCCAGAGTGCCAAGTCGGAGTTGCAGATGAAACGCGACAAACAACGAGAAGAAGTAGAGAAGGTATCTTTTTTTACCTAACAATCTTTAAATTCTGAAATGGGTTTATTAGTTATTATTTAGGATAAACTCATAAAACCATGAACTAATAATCGGTCACTCACTTTTCACTTTTTTCCAACAACCAAAACCAGTTCAATTTGGTATTTTTTAGTGAATTCTTTTTTTAACAGTTATTCTATTTTTAGGTAAAACTTTGAAAAAAACTAATAGCAAGTTTCATACACTTACCATTTAGATCACTTAATTTTGAAAAAGTGAGGCCCTGTTTGTTTTTGCCTCTTTTCTCTGAATAGAGGAAAACGTCTGATTCGGTCAAACGTAATCAGACGTGGGGCTGTTTGTTTGTTTTCTGGCATTAAGAGGTTCAGCGTCTTAATAGCATCTGACAGTAAGAGCTTTTAGTGGGTCTGAAAACCTCTTAACCCAAAAAAAACATATGTTTGTCTCCGGCCTCCATTAACTTCTAACCCGGAGACTAGGCTCCATCTCCGACTACTAGAGGTTCGTCTCTAGCCTCCACCTCTTAATGATTCAGATTTCAGACATTTGAACCACCTCTTAACATTCAGATGTGTTATTCAGATTCAGACTTAAATCTCTAAAAAAACAAACGGGGCCTGAGTGACTTTAGTGGAACAATAAAGACTGTTGGTTACAATATGGTGAAATATTATTCTCTTATTAACTCATTATCTTTGTCTGCTTTCAGATAGGAAGAACAGTAACCATGGATGACAATTTAGCAGTTCTGAGGGAGCTCGAGAAGCTGTGCCAGTATTCATGGATCAAAAACCCGTTGGAGAAACTTGGGTTGCGATTGAAGGAAGAATATTATTATGGGTACAAGTATGTTGACGATGATGATGAGGTTGATAATGGTGGTGTTTTGTATGAGCTAGAAGATGGTGAGATCTTTTGACATTGCCTTGTGCAAGTTACTAGAGCCTAGAGGGTTTTTGTGGTGTTTTTTGTACACACTAAACCTAGTGTATATATATATATATATTTATATAGAACAGAACACAATTAATATTGCAAATGTATATATCAGGCGAGGTGGCAACTTATGCTTTAGCCGACACGGTCTACAATTTAGACAAACGATTATGTAAATCAAAAGTTGTAATTGCAAACTATTAACAATATGATGTTTTCATGAATGATACGAACTCTTCCTTTTATCATAGAACCAGTGTAACCTGGGACTCGGACCTCCAATTCAAAGCCTCTCTAGGTTGTATTTGGAATAGAATTTGGAGTCGCTTTAAAATATCTTTAAAATATGAAATTTCTTTCCATCTCTTGCCTATGTTGCTGTTAGAAAAAGAAGTTTCTTGTTGTAACAATTCTTTTTATTAAATTGGTAGCTTTATTTAAAACAAATTATGCAAGCAAAACTGCAACTTTATTTGATTTATGAAGTCTCAGTTTTATATAACTTGTTTCATCAACTTTCATTTCACAAATAGTAACTGTTTCATCAAGTTTTACTTTACAAATAAAAATTATTTCATCAACTTTTATAATGTTTAATCCAGTCACAAAACATTTGTCATATTAATTACAAGCATTTTGTGTAAAAAAAGTTTTAAAATTGTTTTTTTAAATATTCATTTTATCCATTTAAAAGAAAAAGAATAATTTATATATTGCTTCCCTCACACTTACACTTGAGCCATACTTTCAAGCATCTATGTTCAAATGCCCATGGCGGAGTCATGTAGATGACAATGGGGTTATCAAAAGTTGAGCGAACCCGTAAGTTTTTATCTGTTGAACCCATTACAAAAATCAACGAAGATACAAAACAATATATATTTCTTTTATTTTTTTTTTAGTTTTTTACTTTTTACACCGTCCTTCTAGTTCTAGTAGCTTTATTTATCACATCATTAACATATACCAAATTTTATATTAACTTACAAGTTACAAATGAGCGATCAATAGATTGAGGGCCTAAAGAGAGAGAAAATCCAAAGACTCCTTTTAAATTTCATTGTTATAAACTCTTTTTATTTTCAACATTTGCTTGCTCATTTTTAACGTTTCTACGTTTATTTGCAACATTTGTTTGTTCACTTTCCATATTTGTATGCTTATTTTTCAACATTTGTTTTGTCAATTTCTACTTTTGTTTGTTCATCTCTAAACATGGTTTCTTGCTCTTAAAACTACCTTCTACGCCACATCAGCATTTGTATATAAAATGCCTCATATATTAATGACACATCAGTTTGGATCAAATTATTATGTGTTCTAAGATCTGACCTTGTAGTATATTTCGGTCTTTCGGTACACTTTGAGTAGCCTCATGTATCCTTATATTCTTTTTAAGGAGGAAATTTATCAACCACACTTGATACATAGGTTGATCCATTTTCATTTTGGGTTGAGTAAATTGCCCCAAGGTACATAGTTATTCATTGGATTGTTCTATAACACGCCCTAAATCAGCCATTTTGTAATCGTTGAAATTACCAATAACGAACTTCATATGAGTAACGTCCTATGTTATATTTTTATTCAAGAGAATCCCATGAAGAGGATTCAACTATTTGGTAAACATCAAACAAGTTGTTAGATACACAGTTAAGGATACGATCTCGAGATATATAATCATCGTTCTCACACTTTGATCTCCTTATGGTCATCTACGAACTAAGTTACATTCACTACATCATTTTCAAAGTAGTCAACAAATATGCATCTTCTTCTGCCATTTGCAAAAATCCTGCCCTTTTGAATCTCTCTAATTTTCCATACTTATCATGTCCATCACATACTCTCCACCCTTCCTGATCAACAAAATTATATAATCTCTTTCGGTTTCATGTTTTCAACATGGACTCACAAGAAGCAAGAACCCCAACAAGTACAGAAAACAAAATAAAACAAAGAAAACAAAAACGACAAGCATCTTACAATGGGAAATTAACAAAGTTAAATATGCACAATTTCTCCCAATCTAGTGAGATCTTTTGCTCATATGTTTTACTCAAAAGAATGAAGTGATCTTGATGTCGTTTCTCACCTTGGCTAGCGAGAAATCTTTGCCATTGAATGTCTTTACGTTCCTTACATTCCAAATCACCCAACTGGTAATAGCCAAAACCGCTTGTACTGCATGACATTCCTCCTTATTTCTTTTATGTTTGGTTGGATACTCAAGAATTTCTCGTATCGAATCAAAACCATATTGTTTTGGTACCTTTACCCAATCATGTATAATAGACCAGATTTCCTTAACCGTCGGGCATTTTACCATCAAATGTGAGGCAGTCTCTGGATGTAAACTGCATAACAAAATTCCACTAACCTCAACTTCTCTATATATATGACAATGCCAATTTAGTAGCAATTCGTAATCATGTGATCGCTTTCGTACTTCCCATCCCGATGTCTTTGGTTTATGGTGTGGATCTACTCAAAATACCTAAATAAAAGTAAGGGCTCATTCTTGTGCGGCTGTTTTACTGTTTACAAAACATGTTAACTTTAATGGCATTGCATGTTCTAAATATCAATGATTTGTATTAGCTGCCTATATTAACTCATTTTTGATCATGTTCATCCATCCATGACTACCGTCAAAAATTGAAGAATCTGGCCAATCAACTTGCAGATGTGGATAATCCCGTAGATGGGTCCGATATGTTGGTAAGACCATGTGTGGTGGATGAAGTCCTTATGGGGCGTTATGCGCCATGTGACGCTACGTCACCATATGGGCTTTATGGCCAAAATGAGCGTAGTGGATGGAGCCTCAATAATCATTACCTTATTATTATTTTAGTATTGTTAATTATAAAAAAAATAATAATAATAACAAATAAAAAACCCATCAATCAAAACCAACCCTTCCCCCCACCTGGCGTTGTGTAGGAAGTATACTTATTATATATATTGATCAAGGAGAGCAGGGAATAATCTGGATAGGAATCAAAATCAAATCGTTGCGTACTAGCTTTAGTGGGAATAAGTAAGTGTCGAGTTAAGGAGAAACAATATTGACCGGGGAAAAAAAGGAGAGAAAGTAACGTCTAAGCGCATATGACACGAAAAGGAAATCCGATTTCGGTTCGAAACTACTAATCTATTTTTCTTGATATCTTAGTATATATCATTTTTTTTGAGGATTCCATCTCTCTTTTGACTCTATATATGTGGGCACCTGATATCTATGAGGGTTCACCAACCCCGGTTCACCCCCCGCCCATAACGCCCCGACGGCTAGTGTTCCCGGTGCTATCGGGCACCATGGGGGTGGGAAGCGCCCGCTGTGGTCTAATAATAGTCATATTCCAATACATGGGTCCGATCACACCACACACCCCAACCCTAAATGAGAATATACTTTAAGTAATATTATATTTACACCTGAAATAATTAAAAACCCTTTATATGTCCATAATTTACATATGATAACTGAACATATGTTGAATTTGACCCGTTTGGTTTTACTGTGAATGATTTTCAGTTAGGACTCTCGCTTCCCCCCACAATAGCACGGGATATCTCTATCCCTTCACAGAACCAACATCCGCATCTTCATCAAGTTTTCTTTCTTTTACACATGATCAGTGGCACAATCATCTTAGGCACCCATGCAAATCTATTTTAAATTTATTAAAGACTCGATTTTCAATTTCAATTTCAATTTTAATAGATAATTTAGTTTGCCTCAATGTATGTCGTGCCAATTATCTAAAAATAAAATAATACCATTTTATGATTCTACAACTATCACATATGCTCCGCTTGTCATTATACATTGGGGCCTTTGAACATCGCAAATTCCAAGCAAATCAGGTTTTAAATATTATATGGTTCTAATTGACAAATGTACATATTTTGTTTGAGTCTACCCACTGAAATTTAAATCCGACACAATTACTAACTTCTCCAAATTTCACCAACTTATTGTGACACAATTCAATAGCAAAATTAAAGCCTTTCAATGTGATTTGGTTGGCGAATTTGTTAACCATTAATTTAAATCATTTGCTAATACTCATGGCTTCATGTTTTGGTTCTCTTGTCTCCAAACCTGTTGATGGTCGGTATTATGTTCATGTATTATTGTGTTAATTATGTAGTTTCATTGAGTTTATTGTAGATATATTTTTTTTGAGCAAAAGTTTAGATACTTTTTTATTAACATATAACACAAACCAAACTACATCTGGATGATGGGTAAGCAAGCAACAAGCTGAGCCGCTTTTGGATCACAAAGCCTATTCTACTTAATATAAATCCTTGGTTCCTCGGGCTCTGCGAGTCACTGTGGACCACCTTCTGCACCCGTTCCAAGAAGCGAACCGCCTCGGGAGCTAGAGATCCAAATGTGTCGAAGGCAAATGGAATGAACACGTGCTGATTCTCTAAACACGCTGCCTCATGCTTAGCAACCTTCCTAGATTCCGCCCTCAAAACCGTCTGTCTCGGAACGAAACCACTGTCTCTTAGCCCCACCATTGGTGACACCCCAGTGAGGTCGACACATGCATGCTTACCCCCTGCCCATCCAAACACAAGAACGTCCGCAGGACGTAGTGTAGATCTCCCCTCTCTCGGATCAGTCAGAAAGTTAACAAGTGCCTCTTTTTTGGCTGAGATCCCGGCACTCCTAAGCACATCCCATAGGACATCTCTAACCCAGTCTTGACGATAATTGAACCCCGACAATTCCTTACAGTGGAGGGCATGCTCACCAAATATATTCAAACAGGCTTTTTTACAAATGGGGCATGATTCGTCTGAAGGGAAAATAGGAATCATGAGCCGGTATTAAAGGATGACTCTGTATTCAACTGCCGACATCCGTTGCCCAAGACCTTCAATGGGCACAACAGTCAAAAAATCTTGGGCATGAGCCCCATTGAGACAAGCAAAAACTGCATTTTGTCTCAGAGTCATATCGAATCGCTCTTCCAAATCATGTACGTGTTTACCATAAAGAGCATTCGCCAAGGTTTGTTGAGGTTTCTTGGGGGTGGTCTCCTTATCAGCAAAACCGCCTAGATCAAGGTCAGAAAGAGTAGTTCTAATATTACCAAGTGCAAGGGAGTAGTCATTATCTACTCCCATGACCCCAGCGCTGCGCAAGATGTGGTCCTGCAATTTCCACGACTGGGCCCTGGAAGCCACAAAGGCATATGCAGAGACATCCTCACCCAAGAAAATTCCTAAGCCTCTGCAACGCATAGGGAAGGAAGCCAACCTCCACTGGAGGTCCCCAAAATACGGTCCTCCACACACAACAGTATCTTCAATTGCCCCCCGCAAGCCCGCTTCAAAGATGGCCACAACCTCTTTGACATGTTTAGGTTGACACGTCCGGAGCCCAAACACTAACTTAGCAACCCCCATACACGAACGCACCAAAAGGAGCTCACTTTGAGGGTCCCTAAGGTCTGGTAGGCGTTTCATAAGTTCAACCGCCCTCAAAGCTCTTTTATTTGCCAAAGACCGAATAAACTCTACATCCCGACTAACCGCTCCCCTCAGGAGTTTAACTCCCCTCACAGGCCTGCTAATCTCGCTAGGGAATAAACCTGGCACATTCTTCGAACCATTGCATGATGGCCAAAAAATCTCCGTTTTCTGAATATTAAGCCTAAGCCCCAGAGACACCCTCTCTGAGTGAATAATGCCCAACGCCCTAAGAACCTCCTTAGCCTTACCAATGATAGTTCCATCGTCTAAATACCAAGCATGGAAGGGCAAGGAACAGGTCCCTTGCACACTAAGGATGAGCGGATGGAGGACCAGCGCAAAAAGAAGAGGGCCAAGGGGGTCCCCTTGCTGCACCCTAGTAAAAGACCCAATATGAGTATCCCCCACATATAACCTAGTGGGCTGAGCATATAAAAACTGGACCATGGGTGTAACACCCCGACCAAAGGCGGATTATACATCGGGGCGCCACATATTGTTTCATTACTCGTGACACTATTGGGTGTCAATATTTAATAAATACATTCATTCGCGCGCGCGCAAAGTAAACACAAGATAACATAAAGCAACATAATTCAATATATTATAAGGCAAAATATTCGAACAACAATAACTTGTCTTGATACATTTTAATCTAGGTCCAAAAGTAAAAACGTCCTACGTGTCCACAGGCTCCAAATGTAGCTACAGCAAACCTGAACATGTGTTAAAATAAAACGTCAAACACTTGCGTGTTGGTGAGAAATCAAGTTTAATACAATACATAGATAACAATAAATCTGCGCGCAACACGTGTATGTCTGGTGTTTAACAAGGGTGTAATCAGATTGTGATCAAGCCTAAATAGATCATAGCTCATAGTTCATAGTTCAATCCGTGCTCCCAATTGAGCACAAAAACAAGAAAACGTCTGTGCAAGTGTAAACAAAGAAAACCGTAAACGATAGGTCTCCCGTGTTCATCTAATGGATCCATGAAAACTTCGGAATAGGCCGAACAAAGCGGTTAATGATACACACATACAAATAAACAGCCAAGTAAACGTCCTCAACACATGGGATACTGCGCGACTAAAGTTCATAAACAAGTTTAAGACTCTAAGTTTGTACGAACACATGAACATCCCAAAACATAAAAATAAAATAAAAAGGGATTAGGTACGAGATTACTCACTTGATAAACGGTGCGATGTAAGATAAAGCAAGAACCAACTTTAAACAAGCACAAGTTAACCTATAATTAAAGATTATTGTTTTAACGATTGGTTTTGAGTCTTGATTATAAGTTAGCATAATTAATAAGTAAATTATTATATAATATATATTATATATTACCGAAAATCTGGGCAGAAGAGAGGAGAAAACGGAGGCACGAGAGGAGGCGGCAGAAGAACAATCGGCAGAGAGCAAAGGAAGAGAAAGATAATAAGTGTTTGTGTGTGTAGTGTTAAGAAAAATAACATTATTATTTATAGAGAAACCCTAGGGAACACAATCCCTAGAAAAAGGGGAAAAGATCTCAAAAAGCAAAAGATTCCAAAAGCAAAAGATATCAAAAGATATGGCAGCTGCAGGGGGCAAGATAAAGCTGACAGGGAAGAGTAACAGGCATGGGCGGGTCAGATAAAGGTACTGGTCAAGCATGGAAAAAGCAGATCTCAAAAGATAATGTCAGTCACTTTTTCTGTCAACCAATGGGGTTGGTGCGCATGCTGCGCCAAAAGTGGCTTTTCAGACATAAGATAGGTCAGGTCAACAGCACAGAAGATAAGACATCACAAAAGTAAACGGCTAGATAAAACAGAAGAAAAGATACAAGTCTAGCGCGAGAAAGCTAAGGCGCGCCGCGGGAAGAATCACGTTTCTTAGCGCGCCGCGGGAGGAACTACAATTCCTAGCGCGCCGCGGGAAGAACTATAATTCTTCGCGCGTCGTGGGATGAACTACGATTCTTAGCGCGCTGCGAGAAGAACTACAAATCCTTAGCGCGTCGCGGGAAGAACTACCGTTCTTAGCGCGCTGCGAGAAGAATTACAATTCTTAGCGTGCCGCGAGAAGAGTTCGTCTCGCGTATCGCTGGAACAGATGGTCTTCACGCATGCTTCCTTGTAAGGAGTCTGGCGCGTGGAGCTGCGCAGACAACCTTAGGCGGGAAGAACCAAAGGACAAGCAAAGAGTTAGAAGAAAAAGGGGGAAACAAGGCTTAAGGGCGGGACGGCGACAAGAGGGAAAAGAAGGCGGAAAGAGAGAAGAAGAGGGACGGGACGGCGGAAAGAAAGAGAGGGAAGGAGGCGGGAAGGAAAATATATATTATTATTAAAAGTAAAATATAAGTATAAATAAATATTAATCATAAAAGAAAGAGATCGGGTCAGAAAAACGGGTACCTGGGTCGGGTCGGATCGGGCAGATGTCACAGTCTCCCCTACTTTAAGAAATTTCGCCCCGAAATTTATCTCGAAGTAGGTTGCGCAGAGAACAGGTGCGGGTACTTGATCTTCACTTGATCTTCCCTTTCCCATGTAAACTCGGCTCCACGCTTGGACTCCCAGCGAACTTTCACGATAGGGATGCGACTGCGCTTGGTTTGCTTTACCTCGCGATCCATAATCTCAACAGGCTTTTCAACGAAATGCATAGATTCATCAACTTGAACTTCATCAAGTGGAATGTGAAGGTTCTCGTCAGCTAAACACTTCTTGAGATTGGATACATGGAACGTTGGATGCACATTACTGAGCGCGGGCGGCAGGTCAAGTCTGTAGGCAACTTTTCCCACACGCGCGAGAATCTTAAATGGTCCAACATATCGAGGAGCAAGCTTACCTTTCTTCCCAAAGCGGACAACACCTTTCCAAGGCGACACTTTGAGGAGAACAAGATCACCAACTTGAAATTCGAGAGGCTTTCGCCTGCGATCTGCGTAACTCTTCTGTCGGCTTCTGGCAGTTAGCAGATGATCACGGATCTTGGCGATTTTATCGGTTGTCTCTTGAACAAGTTCGGGTCCTGTGATTTGGGCTTCACCCACTTCGCTCCAACAAATCGGGGAGCGGCACTTACGACCGTAAAGTGCTTCAAATGGGGCCATACCAATACTGGAATGATAGCTGTTATTATAAGAGAACTCGATCAAAGGCAGGTGTGAATCCCAATTACCTCCAAAATCAAGAACACAAGATCGGAGCATATCCTCAAGAGTTTGAATAGTTCGTTCAGACTGTCCGTCAGTCTGAGGATGATATGCCGTACTTATGTCCAAGCGAGTTCCTAGCGCAGATTGAAGAGATTTCCAAAAGCGAGATATAAAACGGCCATCGCGATCGGATATGATGCTCAAAGGAGTACCATGGCGGCAGGCAATTTCCTTGACATAAAGCTGCGCGAGATGCTCAACACGGTAGTTTTCACGAATGGGCAGGAAGTGAGCAGACTTAGTCAAACGATCCACTATTACCCAAATGCTATCATGTTTGCTTGCTGTCAAAGGTAACTTGGTAATAAAGTCCATCGCTATACCTTCCCATTTCCACGTAGGAATTTCTGGTTGTTCGAGCAAACCAGATGGGCGTTGGTGTTCAGCTTTTACTTTAGAACAAGTCAGGCATCTAGCTACGAACACAGCAATATCCTTCTTCATACCGGGCCACCAATAAGTAATGCGCAAATCCTTGTACATCTTATCAGCGCCGGGATGAATAGAATACCGAGATTTGTGCGCTTCACACAGGATATCAGCGCGAAGATTCTCATCAAAGGGAATCCAGATGCGATTAAGATAGCAGAGAATTCCACTCAGATTGGGCACAAAATACGCTTCCGCGCCACACGCTAACTCGGCGCGAAGGTTACCATTACTGATGGATGCGCGCTGCGCTTCGCGAATGCGTGATTCAAGATTCCTCTGAATCGGCGCAAAGTGAAGCTGCGTGCGCGGCAAGATACAGTTAAGCTGGCAGGGTTTTCGGCTGAGCGCATCGGCTACCACATTAGCCTTACCAGGATGATACCGGATCTCACAATCGTAATCGCTGATGAGTTCGTTCCATCGGCGTTGCCTCATGTTAAGTTCCTTTTGATCAAAGATATGCTGAAGGCTTTTATGGTCAGTGTAGAGGATACACTTAGTACCATAAAGGTAGTGTCTCCAGATCTTCAAGGCAAAAACAACTGCACCAAGTTCGAGATCGTGAGTTGTATAATTCTTTTCATGAACCTTGAGTTGCCTTGATGCGTAAGCGATAACCTTGCCTCGTTGCATAAGAACACAACCGAGACCTTGGTTGGATGCATCGCAATACACGACAAAATCTTCATTACCCTCAGGTAGCGCAAGAACAGGAGCTTCACACAACAAACGCTTGAGCGTCAGAAAGGCTTATTCTTGCTTCGAGCCCCAAATATACGGTTTACCTTTGTGCGTTAGAGCTGTTAAAGGCAATGCGATCTTTGAGAAGTTCGAAATAAATCGCCGGTAATAACCAGCTAAGCCCAGAAAGGAACGAATTTCGGTAGGAGTGGATGGCGTAATCCAGTTCTTGATTGCTTCAATTTTGGATGGGTCGACATGGATTCCCATCTTGTTAACAACATGGCCAAGAAACTGTACTTCATCCGACCAAAATTCACACTTGGAGAGCTTAGCATAAAGCTGCTCGGTTCGAAGCTTTTGCAACACCAACCGAAGATGTTGCTCATGCTCGGCCTTGGTCTTAGAATAAATCAGAACGTCATCGATAAACACAATCACGAATTTATCCAAGAAAGGCCTACACACCCGATTCATTAGATCCATGAAAACGGCGGGTGCGTTGGTTAAACCGAAGGACATGACCAAGAATTCAAAATGGCCATAACGAGTTCGAAAAGCAGTCTTCGGAACATCTTCATCGCGGATGCGCAACTGGTGATAGCCAGAGCGGAGATCAATCTTGGAGAAACAAGAGGCACCTTGGAGTTGATCAAAGAGGTCGTCAATACGCGGTAAGGGATACCGGTTCTTAATGGTGAGTTTGTTCAACTCGCGGTAATCGATACACATGCGAAACGAACCATCTTTCTTTTTAACGAACAACACCGGAGCACCCCAGGGCGAAGAGCTAGGGCGAATGAATCCTTTAGCAGTCAACTCTTGAAGTTGGCTTGCCAATTCTTGCATCTCAGCGGGCGCAAGACGGTAAGGAGATTTAGCTACGGGGGAAGCACCAGGGACAAGATCAATACGGAACTCGACTTCACGAGCGGGAGGGATACCAGGAAGATCATCAGGAAAAACTTCAGGGAAATCACGCACAACAGGGATATCGCGAAGCTTCTTCTTTCCTTCATCGGGTTTAACCACATGGGCTAGAAATGCAATGCACTTCTTCCGCATGAGTCTTTGGGCTTCGGCGCAAGACATAAGCTTAAGACCACTGGAGGGTTTTTCGCCGTAGATATGAAGATCACCATTTTCTCGAGGAATGCGAATCAACTTCTTGGCGCAAATAACTTCGGCGCGATTATTCGAGAGCCAGTCCATACCAATGATAACATCAAAGCTTCCAAGAGGCATGGGGATGAGGTCGATCAGAAAATCGTTTTCGTTAAGGTTAAGCGTGCAATTTTTAATCACTGAGTTAATTAAAACAGTTTCGCCATTAGCCAATTCAACTGAAAAATTTTCTTTTAAATCGCTGCGCGGTCGCGCAAGCTTCTGCTCAAACGCGCGAGAAATAAAACTTCGATCGGCGCCAGTATCAAAAAGTACAAAAGCATAAAATCCGTTAAGCAAAAATGTACCATTAACTACGTCATTATTCGCTTGCGCTTGGTGCGCGGTTATGTTAAAAGCTCGTCCGCGTGTCACTTGGTTCGAAATCTGGTTCACCGGATTCGCTTGCGTAATCTGAACTTGTAGTCCGGGGCACGCGTTCCGGAAATGACTGGGATCACCGCAGTTATAGCACGACCTGGGTCGTGGGTTTTGGTAGGTTGGTTGTGGGTTCTGCGGGTAGACTGGTGGTGTTGGCGCAATTGGGTTGGCGGGAGGGACTCTACAATATTCGGCAGAGTGGCCAACGCGGCCACAACGGTTACATTGTCGACACGGGGTTTGGGTTGGGTGGTGAAGTCTACAGGTTAGGCAAAAGGGTTGATTTCCTGTGTAAGGTTTCTTAGTTGGCGGGGCAGGGAGTGCCGGATTGGTTAAGGCATAGTTATGGACTACAGGAGGAGTTGGGTAAGTCGACAGTGGGTTATGAGCGTAAACTGGAGGTTGGTAGGCGGGTTGCTGGACTATGGGCGGGTTGGTAAGCGCGTAAGCTTTGCGCCTGCGCTTGAGGTTGTTACGGTTTGAGGGTTCTGGCTTGGTTTCTGTTCGTTCAGGGGCAGTCTTGGTGGGTTTGGTCTTCTCAGCTCCCCGCAGGAACAGGGTTCCTGCTCTGACATGGTTGTCGCTGAGCACAGCGGCCAACTCGATGGCGTCAGAGAGGGTTGCTGGGTTTCTGGCCCATACAGAATCTTGAATTTCCATGGGGAGACCCCCAAGGAATTTCTCAATGGCTCGGCGGGAAGGGGTGACAAGGTGAGGGACAAGCAGGCTTAGTTCATGGAAGCGCGTCGCGTACTCGCGCGCTTCTCCACTGTACTGCTTAAGATTCCAAAATTCTTCCTCCAGGCGTTTAACTTCGTTGGGAGGGCAGAATTCTCGCGTCAGAATTTCTTTGAATTCCTCCCAGGGCATGTTAGAAGCAGTTTCTGCGCCACGCGCATGAGCTACTCCATTCCACCATGTAAGCGCTCTGGATTCCAGGACACTGGAAGCATACAGGGTTCGTCTGTCTGAGGGGCATTGGGTGTGGAGGAAAGTGTTTTCAATCTTCTCGAGCCATTGGAGCATCACGGTGGCTCCTTCAAGACCCGTGAACTTTGGAGGGTTACCCGCATTAAAGGACTTAATGTTATAACTGGAGGTATTAGCATTGTTTTGGTTTAAGGCTTGGGCTATTGCGGCGGCCATTTCCTGGGAACGTTGCTGCGAACGTCTGCGCGAGGCTTCTCTCCTCTGATGACGGCGAGATAGCGGAGGCATTCTATAAAAGTTTTAATTTTTGTTAATATCTTGGTTTTAACGCAAAGTATAACCTCGAAAAGCTTGGTTTCACGGAGTCAGTTACTGTCAAAAGTTAAAGTAAAATAAATGACCCTAAATGCAGACTTAATAAAGGTAACAAATTCGAATCAAGAATCGACAATTCATGTATCACCATGACTTTCCGAATTCTCAATTTAAAATGACGAGTAAACGAGTATTGGAGATTGACGATTCATGTATCACCATGACTTTTCAATCTTCAATATAAAATATACAAGAAAATGAATATTGGAGGTTGACAATTCATGTATCACCATGACTTTTCAAGTCTCCAACCTCAGAACATAATCGTAAATGGAAATTGAAAATCAACTATTCATGTATCACCATGACTTTTCGGATTTTCAAATCCAACAAACGAACATGTAAGTAAAATCAATAAAAATCGAAATTCAACAAAAATCGAAATATCGCGAAATAAAACATAAAATCATATACTGCGCAAGCGCGAGCATATTCATAAATAACGAGTAATTAACAATAAGCGCGCAAACATGAGATTTCTCTCATGCGCGAGAAGGGACTCTTAGGTATTCTAGGCCGTTACGTCTAACCACCTATCCTAAAGTCAACGAGCTCTCATACCAGGGTGTAACACCCCGACCAAAGGCGGATTATACATCGGGGCGCCACATATTGTTTCATTACTCGTGACACTATTGGGTGTCAATATTTAATAAATACATTCATTCGCGCGCGCGCAAAGTAAACACAAGATAACATAAAGCAACATAATTCAATATATTATAAGGCAAAATATTCGAACAACAATAACTTGTCTTGATACATTTTAATCTAGGTCCAAAAGTAAAAACGTCCTACGTGTCCACAAGCTCCAAATGTAGCTACAGCAAACCTGAACATGTGTTAAAATAAAACGTCAAACACTTGCGTGTTGGTGAGAAATCAAGTTTAATACAATACATAGATAACAATAAATCTGCGCGCAACACGTGTATGTCTGGTGTTTAACAAGGGTGTAATCAGATTGTGATCAAGCCTAAATAGATCATAGCTCATAGTTCATAGTTCAATCCGTGCTCCCAATTGAGCACAAAAACAAGAAAACGTCTGTGCAAGTGTAAACAAAGAAAACCGTAAACGATAGGTCTCCCGTGTTCATCTAATGGATCCATGAAAACTTCGGAATAGGCCGAACAAAGCGGTTAATGATACACACATACAAATAAACAGCCAAGTAAACGTCCTCAACACATGGGATACTGCGCGACTAAAGTTCATAAACAAGTTTAAGACTCTAAGTTTGTACGAACACATGAACATCCCAAAACATAAAAATAAAATAAAAAGGGATTAGGTACGAGATTACTCACTTGATAAACGGTGCGATGTAAGATAAAGCAAGAACCAACTTTAAACAAGCACAAGTTAACCTATAATTAAAGATTATTGTTTTAACGATTGGTTTTGAGTCTTGATTATAAGTTAGCATAATTAATAAGTAAATTATTATATAATATATATTATATATTACCGAAAATCTGGGCAGAAGAGAGGAGAAAACGGAGGCACGAGAGGAGGCGGCAGAAGGACAATCGGCAGAGAGCAAAGGAAGAGAAAGATAATAAGTGTTTGTGTGTGTAGTGTTAAGAAAAATAACATTATTATTTATAGAGAAACCCTAGGGAACACAATCCCTAGAAAAAGGGGAAAAGATCTCAAAAAGCAAAAGATTCCAAAAGCAAAAGATATCAAAAGATATGGCAGCTGCAGGGGGCAAGATAAAGCTGACAGGGAAGAGTAACAGGCATGGGCGGGTCAGATAAAGGTACTGGTCAAGCATGGAAAAAGCAGATCTCAAAAGATAATGTCAGTCACTTTTTCTGTCAACCAATGGGGTTGGTGCGCATGCTGCGCCAAAAGTGGCTTTTCAGACATAAGATAGGTCAGGTCAACAGCACAGAAGATAAGACATCACAAAAGTAAACGGCTAGATAAAACAGAAGAAAAGATACAAGTCTAGCGCGAGAAAGCTAAGGCGCGCCGCGGGAAGAATCACGTTTCTTAGCGCGCCGCGGGAGGAACTACAATTCCTAGCGCGCCGCGGGAAGAACTATAATTCTTCGCGCGTCGTGGGATGAACTACGATTCTTAGCGCGCTGCGAGAAGAACTACAAATCCTTAGCGCGTCGCGGGAAGAACTACCGTTCTTAGCGCGCTGCGAGAAGAATTACAATTCTTAGCGTGCCGCGAGAAGAGTTCGTCTCGCGTATCGCTGGAACAGATGGTCTTCACGCATGCTTCCTTGTAAGGAGTCTGGCGCGTGGAGCTGCGCAGACAACCTTAGGCGGGAAGAACCAAAGGACAAGCAAAGAGTTAGAAGAAAAAGGGGGAAACAAGGCTTAAGGGCGGGACGGCGACAAGAGGGAAAAGAAGGCGGAAAGAGAGAAGAAGAGGGACGGGACGGCGGAAAGAAAGAGAGGGAAGGAGGCGGGAAGGAAAATATATATTATTATTAAAAGTAAAATATAAGTATAAATAAATATTAATCATAAAAGAAAGAGATCGGGTCAGAAAAACGGGTACCTGGGTCGGGTCGGATCGGGCAGATGTCACAATGGGAAGATGGATGGACATCTGCAGCTAACTTCTCTGAGAAGGGTCGTCCGGTCCACCTCGTTGAAGGCGTTAGAAAAATCAACAGTGAGCATAGCCAGGGACCCGTCAGAATGGAATGCGCTCAGAAACCTGTTAGCACTATGCAGTACCGCTTCCGCCCCATTAGGGATCCCAACCCCGAATTAAAAATCCCCTAGATAAGCAGCCACCTCTTTCCCCACTTTACGCATAACGACTTTCGACACCAATCTTCTCCAAATGCTCCCAACCGCGATGGGTCTAATTCCATTGTTAGGCTTCAACAGGGGGTCAACTGTGCCGAAGCAATGAACTCTGCTAGAACTTTTGGACAAAGCCCCCCAAGCCACAAGTTAACAACATCAGTGATGGCCTTCAGAAGCTCGGAAGCGGTTGGAGACCCCTGACCACAGAAAGCGTCTAAAATATGTTAGGCTCGCAAACCATCCCTCCCACAAGATGTACCTTTCGGGAAGGTTTTAATACATTACAACACACACTCACCGTCTACCTGCAAGGCTGGTTCCGATGGCACGGCGGAGGGCAAGGTCGGCGGGTCCACCACAGGGTGTTTATCTATCAAGGCTCTCAATGTATCCCCCCCCCCAGCAGGCGCGACCCCGGACGAACACAGGACTTTGACTGCCGCTGTGTAATGGCCATCCGCTACTTTCTGGAGGCACTTCCTAATATTGCCCACTCCCTCTTCTTTAACTTGGCCATCCCACATCACAGGGAGTTCAAGGAAGGGTAGCACCAACTCTTCTAAACCTGCCCCTTCTTTCCAAACAGCCAAAGCACGCATAATGGATTTACATTGAAGCGATTTCCTGTTACCCGACCTTCGTTCCTGCCTAGTCCGGTTTAACAACACGTAACGTGCAGCGAGGCAACAACAAAAGTTTAACCCAAGCCTCAATAGACCCGGGGGCATCCACCACTTTACGGAGCCCCCCTGACAAGGCCTAGGCGAAAGCCATGCGGCACGCGGGCGGGATACTCTTGACAGTAGCAATAGGAAGGGCGAGGATGCGCTCAAGGAGAGCGACACCTACCACAATCGTCCCAGACGGACCACTCCCAAGTTCCACCTGCGGATCGCGGGGTTGAGGGATCCCCACAATAAAATCAAAGTCGCCTCCTGCACGTGAGGTGCATTTAACCTCTTCTTTTCCGTGTCGACAAGACCTATTCAAGGCACGCAGAGCCATGCACTCCCCACATAGCCAGTTATTAAGAAATCTCAAGGTTTCGACAACGTCATTGTAGAGTTCCAAGTCCGAAGCAAGACGCTCCTTTAACTGATCTCTCCTTTATTGTTAGACCTTTGGTACTTTATACGTGCTTTTATACTTCTCCTATCAACAAAACGACCGGTCTGAACGAATGATTCGTCGTTTAAACGACATAGTCCCCACCCTTCTTACTCATGTCCACCTCCCACCCTCCTTTTGAGTTGAAGCCCTACATACTACAGTCTATTTACATAATATCCTTCCCACTAAACACTTAATTTCTCTAAACCACACTTCGCCCTCTATCTTAGGTATCCTTCCTATGATCTCCTTAAGGTCTTCAATTATTAGTGCTACCTAAACACTTCTGCCACCATGATTCACAACCCCCCCCCCCCCCCCCCCCGTTAGATGCATTTTTCTTGGTTATCCACCTGGGATATCGTTGTTTCGAACCTCACACATAAAGTCTTAATTTCATGACACGTAATATTTGATGAGAGATCCTTCCCATATCATGATCCACCATCTATTGATTCATATTAGTTCCTTAATGACCACCCACCACATCACTTTCACTCGATCTAATCTCAACTGGTCCACCTAACCCCATATGTTACACCACAATCGTCCACATATTCCAACCCCCCAACTTCCTCCCTACACGGCCCCTATAACTCCACCTCCACTTCCCTCCCCTCCTAGTTTTACTCCTGCACAGTCCATACCACCTTAAGTCACCATGTCCCATCACATGACCACCCGTGTAAAATAGGGCATTACCAAACCATCTCTAGGCTTAACCTTCACACCACTACCAACCACCTATCTCACCAATTTCCACTATTTATAGCTAGGCCCGATCGGACCCAAATTGGTGTGATACCATGATTAACGAATATAGGCGTTGATGGAAAAAGATACGTGGAAACTTGTTCCACGACCAACAGATAGCCCGATCATACATTGCCTATGGCTATTCAGACATAAGTTTAAAGCTGAAAGGGTTGTTGGAACGATATAAGGCTCGCTTGGTAGCTAATGGTAAGTCACAAACCGTAGGTATTGATTGTGAAGGCACGCTTCGCCCGATTGCCAAACGGGTAACAATTCAGACGGTTCTTAGCATTGTAGTATCACGATTGATCGATGTCGAAAGGTTAATCAAAACATTTATAAAATACCTTTACTAGCAAAGGCAAGCAAGGTATCGAATCCATAGGGAATCAATGGAAAGTGTTAATCAAGTTTAATGCTTTTTAATTAATTATTCTAGGGTGGAGAAACGATGTCAAGCAGATTAAATAATGATTTGGTTGTAAACAATTTGAGAAAAGCAACCAAACTCCAGCTTTCATGTTGCGAAGCACACTAGAACAATTTGGTTGTAAAAAATATTTTACTATATGTAAATGATATCATTCTTACAGCCTCAGACAATTATTTGCTTCAAAACATCATAAACACTCTGTCACGGGAATTTTCAATGACAGATTTAGGAGCTCCGCTACAATTTTTTTTGGGTATAACGGTTTCACGAGATTCATCTGGCTTATGTTTATCATAATCCAGTTCTACGAAAGATATTTTAGAACGGGAAGGATGAAAAATTTTAAACCTTGTGCCACACGTCAGCCAAGTTAAGTGGGATTTCCGAGAACTACTTCAAGACGTGACTCTTTATCGCATTTTGGCCGACCCTCTTTAATACTTAACTTTTACAAGTCCTGATATTACATATGTCGTTCAACAAGTATGTCTGTTTATGCATGCTCCACGAGACTCTCATTTTAGTTTTATGAAGCAAATTCTTCGTCAACTTAGTAGCACTATTGTTTATGGTATTCGAATTGTACCGACTTTTACCGGCTCTCTTATGGCCTATTCGGATACTGATTGGGGTGGATGCCCTGATACTAGATGGTCTACATCAGGTTATCGTGTGTTTATGGGTCCTAACTTACTTTCTTGGTCATCTAAACGTCAACCTACTATTTCTCGTTCTAGTGCCGAGGCAGAATACAAAGGCATGGCTAACATAGTTGCTGAAACGACATGGTTACGTAATCTATTTTTGGAACTTAATGAGTCAATTCGCAAAGCTAACATTGTATATTGTGTAAATGATTCGGCGGTTTACCATTCCCACAATCATGTTCATCACCAACAAAGAAGCATGTGGAAATAGATATCAATTTGTTCGGGAGAAAGTTCGTTTTGGACATGTCCGGGTTCTTTATGTTCCTTCCTCTATACAGCATGCTAGTATGCTGATATCCTTACGAAGGGTTTGTCTTGACAACTGTTCTATGAATTTTGTAATAGTTTTGAGTGTTCACGCACAACATACTCAAACTATAAAGGGGGCTATTAGAAGATATTTATATTTAGAATTACATTTGATATCAAACTTATGTTTAGAAGATATATCTAGAGATTTCCTATTATTTTGTATTGATCACTTTGTAATTCTCTCCTATATAGCGGGCTTTGTTTTCAATAAACGATCGATCATTATTGTATACCATAAACTCTTTTACTAACAAGTCATGTTAGTTGTTGATGTCTTATATATGTTTTCAGAAAAAATTCACTTCCGTTAATGGCCCTATTATGCCATCCAGATTTGTATTGGCCGGTTTAAATTAAGTCACTTTTTGTGATAACAAGTCATATTAAGTATATCGGTGACTTGTTTAGATGATAAGTGCCCTAACTCATCGCGAATGAACCTTATTATATGTTGATATTTCATATTGCATCACACTAATTCATTTTAGATTGTAACAAGTAATGTTAGGCGTTAATAACTGATGTTTGCTCATACGTTTACTAATTCACTGTTAATGAGTCTTATTGTGTATTAATGAGTCGTATTAGGTTACACTTAGTCCGTTAGTGATTGTTTTAACAATTAAAATCTCTTTTCTAGTAGTGAGGGTTCAATCTTTTGTGACAAGTTAAGCGATTGGCTATTTTTTCGTTAGGAGATTCTAGAGACTTGGGCCGAGTTTTGGTAGAAGGTCTTGTGTCTGAACGGGTCAATATCAGAGTAAGATATAGAAGCTACAAATGGTATAGCAAATTATTTTCTTAAATGCAACAGAGAAAAACTATGTCTCTGAATACAATATGTATCTTTCTTGACTATATATATATAATGATCCGTAGAGATGAGATTCATTAGGTTTCATGAACATTTTCATTTTTAATCTTCATTTTCTCGAGAAATGTCTTTCCATTGAGCTTACGCGAGAAGAATTCTTTGAGATACTGTTCCGTCACGAGTGTTCTATACAACGGCGACTTTCCTGTATTTTTTATGAGGCTCTTTGAGGGTCCAACGTCTGCTTCGAGCTTTGGGTTGAAGAACATGGCTAAAGACATCCGCTCTTTCGTGGCATTCACAATTGCTCTATGCTCAATGCTGTTGCAAAGACCATTGCTCAATATCTGCATATCCATAAGGCAATTAAACTCAATTAGATTCTTGAATGAGTATAGTGTTATTAAATAAATAACTAGACCCTACATGTTATTAAAGATTTAAGGAGCAATCACTAAAAGATAACCACGTACCCTCGAGATAGATTCTCCAATAATTGAGGCTATTTAACATGTTTAAAATATATAAAGGTGTTTGTCATTTTCATTCATGTAACATCGAGTAATATATATCCACATTTCAAATTTGCTAAATAAAAGAATATATGCATGCTTCATTTACCTTTCTAACTTTACGCCATCCAATTTATTTTTATAGTGAATTTTGTTTATGATGTGAAAATAAAGTGTTTTTTTTTTTAACTTTCTTTTAAGAATTAGGTGGTTTAAGAAAACTATTTGTACATCTTTTAAAACGCTATGAGAAGACCGCTTAAGCATATACCTAGACTTCTAGATTATTTTTGAAAACCATTGCACATCTATCCACTTTGCTTCTTCTTCAAGCGAATTCAAGTCATGCCATGTCTGACGATAAATATTTCAAGGATTCATTAAGGGGCAAGCAAATTCATCAAGTTCGCTTGCAATGGAGCGATTAAAAAAGACAAAACTGTTGTAACAAAATTATCAGCCCACAAAGTAAATTTTTTTTAACAAAGATTCCATACAACAATTTTATCTTCTTAAAAATTCGTTTTCCATGCAAGGGAACTTGATGAATTGGCTTTCCGCCTTAGTTAATCCTTGAAATCTTTGTGACACACAACTTCAATTTATTCGCTTATTCAAGGAACGAATCAACTATATGCACAACGGTTTTCCAACAAAACCACCTATATGTACAATTAGTTTTGTTAAACGACCTAGTCCGTGCAAAAAAAAAAACTCAAAAACGTACAAAATGAATTGATCAATTCGGTTGAGAGGGCTAACCTGAAGAACGTCGCCAACATTCACGACAAATGCATCTGGAAGGAAACTAACAGGGATCCACATGCCGTCTTTCTTAACTTCCAAACCTTCAGTATCATTGACTTGAAGAAGAATTGTAAGTCCAGCAGCATCGGAGTGAGGAGTAATGCCTACCACCAAATCTGGTTGAGGGCAAGGCGGATAATAAGTCATCCTCATAGATTGCATTCCATCTTCAAAAATGTTGTACATTTCCCCCTTGTCGATATCCAATGCTTGCCCGATTAAACCCAACAAAGTCATACCCAGTTTTTGCAATTCTAGCAAGTACTGTTCAAGTGTATCTCTGTTGGAAAAAAATATTGAAACAATGATAGCTTTCAATAAAATTAGGTGACAAAATTATTAAATAAAATCTGATTTTGATACAATATTTATTCTGGCCAATAAGTTAATGAAAGAATGTTCTCTGAGCATTCTCTGAGCATTATATGCTTATAGCAACCTTGTAAATTCCTAGCTGTTTTGGAACTATTACAAAGTTAAAAATTTGCAGGAAGAGATAGCCGCCAAGAGCATTGCTTCTAAAACATCTTACACATAAAAGTATGTAAAAGTGATTTAAGACTTCAAACTTTAACAATGTAGACAAATTGTCAAAATTATGATACAGAGAAATCGACTAGATTCCAAGGTTTTTAAATTTGAATTATAAAGCAGACTGTTTCTAGCTTCCATGTATAACCATTTATAAGTATTTATAAGCCCAAACTTTACATTATTTGTTAACACTTGTGATCTTGAAATTACAGTCATTTCCACATTTACAAGTGTGTTTACACATTTATAAATTGTAGTTTCTGCCTAGAGCAATGAATTCTACATTTGATCAGATTACTTGAACTTCTGGTTTGCACTAATTTCATGCGTATGTAAATATTTTTGATAATTGCTTGTTCGTTTTACAAGGGAATATTATTGAATATTGGTTAATTATAGTGAACTTTTGATTTTATATTTTCTGGGATCAAAACCGTTGAAATTTGTACAGATCTTGAAGGATGACATGTTTGAGTAATAGTGTGACCTTTTCCTTATCAAAACATATGTTTACTCAAATTTTTGGATTACTAAGTGGTTTAGGATTTCGTTAAATACTTTCAGATGTTTTTATTAAGTTCTTGTACTTATTGTGCTAACCCCTAACTCATGAAAGTTCTTACTCTTCTTTTGGAGTTGGCGTCTCGTGTGGCACGTGAACTGAGTAAGTTCACTTGGTATGAACTTCATAGAGCTTTTCACCAAACCTTAACTGTCGTTTTGCTTAAAGTTTTTCACCAAACTCTCTAGATTTAATTTGCCAATCAAGCAAACTTAATAAGTTTGCTTGCATGGTAAGGAACAGTCTATAAATACAAGAACTTTCAAAAAATGCCTAAAAGTACTTAGCTCAATCATATAACACCTACTAATCAAAACGTCTATGCCATTTAGGTTTCATTGCAAAATAAATCAGTGTATATATGAAGGATCTAGGATGTGTATGCGAGAGAGATCGAGCGAGAGAGATCGAGCGAGTGAGACCTTAGTGACGGTGGGAACTCCGGAAGTAAGTTAGGTTTTCTCCTATGAAGAGGATTTGTGATAATAAAAAATCGATCAGCCCAATCAATTTTCTGACCTTGAGCATGAAGTATGGTTTGGCCATACCCTTCATACTCACCTCCCTTCAACTTGTACCTCAACTTCTCCTCTATTGGAGATTCAAAGAAACCCACAACCTCTTTTTTCATTTTGTCCACCAAAGTTTTGTCAACACCATGATTAACCAACTACAAATTTTGTAAAATTCCATCACCTACTATATAATTCATGCATGAGTTTAAACTATAAAGATGTTTTAACCTGAAAGATTCCCCAGTTGCGGCATACCGAGCATAGCTTTTCTAGTTGAACATTCATATTCGATCCTTCCGTTATCAAATTATTCATGTCAATGACTGGTATTGACGCCAAAGACGAAGCAACATTTGGGACAAAGGTGGGTTCTCGATGTTCCTGAACATAGTGATGAGGAACACTTAAGTTGTCTTGTTTTGCAAGTTCTTGAAGGCTTTCATGGGCCAGTAATGGTTGGGTGAAAGACATTTTCGGATTAAGCTAATCAACAAATTTTGTTGCTTGTTTATAATTCAAGTGGGGTGGGGTGTCACGTCAAATGACAGACATTATATAAGATATGTTTTGGGGGATAAGACAACCTTTTAAACAAGTTAATACACATGTTTTTAATAGCTAGAGAAAACATTGATTGACAACGACAAGAATCTAACGCTACAAAAGACAATAATACGCTATAATGTGGGGCATAAAATAGTAGTGATTTCTTTTAAAAAAATGTGTTCTTATATTATAATAATTTTTTAGGCTGTAACTGGGGGTCTCACCGGAAGCAGCCTCTCTATCCCTATGGGGTAGAGGTAAGGCTGCCTACATCTTACCCTCCTCAGACCCTACCATAGCTTTGCTATTGGTGGGATATACTGAGTACAATGATGATGGAAAAGTACTTGACCTTTTCATAAACTATATTTTATACAAGTTATATTATTATGTTTTCATATAGTGTGCGGGCCTCGTGGTTTCTTCTTTATCACAGATTTAAGGTAATTTAATCCACTATGTTCACTATGTCAGATATTTTCATAATTTTTGAGATGTGTTATTCATACACCCTTTATAGAGTGTATAGAGAAGATAAATGTGAACTAAAAGAGTGTATGAATATCAAAAAAAAAATGTATGAATAACCATTGCCTAATTTTATGTAGAAAAACATTCAGTTTAGAACTTTTGGTTTCATCGATCAAAGATGATTCCTTTAGGTGTAAATGCCAAAAAATAATAGTAAAATACTTTAAGACCGTAACAAAATAAAAATTCAAACCGTATATAGAAACTAGTGGAAGTGCCCGCGCGTTGCAGCTGGATACAATAGAAATTCGGTCAATGCGTTTATACATCGAAGGAAAACATTTTATATAAGAAACTGAACTAATGGAGGCAAATCCTAGAATCCGTAGATGTGATTTGGGAATTAAAGATGAGGCCTTAAAGTAGGCTTCAATTGAAACGGATCTGGGATCCAATAGCGGGTAGATGGAAAGAGTAAAGTATTCATTTGTTGCATTCAAATGAAAGATTCAATGGTTAGATCAAACTCAAGCAACGAATGTAGTAATGATAAAGCAATGAATAGAATTGAAGGTAGCATTCAGTCCAACATTAAATATACAAGCGTCTCATGAGAGAAAACGAAAAGTGAAATACTGCCTATATGTATTATAATATAATAGAAAATAATAACATGAATGTTGATATAATTAAATGTGCGGATTATAACTTACAGTTACAATGAATCCCTCCATTATTGGTATTGAGATTTTTGGTAATCAGAGGTTCATCCGGATGGTAACGGTTTTGGTACAGTTTTCATTTTCGTTTAAGAAATTATTGAAGATTAGAAAGAAACAAGTGGCCTAGATTTTGATTCACTACTAAAAAAACAAGTCATTTTTTCATAAAAATTTCTTACAAATTTCATATGACAAATGGTTCCAACAATTTTTAACAAAAAAATAATAAGCTCCAACTTTGTTACAATAATATCTAATAAACATTGTGTTAAGTCAAAATAGTTTTTGTAAAAAAGTTGTAGGAAGTTTACAACCACATGTTCTTATAGTAATTTTGTAAGAAAAAATGGTTGGAAAACGGTTGAAAATGATTTTCAAGCATGTGTTATTCCAACGTAACTTTTTTTTGTTGGAAAACAGTTAGAAACTTGATTTTCTAACAAACTTTCTATGAATTCGGTTGTAGAAAAACATCTTGTTTTCTAGTAGGGATTTATTTTTTTACATTAGGTTGGCTACCCGTGTTACACAAGGGTGGAAAATAAAAAAAACGTTATACACACATATATATATATATAGGGGATGGTTCAAGATGGAAATGATATTATTGCAAGAAATGCAAGAAATGAATATGAGCCACTAGTTTTGTTTTAAGTTTTGAATTCTTAAAGCTAAATAAAGAAAGTATTAATCATTCTCTTTCTTTAATTAATATAACTAATAAACCATAATACTTATCTACTTAATTAATATAACTAATTAAATTATTATAATTGAAAAATATTAAGAACTCATTTATTTTTATAACTTATTTTTTATGTCTTGAATTTTTATCCTACACAAGTATAATTTATTCATACATTAAAAAAGATTATCCAAAACTAATTTCTTCCAACTCAATATATTAATATCCATCAAAACATACTTACATTATAATGAATAATACCAAAAAATTATTCTACATGTGTTTGCATTAAAAATCAACAAAAAACATACAACCTACACAAAAACGTATAATCTACACTTGTTCTAAGAATAAAACAGCATATAACCTACACACAAAATTTATCATGAATGAAATACACACGCACACGAAAACATATAACCTACACACGAAAAACATATAATCTACACACGAAAATTTTATCTTACACAAATACAATTTATTCATACATTAATTTCTTTTTATTCAAAACCAATTTCTTCAAACTCAACATATCAAAATCTATCAACACGTAGTTACATTGTGATGAATGATACAAAAAACTATCTTACACATGCTTGCATGCATTAAATGTCAATATAAAAATATACAACCTACACAAAAATATATAAGTTACACTTGTTCTAAGAATATATAAACATATAACCTACATACGAAAAACATATAACCTACACATGCGTAGGATATGTGTATCTTTGTGTAGTTTATATAATTGTTCATGTCGAATTACATATGTAAGTTGTATGCTTTTTGTATGTTGTACGTTTTTATCGCTCAAATCAAGTGTAGGTTATATAACTTTGTGTAGGTTGCATATTTATTGTTTACACTTAATGGACACATTTGTATGATATTTTTTTATTATTATTTATGACAGTAATTTTTATAGGCATACCAATTGAAAAAAAGATATATTATGTATTAATATTTAGTGTTAAAAAACATGCTAATAAATTGAGTTGAAATTATTTTTTTAATATAAAGAATAGTATTATATGAATAAATTGTATTTTATGTTGAATAAAATGAAGAATGTGTAAATAAAAAATAAAACTAAAGAAGTGTTTTATCTTTTTAATTATTATAGTTAAATTAGTTAGATATATTAATTAGAGAGAGATTTATTATGGTTATATTAATTGTATTAATTGAAGAGAGATAATGCATTTATTGTTGCATTTATATCTTTTTTATTTATTTTTAAATATTTAAAATCTAAAATAAAACTAGTGGCTCATATTAATTTATCTCATTTCTTGCAATAATTTGATTTCTTTCTTGAACTTAAACATATATATATATATATATATATATATATATATATATATAGCAAGGTTATAATAAAAAGTAGATTTTTCCTAAGAAGTGTAGGAAGTGTGTTTTCACCATTAGATCTAATAAAACACACCGCACAATAAACACACTTTTCATATCCACCGCCAAATCTACATATCTAGCGCATCAGATTACTTCTTACACTTCTTAGACACACTTCACTTCTTATTATAACCCCACCATATATATATATATATATATATATATATATATTAATGAATTATATATATGTTATACATTTTAATGAATTATAAATGTCATATTTATAAAAAAAAGCGATAATTTTGTGTTAATTATAAGGTATTTCATTGTTGTTTTGATTAAAACAATGGCAACCTAAAATATCTTTCTAACTTAAATCATGAAACAAAAGGTATATTATTAAAAACAACATCATGTGATGATGCCATATGTTATATGCCCAAAACTCTTGCAACATCTAAAAAGTCTTGTTTCTTACACAATCACTGAAATATAAACAAATGTGTTGTAATTTTTTATACATATATGAATTACATAAGGAATATTGTAATTTTATGAATTATAAGGTATTTCGTAATGAATATTAATGTATGGGTAATTGTTTGGCTTGAAATTAAAATTACAGCTTTAAAATTGTTGTTTTATTCAAACAAAACAACATATACAGACAAAATAAGTAAAGTTACATCTTCAAATATCTTTAGTATTAATACCATCAAACAAAAAAAACATATTAATAAAAACCTTCATCATCTATTAGGTAATGATGTCGTATGCTATAAGCTTCAAAAACTATACAACATCCAAAAGTCTTGTTTCTTTCATAAACACTGAAATAGAAGCACATATAAAAGACGATAAATCCTAAAACAAAGAAATTAAAAAAATAATAATTAAACATTAGTTGAAACATTCAAATTAATTTGTTATAAGAAAATAACTTACCTTCAATATATAAAGTTTTAACATCCATTGATTCTACAATATAAAAATTTGTAAAACATATTACATATGAAATTGTACATGTTTTAATATGAAAACATTTTATTTACATACCTTTAATCTTCTTCATCATAAGGAGATAATAAATACCTTGATATATGAAGGTTTCATACTATACTATTTGTTGGTATCATAATGGTTTTATATTATACTATTGTTTTCGTATTATACTATCTGTTTCTGTTATGGTTAATGTTAATCTAACATATAATAAGTTTAACACAAAAACATGTGGTTTAGAAGGTGCATAGTGAATAACTTACCATGGTGATATTTCCAACATGTATTACGTAACGTAAAAAATAATATATTACTAAATCATAAGACATATTAATATATCATATAACAAAAACATAACGTACCAAAAAACTCATAGCGTATAATTATCCTTTGAAATTGGTATAACTCAAACATTTTAATTTTCAAATCTAAATAAATGATGCCTGTTAAGAGACCAAACAATATTATAATGATGGAAAAAATTTAAGAGAAAATAAATATAAATTGAAATTCAAATTAAATTCTTAATTCAAAGGAATCATAAACCATTGAATATATGCATCAAAAACATTAAAATGAGTTATTATGGGTAACAAGTATTTCATCAAACATTTGTGGGCATAAACTTATGATAAATCCCTATAATCGAACGCTTAACATAATATATCACTAAAATGATAATGAATATACATAATAGAAGTCATATGTACGAAGATATTCGATTTATAAATGCAACTCTAAAATCTCCAAAATCAACTGAACACAAATAATAAGTGAAACAGAATATTAGTCATACTTACAATTTCAACATTGGTTAAATCGAATTTAATTTTGAAACGTGATCGACATGGATAATTCGATGAAATTACATATGTTTTAATTATTTCTTTTTACCTGAAATGATATTAGCAATCGTTTAAAGCATTAATAACAAATAATATATGTTCTAAAATACATAGGTTAGTAAAACTAATTTGTATTTTAAAAGAAATAAAAAAGGAAGGTTATGAATCTATATATATTAAGAGAAAGAAAATGTTACCATCAGTTCATCCTAGTTGAGTTGGTAAGCCAAAATTTTTAAAAGCAAGATAGTGAGTTTGATTCTCACCCACATTCAATTTACCATTCTGGTTCAAAAATATAAAAATGGAACAACTTTAATTAATTAAACCAAAACATGTATAGAAGTATAATGTCATATGAACATTTGGTTTTCTTTTAATAGTATAGTTAGAAGTTAGATTAGACTAAATTTCTCGCTATATCAATTCTAAATAGATCCTTTGCCAATATTTTTACAGATATTTCTCTGCATATATTTCTAATTCTAATACTTTTAATTGTGTGAATATGGAAAATGATTGAATATGCCTGTGAAAGAAGTAAAACATTTTTTTTTAATTTGTTGGGCCTTTTGCGCATTAGATCTAATTTGATGTGTCATGCGTAGTTCTACTGTCACTCCGAACTTAACGGTTGAATCTACCCCACTGGGATCAAATATGTAACATAATGGATATGATGTGCCAAAATGGTTGAACTACCCCCACTAGGGATCAAATATGTTGCACTTGATTGAAATCAGCTATGCCAAAACACATGTGTTTCACTCTCGTTGATTAGTAATTTTGAAAAGACAAGACTATTATGTTAATTTCCTATGCCAGAATTGATAGATATTTCTTTTTTGTAACTTTCTTAGTTTAATGGGTCCTTAACAACTTTCTAGCGCTTATGACTGTCTTTCACAGTTTTTGACATGGGTGTTTAATTTGTTTCTTAATTTTTCAACAAGTTGAAACATACAGAGGAGGAGGAACGACTTGTCGTGCGCCAACTTCTTTCGTTATTCTTTCACTTCATGTATTTACTTTCGGTCCCTCTTCTTGAACAATCTACGAAAGAATCCTCAATGGTGAAGGAAGATCTGCTTGGTTCAGCCATAATTTCTCTTGAGCTTGATGATGACAACTTTTAGTCTATGAGAGCTCATCAAGTACTCGATTAATCATTCTTCCGTGACTATGTAGGTTTGTATGTAATAATCCTAAATTATTTGAAAAATAATCCTAGTAGTTTAAAATTATGATCTTTGATGTGTTATAATATGAAACTTTAATGATTTAAATAATTAAGATTTGTCGATTGGATCAAAAAAAGTAAATCAACAAACCACAGGGACCAAAACAAGATTCTCTCTAGTTATCCTTTTAACATGTTAAATATATTAAATAATAGATAAAGAAGAGTTAAGAGGTATCATCCACCCATGACCTAATGATATGGTATGGTGTTTATCCTTTTAAAATAAAGGTGAAAGATTTAAATCCTTACAAATGCAAGGTCAAAAGAATTTTAGATAAAATAAATTTGATGTTAAAAAAAAGGTCATCATATCCATTAGATGATTGGTTTTCAATTCCTTTTGTTTTCCTATGCTTCAAAATTTTATTTTAGTTTTTTTAACGATTATTTAGATCATTAACCGGCCACTAATTCATCCGATAGTCTTTATTCCACCTTCTGAAAGAAGGCCACTATACGTGAGAAAATCCCCTTGGCCAAATCTAGAATCCCCTATTTTCTTGTCAAAACTCATTTCACTAGTGGTTTATCTTACTTGAGAGTTGAGACTGTATAATTTGTTTATTTTAGTCTTGATATTTTATTAAAATTGCAAAATTGAGATCAAAACATAAACTACTTTCATATTTCCTTTCACGTTAAATTTAAAAATCGTTTCAAAATGTATATATACAACGTCAACCATTTATTAAATAAATTCCAGCATATTTGATCTTCGACTAACGAATCGATAAGGCTATTGCTTCTGCTGCTATTGTCGTTGTTTACTGTAAACTTTTACTCTGAAGGTGAATTTGAATGTAAACTATCAAGGTGAATTATGAATGTGAACTCTAAAGATGCTTCTAGATGTGTTACTCTGAAATTTTGTATATTGATTATGATAATATATATTATAGTTGTTCCCGCTCGCTGACCTTTTAGCTCAGACGTACATTATTTTTGTGTATGTTAGGTTACAAGGCTCTGGAAGAGAACACACTAAACACTACGCGAGATTTTAAAAAGAACTAAATCAGTAAATGTAACACGGACGGATTGAGCTATTAATATTTGTAAATGTGACACGCCACCCTAACTGGGCCGGGAGATTCCTCCTGAGTATTAAACTCACGTGTTTTTAATTTTTTTTAATATGTGTCGCAGATATCAAGATGGGTGGGCTGAAAGTAGTAAGGTCGCTCCATTTGATTTGTAAAAGGTCAACGCCAAGGTGCGGAAAAGGATTACATATCTCCTCTACAAATGACCCACAAACTCTCACTTTCATGTACAAGACAATTAATCAAATTAATTAATGAAATGCAGGTTATCATAAACTATGTCGTCACGTGTGCTAGAAGGAAACATACATCTTCTAGATTAATTTCCTGCCTGGCACATGAGAATGATGATATAATAAGAATTCCTAATGCTTATGTCACATTTAGCGGGTTTCTATTTTTTCTTTTTTGTATGTTTATAATATAAATTCGCAGTCCCATACAGATCTGGAAGTTTCATTCATGTATGTGCTTAGATACTACAAAACTTGGAGGAGAAGGTTGTAAATAAGAAATTGTTCATATGTTATTTTAGATTAATGTTATAACAATAAACACAATAAAAATATAGCTTGTGTCACTGGCGGATCTAGACATTTAACTTAGTTGGGGGGGGGGGGGGATATAACCAATAAAAGTACACGACATTTTAACAAAATGTATATGACAATTATCCTCTAAGTGATTTCATTAATCCAATACTTTCTTCGTATCTCATCTCTTTGATTTGGGTGGTAATCCAAAATTCTTTTCCTATCGATGGGATTCCAAAGAAGATTATCTAGATCAACTAAACTAGGTCCGGAGATTGGTTTTAAAAAAAACTTTCCATAACACACGTAAGACAAAATAATTCAAGCAGTAAAAGATCAAAAATCAAACAATATGTGGTGTATACTATAAAAGAATTCCATTCTCATAATATTCAAGCATGTGAGCAACAAAAATAAAATAAAATTAATAATATGAATTAGAACTTCTAAGTTCTAATAGTAAAGAGTAGCATACGAAACATTATAAAAAACAAATAAATAAAGCATCAATAATATATTAATATATAAGATAAAGAAATCAAGAAGGTTTACGAGTTGAGATAATACGTACGATTTGATTTCCTTTTTTTCGAGCCCTGCTTGCGGTGCGCACATATGATGTATATATGTGTGAACCCTCGGGTGGGCAAAAGTGAAATTGCACTAATTTTGACGTTATTTTACTAATCTCGTGAAAATAACGTTAAAAGTGACGGACGGTTAATCAGGCATCATGTAGTGGCGTTGATAGCTGAAAGATAAGGGTACATACACCGATCAGCCGGTGTCCCGATGATTGAGTGCTATGTGCCTTATGTCTAGGGCTTGATGCAAAACTACTATCGAGCCGAGGGTCTCACCGGAAGCAGCCTCTCTATCCCTATGGGGTAGAGGTAAGGCTGCCTACATCTTACCCTCCTCAGACCCTACCATAGCTTTGCTATTGGTGGGATATACTGAGTACGATGATGATGATGATGATTTCCTTTTTTTCATTTATGTAAAAATGTATATGCGAACCTAAGATATATGGAGTGTAGGAGTGAGCTTGTTTTCATTTTATTAGGTTGGGTTAAGACTTCAGAAAAAATTTGAGTACTATGAGGGGCTAATAAAGAAACATAAGAGGCTTAGAATTTTAAACTAAAATTAGCACTATAAAATGTGATATTATATAAAACTATAAAAATCTGAGTGGGTGAACACCCCCCACTGATCTTAACATCCGTCCGCCACTGGTTTGTGCTCGATAGCTTTAAATGAATTGTTGATAAAAAAGAAGCATCGGACGCAATAGCTTAAACATGTTATCAATAAAAAAATTTATGTATATTAGGTCCAATAGCTTAAACGGATTATAGATAAAAAAAAGCATTGGACCCAGCATATAAAAATGATTAAGATCCATACATATTAAAATTTTATTTTTAAATACAATATATATTGGCTTCCAAATTACAGGCCTCAGTCGGTTGTCCGGCAAATAGGGTCGGCCATGTTAGAGCATCCTCATCCCACCCCTATAATTATGTGTGGGGAGTTTGCAAATTATAGGGTGTGATTGTGAGTGATTGTGAGTGTAAATTATAGGGTGAAGAGAGAAATGTAGTGATTTTTTTGTAAATTTGGGGAACATTGTTTGCCCCTATTTATTTTTTAATATTTCTTGGATTGGTTGTGAGCAGAGGAGAGAGAAAACTGTAATGATAAAGGCATAAAAATTATTATTTAATTAAACAGGAGAGAGAAATATAGTGTTTTTTAGTGTAATTATAGAGATAGTGATGGGGAATGAGATGAGAATGCTCTTAGATGCAACAATTTGCTACACATTTAATATTTAAATATATATAATTGTTTGTCATAACATCCTACATGTCGCTCTTTAATCCCCCCCCCCTTTTATTGTGCCACCAGAATGCTTTATCTCTACAACATCGTCGGCATATTTTCTCCATCACCGGTTAACTTCTGATTATCGTCTACCATCGTCAACCTCCCCTCTCATCTATCATCGACCATCGTCACCTATATTAACCGCACTTTCTTTGTTGGAATTCTCCTGAATCACTGAATGAACACTAGTTAATCGTCTATCGGCTTAGATCTGGTTGCCCCTTACCTCCACTTTAATTTATGAAGCCCTATTCTGGCCAACTTATTTTCGTCTTCATTACTCATACAACCACCACATGCTTGATTCCAGGCCTAGAACGTTTTTACTGATGACATATTACTAACCTACTATGTTATCTTAAATTTATAAAAGCATGTCTGATTTAGTTTTTGATGTTACTGCTCTCTGATACAAACCCGGGTTAAGTGTTTGTTTATTTAAAATTTAAACGAACAGTTCATGACCATAAGTGAACATATAAGAACATAATTGAACAAATGTAAACGAACATAAATGAACAAATATGAACAGTCATAAATCAATGCAAACAAACATAAACGATTATAAACAAACACACTTAAATAAACACGAACGGACAAATATAATATATTAAGTAGATGATTCAAAATGAACATAAACAAACATATATGGATCAAAATAGGTTCAAGTATATTACAAATGTTTTTACAATAAATTAATTAAAACCCAAAAAAATATATTCACAATATTAGGAACAACAAATGTAAAAAAAAAACATAATACGAAGGCCAAAAGCTAGTTAAACATATTTGAGTTGCAAATTAACTTTCACAATCACAGCCTTTCTATCTTCAACTGCATATCGGCAATATAGCACAAGAAAAAATTATTAAGGACGATAATTTTCACACATTGTAACTAGTTAGGATATATGATATCATAGGTAACCATGCCAGGACCGATATTTAAACCACAACAATCAGCCTCGTAACCAACAACAGCGTGTTGACAAGACGGTTACGTCGTCTTCTCCTGTGAAGATCTAATGAACATCAAAGGCGGAATCAATGATATTCAAAGTGTTGCTAAACGGACGGAAATGAAACAAACACACAAAGTCACTCAAAAGATTTCCATTAATATTATGAAGGATACAATGAAAATCTATTAGTGTTTCTAGGTGGAATGTTTGTGTGAGGCAACTTTCTGTACAAAGATATTCCTTTTACAAGAAAGTGCCAGCCGTCAAATCACAATATTCTCTCTATGCCCGTGGTCATAAATGTGCCCTAAAGTTTCCTTAAATAGGCACACCTGACACCTTCTAGAAACCCTAATGATTGATTCAAAACGTATTCTTACATATTCAAAAATATTACAAGTGTGAACATGTCTGCGAGTAAGCTTGTAAGCTTTTATCCTTGTCGAGCAGACTTTGTAACCATAAGTGTGCTTGGAACAATTCTCCGAGTAAGCTTTACTTGAAATATTTTCCTTAGAAAATATTCTTCAAGCAAACTTCAATATTCATGATAATATCAAACTTTGGTTGACATAATCCTACGAGCAAACTTGTTCTTCTTTGATCCCTTCAACCTTATGTTTCTTAACTTATTTGAACAAGTTAAGTGTGCTGGTGACATTGTAGCTTGCTCGAGGTTGAATCTTGCTCGTTGGAAGTCTTTAGAATAATTTCTTCAATGACTTCCTTCAAGTATGCTTGGACCACTGTTTATTATAAAACCTTGCTCGATCCACCAAAGTACATGGTTTCAGCTTTGTTAAGTCAAGGGTTTGCTCTGAAACCACCTTACTCGACTTGAAGAATAACCTTGCTTGATGAAGTGCAGTTTACTCGAACTAACACTTAGAAGAATTTCTAGAAGATAACTTTGCTCGAAAGTAAATTACCTTGCTTGAATAAGTTCTAGGCTTGCTCGAAGGGTCAAGCTTGCTCGTATTCCATACTTAGCCATTTCTTGAGGAGGTTGAGAAGATTCCAATCTCTCCTTTGTCGAATATTGATCCCAACAATCTCCCCCTAGATTGAAACAAGCTCAGATGCACCAAAACACATGTAGGTTACTTACACCTTTTCAAAACACGCATCAAATTCTAAAAGTAAAAATTACATTACTTAAATAAAATTTACATATTCAAAAGGCTGTCACTTGGACAATACAAATCAAATTCAAACATAAAAAAAATGTTCATTAAACCAAACCAACCATCATAAAAAGTTCAAGAACTCCTTATTCTTCAACATTCTCTCTTGTGTCTCGGTTGGTTGATTAGGGGACCTACTAAATCTGCTGCCTCCTTTTGAAGAATGAAGATTTCAGAGTAAAAGGGATGGACACAGGGTAAGTTCCATCTCTTTATGTCAATAAGATCTTTCAAATGCAGAAATTTCAGTTCAATTTCATGTGAAATTACTTGAAGTAACTTCCCCCCACTATTTTTCAGCAAGAACCTTTCATTCCTGTCATCATACAGTATGTGTTTGGTCTTGTGAGAAAAAAATTCATTCATTGTTCTTTCAATGTTGTTACCCTCTTTGATATCAGAATAGAATTTGCTTGATGAACCTGTAAAAATTGGTTTCTCAGTTTCTAACTTTGTTCCATCTAATCCTTTTCTTTTGTTCAGAAAGGGAAATCCCAACTTTGCTTGTTCCCTCAAGTATCTTAACAGTTCATATTGTTGTGTTCTGGTAGACCTGTGTCTCTTCTGATAGTCAGATAAGTGTAGTGCAGCTATCACAGTCAATTGCTCTAGATTGAAATTGCTGAAGTCATCTTTGAAGAAGATTTTCCTAATTTCTCCATTTTTCATCAGAATTCAGACATTCAACTCTAGAATCATAGAATAGTCCATCTGGTATGTTATCATCATTGACTGGATGACTTTCTTCTACAACTTTTCTCTTGATGTTGGTTTAGGTATCTTGAAAGTTGTTTGTCCTTTACAAGTTGGCTCTGATTTTCTTGTGGTATATCTTGACCTTTTCCCTTCCTTTTCATCAGTTGGTTTAGAGGATGGGGAATTTGACTTTCCCATATATGTTTTCTTTGCTTTTCTCATATTCCTTGATTGGAAAGTCTTCTTCGGTGCCACCTCTTGTTCTTTTCAAAACTGAGTTGAGTAGTTGCATTTTTATTTCCAAGAAGTCTTCTTTTGATAATACCGAATTTAGACATGATTTCTTTCTTTGTCAAGGATTTCACAGTGTCAAAGGGAACTCCATTTTCCATAAGATATTTTGGTTTCCCACCATATCTTCACATACATTTTTCATTTTCCATCTTTTCTTTCAGTTCATCTTGTTTTCTTAAGTATTCATATGCTAAATCATGATTCTTGAAAGTTCTTTGATCTTTTTCATCATCTAAAGCCTTTGTGGCTTTTTCAATCACATTGTCTAGTTTTTCTTTTGCAGCCTTTTCTGGTTCTTCCTTTTGAATCAGCTTGAGTAGTGACACAAGCACTCCATTCGGAATTTCTTCATCATTTAAACATTTATCAATTACATCTTATGGGATTTCTCTTTTATTTTTATTGTTAGATTTATCACTTGATCTCTTCTCAGCTTCAAACTATTCCATTATTATTCTTTGTTCTTCAATTTCTTTTTCAGACATCATTTGATTCGGGAACATTTTGTCTTGGATTTATGTCATTCTTTGCTCAAAGATCATTCTGGCTTTTAATTAAGATTCATCAATGTACAATACAAAACATCTTTAATTCTCTTTGGAGAATTAATGAGCTGCATTTGATCAGTTTCTGATGCAATTCCTTTTCCTCTGAGCTTCTTTCTTTCATTAACTTGTTTCTCTTGTTTTTCTGGAAAGTCATTAGTTTTCTCACGATCCGAACCATCATCATCATCATCATCATAAATTGATAGAATATTTAATGAATTCTCCCCTGTTTTTGTGTATATGAGGTCTTCTCAACCTCAGACTTTATGGCTTGAATTTTCTTCAAAGCTTTCTTTAACTCTTCTTCAAATTCTGATAAATGATTTTTGTAGGAATCAGGACAAGTCGGAATTGAATTTATTTACACAAAAAGTAGTGATTAGTCAGACAATCACCAGAGTGATAGAAATAATCATAAAAGAGTGTTAATAAAAGATTCAAGATAAAGGATGCTTTGATTCAAACCGTCTTCTTGAACAATATGGATACCTACACACAACACAAAGATGTGAGTTAATCTTGAAATTTGGGAATCTACAATTTCATTTAAAATATGTCGGAATTCACTAGTAAGACATTTGCAATGTCTGATCGAATGAAAGCGAAAATAGATTAAACAATTGGCGATATAGGTGTAAGGTAGAAATATGCAATTTGTTGAGAGAAAAGTTACCGAAAAGTTATTTTGATTCCTTCCTTACCATTGTACACTGGGTATTCGAGGTGATAGGTTAAAAGCATTTGTAGTTTAGTAAATGAATGCCCTCAACTACTCAATTTTCAAATTTTCAAATACAAACCTTTTCAAATGGAAAACCTTACTCGAATATCTTATCATTACAAAGTTTACTCGATTCTTCCTAGAAAAGCAAAGAGTTAACATTGTTCAGAGATATACATTCAAGTATACTCGTAAACAAAGTTTACTCCACAATACTTCAAAAGTGCAAAGTGTGCTTGAGATGACTTGATATATTAATTTTTAATATACAAGTATACTCAAAGCATAAAGTGTACTCGTGGAGTAATGTTTGCTTGAAAGCACTTGAAATATGAAAGTATGCTTGGAACACTTGAACTATTATTTAAATATACAAGTATGCTCTAAACATGAAGTTTGCTCGATAAACAAAGTTTACTCGAAAGCACTTGTAATTTCAGAAAAAAATATTCAGACATAAACGACACACAAGTGAATTACTATTTTAACAAGTATGCTTGAAAAATTTATCATGTTTATTCGATAGATCTAAACAACAAGTAAATAGTCAAGTTTACTCGAAAAATATTCATGTTGATCAATTTCAATCCAAAGCCATAAAGTATGTTTGAAACAAATAAGTTTCAACTAAAACACCCAAGTTTATTCGAAACATATATTCAAGGAATATTTAGACACATTCATATTACACATTCATCAAGTATGCTTAAATGAGATGACCTTCGAATAAAAAGCTCAAGTTTACTCGAAAGTGCATAAACATCAAGTTTACTCGAAGATACATGATCAGACATATTCATAACAAATAAGGATCAAGTATGCTCGAATGAGCTAAACTTTAAATAAAAACACCCAAGTTTGCTCGAAAGTTTAAAAACATCAAAGTTTACTCGAAATTACATATGTAGACATATTCAAAGTGAAAATGCAATACTTTTTGACTTAAACCTTTCTTTAACATGTTTTCCTCTTTTAGATTCAAAGTTTAAGAGCAAATGGTGCATAATGAGATCAAATTTCAGTATAACTATCTCAAATCCTTTTCTTTTATGAAAAGATCTCAACATGGGATCATATTGATTAAGTCACCTTTCAATACTTCATTCTCAGCATTATTATGACACACTAGGCAGGTTAATAGCAGGTAATTCCTTAGCATGAATTTCATTGCTTTGGTGATATGCTTAAGGTTCAATTAGTGGCATAATACATAAATGGATAAAACTTATTGCACTATGATATTCAATATCTCTTCTCATGGATTATTTGACTTTCTCCATATCACCCCAAATTGACTTCAACCCCCTGATATTTGGTCAAAATATCTTTTATGACAGAAAATTTATAAAAGTTCTTAATAAATTCAATTTTCAAAACCTTTTAAACTTTGAGGTAGAACGTTGGACTTACACGCCACGCAATACGGACTTACATGCCTTACATTCAAGGTGTTTAGGACTTACATTGATGCCCCACCTCTGTAGTTCTAGTTTTAACCCTCATGTTTGTAAACTTATCAACTTTTGGTTAATGTATAATCTTTTTGCTCAAATTTGTTCTTTGTCATATACATATAAAATGTTTAATTTTGAGTGACCAAATACCAGCAGGCTTGTGTATGACTAGATAATTACTATTCTACATATCATACAGAGAGATTTATCTTGAAACATGCATATTTGAACAATGTATCTCCACCTTAAGTTTAACATACTCATTATGTTTATATCACCTCAGTTCTTACACATCATGGAAAGAGACCATACAGATTAATGACTGCACTAATAGTCTTTTCAGCCTATAAAATTCATATGATTGGTATAAATAATCAATCTATTATCATTTCCCAAATGGTTGGATCCATTTTCATTGAATAACCTTTTAAGCTTCTATAAAGCTTGAACTGAATAATCTTATCATATATCTACACCATTAACTTGCTCAGTTTGTCAAAAATGATTTACTTTGAAAAACTTCTTTAATAAAATTCATTTTAGCCCAAGTTTAATATCAAAGCACAAATTTAACACAAGCAATCAAAAACATACTCAATAATAATTAAAAATGAAAGGTATGTATTAACACAATCAGACTAACATAAAGTTCTACTCAAGATAAATCATGTGTAGTCTATCCTGTCTTAAGAGCGTTCTCATTTTAGATCATCAAATCACAAGCAAGATATCAAATAAGCATGAAGATACTCATTTTAAATCAGATGCAACCACACTTATCAAAACATCATGATCACTGAAAACATACCTAAAAATCACACATACCTAAGTAGAACATAACCATTAAAGCACATATCAGTTTAAACAGATTCGCATAGTTAGACACAAAATAAAACTTACTCACTCTAGACCTTTTAAAAGATAGTCAGTTAGCACATTGAGCACATATTATGAATCAGACTTCGTTAGAGTTGATCATGCCTAAAGCTTGTAATAGAAAATGAAATCTTATTTTATCTAGTGGCTTGGTGAACAAATTAGCCAAGTTGTCACTAGTGTCAACTCTTTTCATTTCTATTAGACCTTTCTTATTGCAATCTCTAATGAAGTGGTGTCTGATTACAATGTGCTTGGTATTTGAGTGTTGGACTGAATTCTTAACAATGAACAATGCAGCAGTATTATCAATATAAATAGGAGTGTTCAAGTAATTCAGACCATAGTCCAACAGTTGATTCTTAATCCAAAGGATTTGAGCACAACAAGCATATGCAACAATGTATTCAACTTTAGCAGTTGAGATTGAAATATTTGTTTGCTTCTTGCATTGCCATGATACTAGCCTGCCTCCCAAGAATTGACAACCACCTGATGTAAACTTTCTAGTCATGTTGCAACCATCATAGTCAAGTAGATCAAAGGCATGGTTCTTAGGATACCAAATGCCCAAATCAAGTTTTTTTTTCAAGTATCTAAAGATTCTCTTGACAGCAGTCATGTGAGAAACTTTAGGATTTGCTTGGAACCTTGCACACACACATACTGCAAACATAATGCTTGGTCTTGAAGCAGTCAGGTACATAAGTGATCCAATCTTAGCTCTGTATTCATGTTGATCCACAGGCTCCCCCTTTTTATCAGCTACCATCTTCTCATGAGTGTCCATTGGAGTAGAGGCATTCTTCAAGTCTTGGCATTTGAACTTGTTTTTGATGTCTTGAACATACTTGTATTGACAGATGAATATTCCATCCACCTTCTGTTGAACTTGTAATCCAAGAAAGAAATTCATCTCTCCCATAGTGCTCATACAATACTTAGACTTCATAACTTCCTCAAACTCCAAACACATATGTTCATTTGTAGATCCGAAGATGATATCATCAACATATACTTGAACCAAAATCAAATCTCTTCCTCTTTTCTTTTAGAAGAGGGTCTTATCAGTGGCTCCCCTTTGAAACCATTCATAAGTAGATGATTTGACAACTCATCATACCAAGCTCCAAGTGTAGTCCATATAGAGCCTTGTTTAGTTTATAAACTCTATTTGGATACCCTGGATCCTCAAAATCTGGAGGTTGAGTAACATACACATCCTCTTCTATCTTTCCATTCAAGAAAGTAGATTTGACATCCAATTGAAATACTCTGATATTTTTAGAAGCAACATAGGCTACGAAGATTCTGATAGCTTCTAGTCTTGCGGCTGGAGCAAACACCTCTTCAAAATTAATCCTTTCTTCCTGTAAGCATCCTAGTGCAACTAGTCTTGCTTTTTTTCTTCACTACAATTCCTTTTTCATCTTTCTTATTTTTGAAACCCACTTGGTGCCTATTGCAAACTTTTCTCTTGGCTTATCAACAAGTTCCCAGACTTGCAAAATTTTAAATTGAGCTAACTCCTCCTGCATAGCTTCTAGCCACCTGTTATCTTTCAAGGCTTGAACTTTGTTCTTGGGTTCAGTTTGGGATAAAAAGCAAGAGTACAAGCAGATGTTAGCAGATTCTGATGCACTTATAGTCACCCTTTCAGGGAGGTCACCAATTATATTATCAGTAGGATGATTTCTTTCAACAAAAGAAGTTTGGATGATTTGATTTGAAGTAATTGTTAAATCAAGATTTGTGTCATTGAGATCTGGTTCATCAATGACTAAATCTAATGATTCATTGTTCATTGCAGCCTCTTCTTCAACATTCTAATGTGATGTTGATGCAAGATCATTTTCCATGTTCAAATTTTGAAATAAGGTTTCAAATCTTGATTGTCTATCAGCTTGGTCTTGATCTTGCTGGTCACCAGTTTGTTCATCATTGAATTCATGAATTTCTTGATCTTACTGATTATCAAGATGTTGATTCTACTCATCTTCTGATTCCACGTTAGAAGAATTCTTATCAAAAGAAAATTCATTGCTCTTGTCAGTAACCGTGGACCATAATTTTTCCAAATCAACTTTCTTCTCTGAAGAAACTTCAGTAACACTTGTTCTATATAAAGTTTCATCAAAGTATTCAGAGTCAATCTTGAAAGATTTGATTAGCTTCTCCAGATAAAATAGCCATGATGCTCCATCGACAGTATTGAGTTGATTTTCATTGAATATTATATCTGAAGATTCAATCACACTCAAATGATCTTTCACATAAATTCTATAAGCTTTTGAGTGTGTGGAATATTAAACAAAGAAACAATATGAAGATTTTGATTGAAACTTGTTCAAATAGTCTTTCGTATTCAGCAAGGATCACTTGCAACCAAAAGGCTTGAGAAACTTGATGTAGGGCTTTCTTTTATATAAAGTCTCATAAGGAGTTATGTTTTGGCTTTTGTTGAGAAGGACTATGTTCTGAACATAGCAAGCAATGTTAATAGCTTATGCCCAAAAGGTAACATGCATGTAAGCATCTACTATCATGGTTCATTGCAGCCTCAATTAATGTTTTGTTCCTTCTTTCTACAATCCCATTATGTTCAGGAGTTCTAGGGGCACTGAATTGCTGAAAAATTCCTTTAGCTTGACAAAATTTAGTCATTGTCCCATTTTTGAACTCAGTTCCATTGTCACTTCTCATGACCTTCACCTTTGTATCAAGTTGGTTCTATATCCTTGTCACAAAGCTCTTGATCATTTCATCAGCCTCATCTTTTGAATTTCGAAAATAAACCCGTGTATATCAATAATCACCAAACATTATCTCTTTTTACCAATGCTTGGAACACTTACATGACCAAATAAGTCCATATGAACCATTTTAAGGACTTTCTTAATGGAGTTTATGAGCTTTACTTTGTGTTATGATTTGTGGTGCTTTCCCTTTTGATAAGAAATACACTTGTCATCCAGCTTGAACTCTCTTGTGGTATAACCAATGACATGTTCACCTTTAACAAGTTTGTTCATATTCTTTAAATTGACATGACAAAGCTTTCTGTGCCACAATTGTGTTGCATTTTCAGTGGCTTTTGACACAAAACATGTTCCACCTCTAGAAATGGCATCTTTCATCCTTAATTTATACAAATTTCCATTTCTAGGGGCCATCATCATGATCATATAAGGCGGAATCACAAATTCAGGTTTGAGGATGAAATAGTGTGAGTCATCAAATCCAACTTTATAACCCTTATCACACATCTGAGATATGCTCAAAATATTATATTGTAATCCTTCCACATAAAACACATTATCAAAAGAAACTTTGCCATTGTAAGAATGCCACATAGGGTCTATGACTCATATAAAGTTAGTCTTCAGCCCTTTACCCAAAACAATGACCGCCTTGCCCGTTCTGTTGTCGTTGTACCACCGATTAAATGACAGATGAAGTTCTTGTGGAAAAGTCTTCACTGGTACTCGCTTCATAGTTGTTAGCGGCTTAAACTTTAACACGATCTTCCTCCAACCAGTACGAGGATCAATCCCATTGATATATTTCCTGGTTGGCACCTGTGATTTAAAGAATTTAAACCTGTGGTTGACCTCAAAGAGAAGATGTTGGTGAAACCATCATGCTAATTGATTTCCACCATGATTAATGAAAGGCCGATTGGCAAGAGTGCGCACATCCCATCTCGGTAGTGAGTGTGTAAGTCCCGAATCTGGATCACTACAATTATGATATCAATATAACGAGTATTGGTGCGGAATACTAACACTCGGTGATTCAAGAACACGAATAAACACTAAGGAGTTAACACAAGATTACTTCAAAACACACGCATATTAAGAATACGTCAGGTGCTTAAGCACTTACAATACCCGAAATCAAAACAAGTGAATAAACAACCTTGACCATATACATGATATCAACTATATATAGGAAACCCAACATACTGGCCCAAACAAACAAAAGCCCACCGAGAACACTAAGGTGTTCTCAGTTTACATAACAACCCTTACCCAGGCCCAATACAAGTAAACTAAGTACAAACCACATAAACTAGGCCCAACAATCTCCCCCTTGGTTTGCAGTTTGTCTTCAATCATGCTCCATGTAATCTATATCAGCATCCTTCAATCCTCCTACCCAAAACTTACATCTGATGATAGAAGCGACCATAGATGTGTATTATTTAGCTGTTGCTTCAAAAAGTGGATCAACTACAATCTGGAGCATGCTGAGTGTCTTGATATCCTTCTCTCCAAATTTCAACAAATCCTTAGGACCAACGAATCGGTATTGATCTTTTCCCTTTTGTAGCTTGATAATAACCATGGCACTAAACGAATCATAGAACCAGAATCTCATGTTCTCCAAAGTGCCATCAGGAATGGCATCTGGAACAGGAATATAAGTAGCTTTCTTTTTGGGAGGCCACATTACATTCACCATTGTTTTCCCGGTATTTGGATCCAATACTCCTTTGGCTTTCTTTATAAATGATTATGTAGTTGTCATGTTTGGAAAGCCTCGATCAACCTCACTTCTCATAAAATTCCAGAAATCTAGACCACGCTTGTCATTAGTTGGGTTGGTGAATGGAGAGTTAATCAGGTCACTAAGATCAACTTTGGTCCAGGAGCCAAAGTCCTTCATCTTCTTTTAGTACTCAGTTGTTCCCGACTTTCTCTTTACCCACCACATATTCTTATTCGCGTCAAAACCCCATGATCGAACTCCCGATCGATCACCGTATTTATCAGAGAACCCCTTTTAAAGCGTAACGACGAACCTGTCTGGGTGATCCGATGATTCAACATTCTGATTCAAGTTCTTCATCACCAGCAGTTTCTTCTTTCCTTTCTCAAGTAATTTCTTATGAATTCTATCTAATTTCTCTTTGGTGATTGGGGGTGCATCCATGTATTGCTTTAGTGACTCTGACTCATGAATGTTGTCTGTTGGACGAATAGGAGAGTCTTTGTCTTGATCAACAATAGGAGTTTGATGTACCACATCTCATTGCTTTAAAATCATCTCCAAATTTTTGAAATAACTTCCGTTGAAGATCAAGATACATTGCTGTTAAACCTCCCATACCAGACTGCAACTCCTTAATCTTGGAATCCTTGTCTGAGTTGCTTGCTTCAAGTTCCTGAATACGAACATCTTTAACTACCGAATCTTGTTCGAGTTCAAAGACTCGACGTTGCAGTGCTTGAATGTCTATAGGGGCATTCTCAAGAACCACCCCTTTACCCTTGTTTTGAAAATAACTCTCTTGCATGGCAAGGATTTGGGCAACCTTGCTTGATGTACCTGTACTTGACTGACCCTGAATGGCTGGGCCAGACGAACCAGAGGGAATATTTGTGGTGTCGGTGTAAGGAATGTCTGTATCAAAGTCAAATTCACTTACGAAATCAGTGGACAAAAAATCTTGAAATGATGGCTCAGCAGTAGATGTATCTGGTTCAGCTTATGTTTCTGGAGCATGTGACTCTTGTTGAGCAGTTTGTTGTTATGGGCTGGTGGTTGTTGTTGCTGGTGTTGGTGTTGGTGTAGCGGTGGTTGTTTTGGCTTCACTATCCAACTCGTTAGACCTCGGATCAACCCTTTTTCATTTGTGATAGATGATATCAGCAGTTAGTTCTTCACTATCGTCTTCCTCAATGTTTTCAGTAACTGTGTGAGGAGGTTTCAGCGCAGTTGACTGAAGTAAATCTTTGGCAGCTTTAAGAGCTTTTAACTTTTCAGCATCAGTAAGAGTGACTGTCTGATGGTGTTCTTCTTCATCTTCTTCGTCATCAGAGATTTCAAACGTTGCAGCACGTGGTTGAGCGGGTGCCACATGCTCGTCCGCAACCTGAGCTATGACTGGCTCAGCTTCAGTCTCATCAAATCGTCCGAATTTCACCAGAGCATTTAAGCCCCGATATACCACTTTGGCTCCCTTTCTGGACTGTTTTATCAACCCAAAAGTATTGGGTCCCATTGACTTCATGTCCAAACTTTCAACAGATCTGACCAGGTCAGTGTAATGAAAATTGAAGATCATCTGTAAGAATCTTGGATACATGAGGAACATCTCCTTCTTCTTTGCTTTCAAGTTGCTCATCATTTCATTGAAAACAAACTTGGAATAATTGTAATTCCAATCCATGATCAGAGCGACGATAGCAGACATCTGAGTGTGACTGGTCTCGTCTGAACCTCCCTTCCTCCCCGAGATACATGTAAAGAACGTGTGTAATAGGTATCTCCAATACGGGTGAAATAACTTCTTGATTGCTAGAGGATAGGTGCCTTCGTAACCCATTCTGGTAAGAACCTCAGTAACCTCAGCAGCAGAGTACTCTGTTGGGTAATCAGGTTGATCCCCAAACATAAGAACTTCTCAAACAATGGCCTCTGTGATAACGACTGGCTTCTTATGTACTTTGGAGTCAATTGACACGACTCCGTCTGGCCCTCGTGGAGTAATTGATGCATTGTTCCAAAAGTCGGTAACCATCTTCTTGCATATGATAGGGTTCTCTCGAAGAGCATGAGAGATCCTACAAGTGTTTAGTCCGACTATCATCGACTTGAATTCCTTGTGGGCCATGGGTGTATCAAACAGATGACCAGCTATGTTATGTGTATCAACAAACTTTAACGGATTCTGATCGGCCATTTCTGCACCAAACGTATCAAGTTAGATAATATATAGATTAACTTGATAGTATTTAAATTTTGTCCATGTTTTATAAGGGATTTGGGCCATAAAACTGAGACAGGCCCAAAGAGAACCCATATGGGAGCCCAAAGATACATTAGATGGCCCAAGTACACAACACAGTATAGGTTTGGGCCCAATCAGTGAGAAATTAAGCCTAGCTTGAGAGATTTCGGTCAACGGGGAGAGTTCTTGGTCAACGAATGAGTTTTCGGTCAACGAAAGTCAAAGAAGTCAACCAAGAACTAGGGTTCTCGGTCAAGACTTGACCGAGAATGTAAGTTCTCTGTCAAGACAGGGGGTTCTCGGTCAACGAAAGTCAACCGAGAACTCCTTGACTGCTGGGGACAGAGAACCCCTTGGGTTCCACCTTGGGAAACGTGTAATCATATTCAACCCACTGAGATCTCTACAAAACCTCCATTAAACATGCAATTAGTTAATGATAATCAACCGAAAACACTTAATTAAACCCTAAGATGTCCATCAAAACCCTTAAATACTCATGAATCCACTTTTAATTTATTAACCCATCCATGAAGTCAGTTCATGACAACATCAAGAGATCCTCTCTTATGAATTTGTTCATTACCTGTGAATCAAACAAGTGAGCACTAACAGATGATTAGTGAAGATGATTTAATTTTCGGCTAAGAAGCTAGAAAGAGATAAAGGTTTTTGAATTTTTGAAAAAAATGAAAGTGATAATAAACAAAAAAAACCTTAATAACACTTATATTATAACTGAATCGGGCCGAGGACCCTAAATGGGCTCAAAACAGTGAATGGCCCACGTAAAATATGTTCAAGCAGACAAATGACCCAAAAGTTTTCAAGGCCCAATTTGAAAAACAAGCTCAGTTTACACAGACGTTTCTAGGAGAGTAGTTCCAGAAAAAATATATAAAACAAAATAAAATTAAACAAAAATGATTCACATTAAGAAACACAGGAACTCCGTTGAATTTTATACAGTCGGGATCAAATTTCAGTTTTAGTAAAATCGCCGCCCTTTTTATAAGAAGATCCGAACATGGAATCATATCGTTTGAGAGGCTGTCACTAGGATTCATGTTCAACGTTATTATGATATAAAGAGACAGGTTGATAGCAGGTATAACGTACTTAGCATGATTTTCATTGTATCAGTGATATGATTAAGGTTCAGTTCGGCATAAAGCTTAGATGAACATCACTCATGGATCTGTGATGCCTCCTATCTCTTCTCAAAGCGTATTTGGATTTCCCCAGATCACCCCAATTTGACTCCAACCCCCTAGTGCTTGATCAAAAGATTTTATAGATAGTTCCACGCTTGTAGCCATGATCAAGAAGATGCGCGGTCAGTGTAGCATACCACCCTAGAGGAGCCTGATGTAGCCCGTACAATGCCTTGTCTAGCTTGTAGACATGATTTGGTTTCTTAGAATCAAAAAACCCCGGTGGCTGATCAACATAAATCTCCTCTTTGACCTCACCATACAGAAACTCGGTCTTGACATCCTTCTGATATACTTTAGACCCCATATACGATGCATAGGCCAGAAAAATTCTAATCGCCTCATGTCTAGCCACTGGAGCATAGACCTTTGTGTAATCTAACCCCTCAACCTAACGAAACCCATGAACTACCAATCGTGCTTATTTCGACCAATAACCCCGGTGTCATCTTGCTTGTTTCTGAAAAACCATCTTGTATCGAGAGCTTTCTTTCCTTCCGGCAGTTTAACCAATCTCCAAACCTGTAACTTATCAAACTGATTCAATTCTTCATGCATAGCATCAACACAACTAGGTTCCTGAAGAGCCATCTCAACATTCTTTGACTCAATTTGAGAAATGAAACAGGAAAACATACAACTGTTTATGTGTCCCGTCTGACTTCTGGTGGACACACCCGCTTCAATGGGACCTATGATATTTTCAATTGAATGGTTCTTCTGGATTCTCGATGGAATTAAATGATCGGAAACATCATTGTTAGGTTGAAGATTTGTCACGTTCTCATTAGAATTAGTAAGGGGGTTCTTCCAGCCAGTTGTCGCCGTACTGCGGGAGTACGAAGTACCGTAAACGTATTCATCTGGAATGGCATCAGGAAACAGTGTGCTCCCGAATATCTGACGGACGGAACTCTCCCCCTCAACATTAGCAGTATCTTCAGACGAATTCGGCGAACAATCGGTTTCTAAAGATTCCTTGGGCTAAGTGTTAGTTGTAGACGAATCATTACTTAACTCAGCAACATCATCATCCACTAACGGAGAAATATGAGAGACTGCCTGTGAACTATCTTTTGTAACTTCCACTGTGGGACCACTTGGAGAGTCTGTGTTGATGACTAGAAATACGTTGAATGGTTTGAAGAATTCGTTGTAATCAAATAACCAATCAGGACCAACAAGAGCGTCTGTCTCATTTTCTTCTAACCAACAAACTTCATAGGATTCAAGAATCTGTTTAGTTGACTTGTTGTAGACCCTGTAGGCTGTATTACCCGCGTAACCAACAAAATATCACTCATCAGCTGCGGCCCCGAACTTTGGAGTAGATTCAAGATTAAGCAATGTGCATGGACAGCCAAACGCTCTGAAATGTGCGACGGTGGGTTGGTGACCATAAACAATCTCATATGGAGTCTTCATTTTGGACTTGTTGATAATAACCTGATTCTGAACATAGCATGCTGTATTGATAGCCTCTGCCCAGAAGAACAAGGGTAGTTTAGAGTCACAGAACATAGTCCTTGCTGCCTCGATAAGATTTCTGTTTCTTCTTTCAGCTACACCGTTTTGTTGTGGTGTTCGAGCTGCACTATACTGACGAAGTACTCCCTTTTCTGAACAGAAATGATTCAATGAAGTATTATTGAATTCCGTTCCATTGTCACAACGAATTCCCTTCAGCTTCAGGTTCAGTTGGTTCTACATGAGTATCAAGAACTTCTTGATTAAGTCTGCAGTTTCACTCTTATTTGACAAGAAAAGTACCCATGTAAAATGTGAGTAATCATTAGTAATAACAAGGCAATAAGAGCTACGAGAAAGACTCAATACATGAACTGGTCCGAAAAGGTCCATATGGAGTAATTGAAAAACAGAAGTTATAGTATTAATTAACTTTGGCTTGTGAGACTTTCGATGATGTTTTCCCAAAGCACAAGCTACACATTTTTCAATAGTCACAAAATCTTTGATTGGTAGACCACGAACCAGATTATTTTTAGCAAGACAATTCAGATTTTTAGTATTAGCATGACCTAGCTGACGATGCCAAAGCATTGCATTATGTTCTGACACTTTTGAAAACAAGCAAGTTATTTCGTCAGGAACATTTTTGTTCATGTCGATCACATAAGCATTATCTTTTTGTTGTGATGGAACAAGAATCCAGTCTTCTGGTATAATTATACCAGGCTTCAAAATCAAACACCCTTTTTTAGTAAAATGAGTTGAAAAATCTTTGTCACAAATTTGTGACACGCTCAGCAAGCTGTGCTTCAATTCTGGAACAAAACTGACATTTTCAAATTTTAGAATACCGTTACTTACAATACCCTTCTGAGTAATCTTTTCCTTTTCTCTTCCCGCAAAGGACACATACCCACCGTTAAAAGTTTGAATGTCGTGAAGTTGGGTAACGTCTCATGTCATGTGCCTGGAACAACCACTATCAACATACCAAGGTATAATGATATTCCTCCATAGCTGTCCCTGCACAAAACGCAGGATTAATTAGTTTTTGGTACCCAGTCCATACTTACACTGGGTGACCTTGATTCATCTACAGTTGTCACGGATTGCCATGACAAGTCCTTTTGACCGTCAAACATGGATTTTGTAGAAAATTTCGTCCGAGATTTGGGCAACCATCTGTGTCTGTGTGACTTGGATTTATAGGTACGAATGGCTGTCTTAACCTTTGGGGTTTTGGATGTGGAAGGAGACGAATCAGCCGTTTTCTCCTGTCTTGTTCTAGATTTAGTGCTCATGTTTGAATTAGAGTTCGAAACACCTTTTCTGACCTTTCTTTTAGGCGTGTTGGGTTTGGTCTGATGAAGACTTAAACCTGGCAGATTGGTTTCCATTCCAATCATCATCAAAGGAAATAGCCTGATAGTGCCTGAAACCTTGCCTGAACACATTATGAAGCATGTAAGGCATATTCCTTTGATAGAATTCATAATAAGGAACATATGGATGATGTGGACAATTTCTGGCAATATGACCAGGAGTGCCGCAATTAAAGCAAGTTTGACGCTTTATGAAAAAGTTATTTTGAGTAACTCCTTGTTTGGACTAGTTGTGTGGACCAGTCTGCTTGAATTTGCGAGAATTTTTGTTCTCGTCTTTGAATTTATCACCTTGTTTGTCATTAGAGCATCCTTCCTTGACAAACTTAGGTGCAACATATTTGTTGGATGTTTTTTTGTTTTTAATTTTATTTGAAACCACATTATCAGAATCCAAAGTTTAACATAATCAACCACACAAAAATCCTTGCTCTTTAAAACAGAGCCCACACAAACATTCGGAATAACAGAATTCAAAACAGGAAGTTTTAAAGAAACATCAGAAACAAAATCATTATTAAATTCAAAACAAGGGTCGTCATCCTCATAAGTCAACTCCTTCAAAATTACTTTTTCTACACATAAAGTAGATACATTAGAATCGTTCATATTTGTAGTGAGCAAACCAGTGTTCACAGAACTGGTTTCGTCAGCCTTATTTTGTTTACCATATTTCATGTCCTTTATCTTTTCTTCCTGTTCTTTGGTGACAGGAGTAGGAACATAATTCTGGTTGTAAGGTGGGGGAACTTGCATGTATCCTATTCCCTCACCCTCATTCTCTTTCCACCACAATTGGTTCTTAATCATTGAGTTAACTACTTTACTTTACTGGAACCATTGAATTTTTTATAATCAAGTTCAGCCTTTTCAAACCTACTAGTTAGATTCAAGATTTCTAACTTGGATGCTTTAAGTTTAGCAGTTAACTCAACAATTTCTTGTTTGGCATCTAGGTGATGACAAATTTTTATGCTAAAATCAGACTTAAGCTTAGAAATATCCTTCTTTTGTGCTTCTATTTTTTCTAGAAACCCTTTTTCATTTTTCTTAAGTTTAAAATTTTCTGATTTGATTCTCTCCATGTCTCTCGTTAGATTATCATTGTGAAGCTTATACATTTCTATATTTTCAACAAAATTTAAAGATATGGTTTGAAACTTACCTCAGATGAACTTGGTGAAGTGAATGCCATATAAGCAAACTGAAGCTCCTTGATCTTCTCCTCAGTAGCGTCTTCTTCTTCAGTGTCTTCAATATTGGCTAAATTTGCAGTCTGGTTTCCAATGTTAAGTGCAGCCATCTGACCTTCCCAAGAGAACTGTTGTGCAACCATACCCCTTTCACCGTTACCAGAATTACCTCCGACCTCACCTCTGGCATTTCCAACAGGAAACAAAGCCCTTTCCGTATTTCCCTCCTTTGTTGGATTAGTACATTCTCGAGCAAAGTGACCTAGCTCGTGACAGTTGTAGCATCTAAGAGTATCCTTGTTGAAACCCACCTTTTGATTAATCGGCATGTTCCAATTATTTATACCTGTCCTCTTAGTGAACTTCTTCACGAAAAACTGCCATGGCGATTTGCCACGAGATGTCCATCTCTTCAACATCATTAGGATGAATCTGATCTAATTCAGCAGCAACCATTGGTTGAACCAAGTCTCCAGCCAAAAATGCATTGTAGCAACTCATGAATCCCACTATTAGAGTGATATTCTCTTGAGTCTCTTTTGATATGGTGGGAATCCGATTGAAATTCTGACTGGAAGTGTGAGCAGGTTTTCCAGTATCATTAGACGACTGCCCAGACTTGGTGAAGAAGACTGGTTGGGGTGGGGTGGATGATGACGATGATTGACCTCGAGTAGATGAAAACATCTGAAAGTTACTTTGAGGTGGCGGTTGGTTGGCTTTGAACAAAGAAAAACTGTCTTGAGACATAAGAGCACTGTTGGAGGCAACATTGTATCCGGCCGCACTATAGGAACTTGCATGATTTATTGCACGTTGCTTGTCATCCATGTCACATGCTTTAATGGTTGCTATCATCCCACTCATACCCAATCTGTTGAGATCCTTAGTCTTTTTGATAACCGCAACGTTTATGTCCTAACTTTTTGGCAATGAGTTCACCAGCTTGTTGTTTATTTATGAAGTTTGAAGATAGATTCCTGCTGATCTTATTTCATTCATGAGAGATATGAATCTTTGAAGTTGGGATTCCAACGTTTCTCCCAAGACATGATTAAACATTTTGAACTTCTGTCGCAGCAGATCTTGGCGACTTCTCTTCAAATCTTCATTCCCTTCATAAACTTCTATCAATGCCTCCCACAACTCTTTAGCAGATTGAAGTTCTCTAAACTGAAGGGCAATCTCAGGTGAGAGTGCCATGGTTAGAGTGGATAGAGCCTTTTCATCTTCCTCAACTTTAGCAAAATCATCATCGTCATACTGTGAAACTGGTTTGACAAGGACTTCGCCTGTACCATCCTTTTGATAGGCGATTCTTTGAGGTCCCCTCACAATACTTTTCCAAATTTTAGAATCTTTCATATTGGCATAGTGCTCAAAATAAAATTTCCATTCACTGAGTCCCTCATGAGATAAGAGACGGGGTATGCGAGTGGCAGTCCCCATGATGGAATCAAGTTCTTGATGAAGTGAGGAGTTGGTTGAGTTACTACCATTAGTTAGTTGGGCCATTGAGATTAGATTAATTAATGTTTTTAAGTCCAGTTATCACTTAGGTCCAAATTTAAAAGTCCAAGTCCAAATAAAACAGGCCCATACACCTAACTGGGCTGAGAATAAGTCCACAGTGGTTGACCGAGAACCACCAAATTTAGCAAACGTTGATCGAGAACTCAAAGTTTTGACCGGGAACCCAAAATGTTGATCATCCTTGACCAAGAACAATCAAAGTTGACCAATCAGTTGACGAAAACCCAATATGTTAACCGGCCTTGTAACATCCTACTTTCGGTTATATTAATAAAATAAAGTTCGTTTATTTTATAGCGGGTCGTTATCGGTTTAGTTGAATAGAATACGAGATGGACTTGTGTTGGGTAAATGGATATGGGTTATGGACTTGGGTTATGGGGGAATGATGGAAAGACCATGGGCTTAAGCCCATGATAAAAAATATATATACCCTTAATCCTCCATTTAATTCATCTACACATATCCCTTACACCATCCAAAACACACACTTAAGATTCTCTCTCTAGTTTCTCTCTCACTCTAGCCGAAATATAGAAGAAGAAACGGATCCCGACCCAAGGTATGATAGTATTTTTGTTGTAGGAGCTTAAATCCGTTAGATATAATCATGAAACGACGAGCCGACACCGTTAAACCGTTTAAGTCACGAGATCCGGGTGGATTCGGGTATAAACAGAACCTATGATAAGCTTAGGAGTCACCCTAGCTCAGATCTGGATCGAACGGGACGAAAAAACGGTGAAAAACGAGCTAAAACCCGTTTTTCCGATGAAAACACGTTTTCCGGCTGCTTTCCGGCAATGACGGCGCCGGAAAGGCGGCGCCGGAAAGTGGTACGAGGTTAAGGGGAATGTCAGGGAATGTTCTGACATTTCTGACCTAACCCTAGTTCACTATGGGAACTTAACGAACTGAGGGTGATTCGTTAGTCGATTCGCATAAGGGGGCACAGCGAACGAGCCCTAGTTTGCCTATGATTCGTCTATGATTCGTTAAGGGAAAAGGGTAACGAATTACCCTTGATTCGTTATGACCAGTTCGTTAAAGGAGATAACGAATTAGAAGGTCCAATTCGCTACTTGGACTGGTTCGCTACATGGACTGATTCGCTAAGAGTCCAGTTCGTTAAAAGTCCAATTCGTGTAAGTAACCAGTTCGTTAAAGGTTCCAATTCGTTACAAGAACCAGTTCGTCATGGCAAGTCAGTTCGTTAAGGATAAGTAACGAACTAGAAGTTTAACAGAATGACAGAATGGTCCCTGGACTTAGAAAAGAATGATTTAATTACAAATAAGCCCTTGAACTTTTAAGTAGCATATTATTCAATGATTCAAAATGCTAATGGAAAATGTGTTAAGACAGTTAATGAAAATAAAATTTTTCCAAGCTGACCTGGCAGCTTAACCCCAGCCAGGGGCTTTGCCCCTTGGACCCCCGTTCGTTGCGGGTAATGAATAAACTAGAAAGACGATATGTGTAGTGATAGTTTATTGATACGTATAATTATTAAACAGTTAGTCGCGCACAGCTCAAGAAGGTAATAACCGTAAACGGTGAACGCAACCGCATTGAGGTGAGTTTCTAGCCCCACTTCCTTGTTATGTTTTCGGGGCTGTGTGCATACTCGATGTGATAGTTAATACACTTATCTTAAGTGGTAAGTGTATGCCTTGTATGATTTATGTATGATGATTGTTTGACAGTGCGTGAACGATCTTCGGATATTGCATGTACTGTCAGGTGGTAGTTAAGATATGATCGATAAGTATGATGAAAGATATGATGTGTGTATGAATATAAGATGTATGCATAATGTATGTATGTTATGATGATGGTACGTGAACGCTCTACGGAGATTGCACGTATTGTCAAGGAAAGTATGTATGAACAGGTACGGTACAGTTACACGAACAAAGGGACCAGACCCTAATAATATCTGTGATGGTTGGGACCAGACCCTAATAATATCTGTGATGGTTGGGACCAGACCCTAATAGTATCTGTGATGTTAGGGACCAGACCCTTATAATATCTGTGATGTTAGGGACCAGACCCTTATAATATCTGTGAGGTTATAGGGCGAAAGGCTCTTTAAAAAGTATGATTATGTATGTAAAGAAAGTATGAAGGTAAGAATGAAAGTATATACACTTACGTGTGTATGAAAGAAAGTTAAGAGGTTAAGTATAAAATGTAAGAAGGTATTGTATGATTATGTGATTAACTAGAACTCACTCAGCGTAGCTGACTTTTAGTATGCACGCAGGTGAGTAGAATGAGGCAAGTAGCTTGAGGAGGGCACATGGCAGAGTTGGACGAAGCTGGCATCTGGAGATTTTGCTATGATGTTTTATTTTATAAGACTATGTTTTGTTTTTAAATGACTATGAATGCTAGATAAGACAAGAATTATGGTTATGGAATGTAATGGTTTGAATGTTTTTAATGTTCCGCAAATGTTTTAATTAACTCTGATATTTAGAACTGCGTTTATGAGTAAATCCAACATGAAAGTAGGGCTACCGGTATCGGGGTCTTACAAGTCTTGACCAAGAACAATCAAAAAAGGACCAACAGTTGACCGAGAACTAAAGGTTGCCGAGAACTACCAGTGGCCGAGAACAGTGATAGGAAGGAAGCCGAGAACGATGTTTGGCCGAGAAAAAGGAGGCTGAGAACAATGTTGTAGACAGAAAACCCTGGTTTGACCAAGTAAATTTGGTAACAATCTAATCCCTGGTTTTATGGGATTCAAATTATTTCCAAACAAAGTGGATCTTGACCAAACCAGTAGCTATCTTTCTTCTCCAAACAGTACCTCGCCGGAAACACCACCAAAAGATGCTATTCTTGAATCTTTGATATCACAATAACGAGCCTGAATAAGGTCTAAGGCTTTGATACCAATTGTAAGTCCTGAATCTGGATCACTACAATTATGATATCAATATAATGAGTATTGGTGCGGAAAACCAACACTCGGTGATTCAAGAACACGAATAAACACTAGGAGTTAACACGAGATTGCTTCAAAACACACATATATTAAGAATACGTCAGGTGCTTAAGCACTTACAATACCCGAAATCAAAACAAGTGAATGAACAACCTTAACCCTATACATGATATCAACTATATATGGGAAAGCCAACACACTAGCCCAAACAAACAAAAGCCCACCGAGAACACTAAGGTGTTCTCGGTTTACATAACAACCCGTACCCAAGCCCAATACAAGTAAACTAAGTACAAACCACATAAACTAGGCCCAACATAGTGGAATGTTAGTAATATATTTAAAGTATTGAACGTCATTCTCCCACTTGATAATACATACCCTTAACTCTGAATCATATAATCAATAAACGATGTCACCTTTGACCGTTTGTGCAGCCTTGAACATAGTCTTCTGATTTGCTTTGGCGCGTGCACTGACATCCAGCGTGTGCTCTTGATCAACATACCTGTAAGCTTCAATGATCTTCGATGTCAGGTATTTCTTGTGATCCCCGAATCAACCGTCAGCATCAGGATCCAACAAACTTGACCCCTTAGCTGATACTTTAACTTTCTTTTTTGTTGTCTTCTCAAGATGATCTTCGGAAACTTTGACATGTTCTTCAGTAAATAATGGAACACGCTGATCAACATTTGAACGTGTATAAAGATCAGGGTACTCCTCAGCCGTCGCAGCTTCAATCTCGATCTCTTCATCTTTATAAATAAACAACGTATTCCCATGTGGAATACTCGTATCAAGCAGGACTTCCTCATCGTTGATTACTTCAACATCTTCTTCAGCCTCTAACGCGTCCATTTCTTCGTCATTCAACCCCAATAACAAAGAATTCTGATCACGAGACATGGCATGATAAACGAACTCACCCTCCTCGATCTCATCAGCATTGGCAGTACTCATCACCACACCTTTCTGGTAATCGATAAATAGTATAGTGTTGGCTTTGATCGACTCGATAGGCTTGACATTGGTAGTATCTTGATAAACAACTATATGTCGATCATTACCAGCATCAACACCACCCGTACCTGCCGCGGAGGAGCCTTGAGTTTGTTTCGGCTCACTACCACTTGCACCAGCAGCATCAGGATCCTTATCTTCATCATTTTTCTTCAATTTCATTAACGCATCGTCTTTACAAGTTAACTGAAAAAATAAGGTCCTCCTATTCCTTGAGTCTCTCCCCCTTGAGACGTAACAATCGCACGCAACTCTTTCGTCTCCTTTTGGCAGTACAAGATATAACTCATCAGGCGACGTTGATTCATCAACATCTGACCCTATTGTTGACGATCCTCTGCCATCTGATTCTTATATAAATGAATCAAGCCAAGGAGAATATCCATCTGCTAAGCATGCTGTAAGACATGAAAATTTGGTGGAACAGGCTGCACCGGGCCTTGGGGACGAGTAACTCTCATAAATGATAAGGCGGAAGGTTGTATCGGCATCATTATAGTAGCAGGAGACGTTACCGATTGGGGAGATAGCACCGATTGGGGAATCGAGGCAAATCTCGGATCTGATGACGCCATTGTCGTAAGAGTGATTGATGTGTTGCTAATAGTAAGTGACACCACCGGCCTTTGTTGCAAAGACAACCTAGGCATTTGTGGACCTATATCCGCACCTGAACCATGCCTAAGCCGACGCTTCGGCTGTTGATCTGTCAGTTTCTCCTTACCCTTACGTTTTCGTTGAGCAGCATACTAGCTAGCTGCCTCAACCTCATCCCGTCATGCGTCACCCAAATTCCCACCGTCTCCACCATAATCATCATTTCCACCAATGTCCGCACCTGGTCCCTCTTCGTGTTCAGAAGCCGAGTCGTCATGGATCCAACGATCATCAGAAGGACATTCATAATCAGGATTCGCCAAATGAGCAATTAAACGTGTGGTCCTTGGACGATCCTTAAGCGACTGTTGCCGATAAGTCTTCATTCTTTTCATTGTATCAGCCGTCATGTGATCAAGCTTCAACACATCATCCTTCAATGTCGGATTGATTACAAGATCAGGAATAAGATCTTGTATAATTAGCTGCACGAATCGCGGGTACATCAAAAACTTTTTGCGGCGATTCTTAACCAGACAATTCTCCTTCAAATGGTAGTAGATGAGCTCGGAGAAATTGAACGATTTGTTTAATATAAGAGCAACAAATGAGAATTGAAGCATTATCTGACATTCTGGTTTGATCCAAAGTCCGCATGAAATCTAAGGCTTTGAGCTCTTTTTCCAAGGGCGATCTCCTAATTGCTAGTCCGAATTAAGGGCTAAAGTCCGAACTCACGATTTGACGGAAACTGTACGACTGAGCAGCGGATCTCCTGACTTGACTAAAAAAGAATGGACGTGCTCTACCCCCAGCAAAGGACTTCGTTGGCTGGAATAAAAGCACAATAAGTTGCTTTACAAAAGGAGTCCTTAGTATATGTCAAAACCGTTATAGTACTACAATAACAACCCTTTTGTCCCCCCCCAAGGCAATGGATCCAAAGTGTAATAAGTACTTGTATGGGGCACACAAGTACGCCTTGTTGTATTGGGAGCGATCCAGGTCTCCTGTATAGAATAGTCTCTAAAATAACCCTCGTATAAACACTTTATCGAACTCAAACGGACTACCCATGTTATCAGTAAATCTCAGAAACCAACGTATCACACCCGGGGTGATCGTGATAGTCATCTTGTTAATATGCGCAACGATGTGGTTTTCATACTCCACATACTTAGCCGAATCCCAAAAAAGGACGGATCACGTTAAAATGTATAGGGACATTAGCAGTTATAGTGTGGTAGATCCGGGATCGGCGTAAAAATGCAACAGTATCTCCAAAAACGTCCTAATCAGCAACGCTCTCCTGTATTATAACACCCCAGCTTTAACGGAATACGCCCGGGTGTAACGTACAGATTGCCCAAAACACATGTGACACTATCTAGTGACAATAATATCATTAATTCATGTAAATCCCAAGTACATAAGTTTATCAAATAAACAAATACAAAGTAAAAGGAAAAAAACACGTCTTCTTGTTTATTCTTTAAATAACCTAACTTCTAGTGTCTTTTGCCATTTCATCCTCTAATGTAAGTACCTGTAGCATATATATACAATAAAGTCAACTAATTGATCAGTTGGTGAGTCCACACAGTTTAAATACTACATAAAAACCATACAATTCCATGAAAACTTGTGAAAAACACATAAGGATTCTTTACGCTATAAACAATGGTCCATGAGTGTAAAGAATAAATGAAGGTCTTTTTCAGTTGGGATTGTGTATCAACGTATTCAGATCGGAGTCCCTTTTCCACTAGAAACAATGGTCCTGAGTGCAAGGGGGGCATATGATCTTACTTATCGATGTAATCCATGCACGTAATATCGTAGCAAGTAACAAGTAAACACATAAGTCCATGATGCGAATTGTAGTTTGTAAATAATAAATAAACGAAATTAAATCTTTGGTAGGATATGTATATGTTACCCCTAAAATAGTAAAAAGGGTAAAAAGGGGTGTGAGAAACTCACCTTTGAATTGGGATGACAACTTGACAATGAAACGAAAGCGCGTTATATGAAACTGAACAATCGAATCTCACGAGCTAAAATAATAAAAACACAAGAATTACTAACTAATTTTAAGGAAAATAAAGGGTTGGTTTTAAGGTTCATGCATTATTATTTATAAGTATTTTGTTATACATTTATAAGTGTATTAATATTTAAGTTAACGGGTTTTTCATGAATTATTATTATTATATTACTTATAAGTTGAATATTAGATTTAAATCATATTTACGGAATTTATCGTTATCGGTTAGAATTTAAATAGTTACAACGTTATTATATATATATATATATATATATATATTATCTACATAATTATTTAACTAGTTTTAACGAGTGGTTTGATTTGTAATAGTTGATTCTTGAAAGAAAATTGTTAACGAAAATGAAAACATCTTTTATTTAACTATAAAACTAATTTTATTTATTTTGTATTGTATGATTTATAAATATATATTTAATTTATTAAAACTAATAAAAAAATGGTTTTCAAAAATATAAAACAGTTTTGCTGTGACCCGGGTTCGAACCCGTGTATTCACAACCATACAACACATACACAGCCACTGGACCAATTGAACTTTTTTGTTTAAAAGATGAAAGAAATTAATTTAAAACACAAACCCAACTTCACGTTCTTCACATAAACCCTAGATTTCAATTTTTCAAATCCATTACATGTTTGATAGATTTAGGTTAGGGGTTTTGTTAGACGCATCAAACTAATGAAAACCCACCTATCAATTACCTCTGATGACACCGGAAAGTGGGTGAACGGCAAGGTAACCGGAACGGACTTGGACGAATTATTCAGTGGTAAGAATCCGTAACAAAAAGATGGGGATACATTGTTCGCATTTGATCTTCTCGTTCCCAAGTGAAATCAGCGCCATGCTTGGATTCCCAACGAACCTTTATCAAAGGTATACGGCTAGGTTTAGTTTCCTTGTCTTTGCGATCCATGATTTCCACCGGGGTCTCGACAAAGTGCATTGTTTCGTCGATACGCACTTCGTCGAGTGGTACATGGAGATATCCATCAGCAAGACATTTCTTCAAATTCAAAACGTGAAACGTCGGATGGAAATTAGAAAGCTCTTGAGGAAGTTCGAGTGTGTAAGCAACACTACCAACACGAGCAAGAATCTTGAAAGGTCCAACCAAACGAGGAGATCGCTTGCTTTTCTTGCCAAAACGAACAACCCCTTTCCAAGGAGATACCTAGAGTAGGACACGGTCGCCAACATTAAACTCGAGAGGTCTTCGTCGGTTATCAGCGTACCTCTTTTGACGGCTACGATCGGTTAAGAGGTTTGGTCGAATTTGAGCGATTCGATTATTAGTCTCTTGGACAAGTTTCGGACCGGTGATTTGGCTTTCACCAATTTCACTCCAACAAATAGGTGATCGACATTTACGACCATAGAGTGCTTGGAACGGAGCCATATGGATAGTCGAATGATAACTATTATTGTATGAGAACTCAATCAAGTGAAGATGAGAATCCCAGTTTCCACCAAAATCCATGACTCATGACCTAATCATGTCTTCGAGAGTTTGAATTGTGCGCTCGGATTGCCCATTAGTCTGAAGATGATAGGCGGTGCTAAGATCCAATCGAGTTCCCAACGCGTTTTGGAACGATAACTAGAAGTGAGAAGTAAAACGACTATCATGATCGGAAATGATACGCAAAGGTATACCATGACGACAAACGATACGATGAACATAGATATGAGCGAGTTGATCAACCGTAAACTTTTCATTGATCGGAATGAAATGAGCAGATTTAGTCAAATGGTCAACTATAACCCAAATACCGTCGTGGCGGTCCCGAGTAGTCGGAATTTTTAACACAAATCCATAGATATATCTTCCTATTTCCAAACAGGGATGTGTGGTTGAACGAGCAAACCAGAGGTCGTTGGTGCTCGACCTTAACCTTAGCGCAAGTAAGTCATTTTCCCACATATAATGCGATGTCTTTCTTCATACCGGGCCACCAAAATGTGGTCCGTAGATCAAAATACATCTTATCCGCAACGGGATGAATGGAATATCGAGACTTATGAGCTTCGTCCATGATGAATGTGCGAAGATCGTCACGATTAGGAATCTACAAATGATCGAGGTAATACAACAAACCATTGCCCTTAGCTTCAAATTGATTCTCGGCACCACAGGACATTTCTTCGTACATATTACTCTCGGTAGCTGAGACATGTTAGGCTTTAACGATACGAAGCTGGAGATCAGTTTGAATGGTCACACAATGAAGCCGAATTTTTTTCACATGGGTCTTTCGACTAAGAGCGTCGGCTACAACATTCACTTTACCAGGGTGATAACGAATTTCGCAGTCGTAGTCGCTAAGTAGTTCGTCCCGTCGTCGTTTCCGCATGTTTTGATCTTTTTTGGTCGAAAATATGTTGAAGACTCTTGTGATCGGTGAATACCATGCACTTAGTGCCATAGAGATAATGTCTCCAAATTTTCAACTTGAATACAATGGAACCGAGTTCGAGATCGTGCGTTGTATAACTTTTTTCATTAACCTTCAGTTGCCGTGAAGCGTAAGCGATAACTTTACCTCGTTGCATAAGGACACAACTGAGGGCTTGAATGGAAGCATCGCAATAGACAACAAAATCCTTATTGCGTTCAGGGAGTGCAAGGATCAGTGCATCACAAAGCATGCGCTTAAGAGTTTGAAAGGCTTCATCTTGCTTTGGCCCCCAAACATAAGGTTTATCCTTGTGAGTTAGTGAGGTTAGGGGCAAAGCGATCTTGGAAAAATTAAGGATGAAGCGACGATAATAACCCGCAAGGCCAAGAAATGAAAGAACTTCGGTAGGAGTGGTTGGAGTTTTCCAATTCTTAACGGCTTCGATTTTGGCTGGGTCAACGTGGATACCCTTTTCGTTTACTATATGCCCTAAGATCGGAATTTCTTTCAACTAGAACTCGCACTTTGAGAACTTAGCATAAAGTTGTTCCTTCCTTAAGAGATCAAGGACGGAATGAAGATGTTTCTCGTGCTCGGCTTTGGACTTGGAATATATAAGAATGTCGTCAATAAAAACAATTACAAATTTATCTAAGTAAGGTTTGCATACGCGGTTCATGAGATCAATAAATACCGCGGGTGCATTGGTTAGCCCAAAAGGCATAACCATAAATTCGTAATGCCCATAACAAGTCCGAAAAGCAGTTTTGGGTATGTCATCTTCATGCACGCGTAGTTGATGATAACCCGAACGAAGATCAATCTTTGAGAAGCAATAAAGCTCCTTGGAGTTTATCAAAAGATCGTCAATACGAGGCAAAGGAAAACGATTCTTGATTGTGAGTTTGTTGAGCTCACGGTAATCAATGCACATACGGAAGGATCCATCTTTCTTCTTGACGATAAGCACATGTGCGCCCCAAGGAGATGAACTAGGGCGAATGAACCCTTTATCCAAAAGTTCTTGGAGCTGATTAGACAATTCTTGCATCTCGAAGGGTGCAAGACGATAAGAAGCCCTTGCAATTGGGGTTTCACCAGGCACGAGATCGATTCGAAATTCCACATCACGATTAGGAGGAAGACCAGAAACATCATCGGGAAATACCTCGAGATACTCGCGAACAACAGGAATGTCCTCAATTTTTTGTTACTTCTTTTCCACCACATGGGCTACGAATGCTACATACTTCTTGCGTAAGTACGTTTGAGCTTTAAAACAAGTGATAAAATTTAGGCTCGAGGAAGAAGGCTTTTCACCAGAGAGACGAAGGATTTGACCATCGGCAAGCGGAATACGAATGAACTTCTCGAAGCAAACAATTTCAGCACGATAAACAGATAACCAGTCCATGACTACTATCAAGTCAAAACTTCCCAATTGCATAGGAATAAGATAGATTGAGAACTTATGGCCATTTAGATTTAATTTGCAATTTCGAATAACCGAGTCAATTGTTACAGATTTACCATTAGCTACCTCAACAGAATATGATTTTTTAAGCTTAGATCGAGGTTTAGCAAGTAAGTGTTCAAATTCAAAAGACACAAAGCTCATATCGGCACCGGTATCAAAAAAAATGGTTGCAAAGTGGTCATTCATGAGAAACTTATCGTTCACTACATCGCCATTTTGCTGAGCTTGATTGGGGTTAATCATAAAAGCACGTCCATGATTTTCTTGAGCAGCTTGAACGTTTTGACTACCTTGTGATGCAGGAGCTAAAATGGCGAGATGCGTCTGAACTTGAGCTTGGTTAGCCAACAATTGTGGAACCTGTGGCTGATAAGCTTGCTGGGTTTGGTGCGTCTGAACCTGGTACAACGAAGCTGGAGCAATCTGAAGCGAGTTCACAGTTGCGAGTCGTGGACACGCGTTGCGAAAGTGGTTAGGATCACCACAATGGTAGCAAGCTCGCACTTGATTTATGGGTTGAACATAGGGCACAGGACGGGGGTTGGGTTGAGCAAACCTTGGAGGAGCAATTGGTGCAATTGTGACCTCCCGAAGAGTGGCACTAAGGTGTCCAAAACGGTTGCAACGACTACATTGACAGCACGCCATACTAGCTGAATGATGTCGTTGGCAACTGTTACACAATGGGTGAGGTCTGTTGTAGGGTTTCCTGAGTGGTGGGGCAAAGTTGGGTTGGGTTGCAGTTTGTTGCGTTAGCGCATAATTCTTGCGCTTCGTGTGACTTGAGGAATGGGAAGGCTTGGATGGCTCGGGCTTCGACTCTTTGGTTTCGGTAGAGGGTTTATCATCAGGTTTCTTCGATCATTCTTGCGCTTCCTGTGACTTGAGGAATGGGAAGGCTTGGATGGCTCGGGCTTCGACTCTTTGGTTTCGGTAGAGGGTTTATCAGCAGGTTTCTTCGATCCCTTCAATGTCAAAGTCCCGGCTTTAACATGATTATCAGTTAAAGTCGAAGCAAGGTTGATTGTGTCACCAAGTTCTTTGGGAGAACTACTCAAAACACTATCTTGGATTTGTCTCGGTAGTCCCCGAATGTATTTATCGATGGCACACGAAGTTGGGGTAACAAGTTGAGGTACCAGCACAGTGAGTTCATTGAAACGAGAAGTGTAAGCTGCGTGCTCACCATTCTCTTGTTTGTGGTTCCAAAACTCAGCTTCCAAATTTATAAGCTCACTTGGAGGCAAGACCTGCTTGGTCATTAGTTCTTTCAATTCGTCCCATGGCATAGCCATGGCAGCTTCGGCACCACGGGTTGTCTTTTCCTTCACCCACCAGGTAAGTACCCCCTTTGCAAAGACACTTGCAACAAAGTGGGTTCGCTTGTCATCGGGACACTCAATGTGGAGGAATTTTCTCTCAATTTGTTCGTACCACTGAAGTAGGGCAGTGGCACCTTCAGTCCCGTCAAACTCTGGGGTTTTGTGCTGGTGAAAGTCTTAAATGAACAGTGATATGGTTTAGGATCGCTTGAAGCAGGCGTTACTAGCAGAAAGGTTTTGGTTAATTTGGGTCATCATATCAGGAATGACCGCAGCTAGTTGTTTGGTGATTTGAGCAGTCAACTTGTGACTAGAGGATCCGGAAGAACGTCACTTGTTGAAACGGAGAGACATTATGCTAACAATGGTGACGAAAATCGTGAGACTCGGAATAGGGAGAGGTATAAAAATCCTTGTTAAAGTTTGTTTTAAAATAAATACATAAACGAAAATCATAACTGTTGGTGCATAATGTCAGTAGTTCAGTATCTTGTGTTTTGTCTGTGTTTGTAATCGTTTAGTTTGTTTGTAATATTTTGAATATTGTTTAATTTATGTTCGCTACTGTTAGGCGAACTTGGAGGATAAGCGAAGTTTTGACAACTTCGCCTAGTATGTTAGGCGAAGTTGTCGAGGTCTATTTAAACCTCCACTTCGGCTTTTAGAGTTAAGTTTTTCTTGAACGAGTTGGATTGTGATCTTTAGCATCACGTGTTGGCTTTGGTATTTTATCACTTTTATCATTCTATTCCGTGTGTTTATCTATCGATTCATCGTATTACTTGTCTAACACTCGTATCATATTACGTGGGAATTCCGCACCCTCGTGTTACGAGATACTCCTGTGTAGATGTGACAATTGTCAATTTCAGGTTAACTCCGTTAACTCAACTCCGTCAATTCAAACTTAAGATCATTGAATCTGTAACGCACACCTCATTACATTTAAACTAGGGTTTAAATGACGCTTGACACTTACTACATGTGTAGTCTTTCGGGAATTGCACCGAAACGCAAACGAGTTGACGCAAACAATTGGTGAATAAACGAAAAACGTCAAAACAATAATTATGTGATAATTATGTGTTAGACATATGTGTTACTTGATTATATTATGTATGATACTAAACAAGAAACAAGAGCTAGTTAAAATAAGCTAGAAAAGTGCAAATTAGAAGTTGAGGGACCTAGATGTAACATGTTATTATAAATAATAATATAAACCTAAACCCTAACACTCCCTCTCCCCCCCTCTAGACCGATCGGCCCCCCTAACCCCTTGTTCTTGGCTACCGTCAATCACACACACACATATACACAAGATCTTTCAAGTTTAATCGAAGATTAAGGTGCTAGGAAGGTATAAACAACTATCCTATGTATTTTACATGCTTAATTTTGAGTTTGAATGGGTTAATTATAAACCCTAAAATCTGGAAATTTCATATATTGTGTTCATATGATCTTTGTTTGATTTGATAATGTATTGATGATGTATTGATGATGATTTGATAACTAGAATTGATATTGTTACATGTTAATTGTTGTGTCTTGATTTTGAGATCAAATAAAACCCTAACCATGTATGTATGGTGTAATTGATGTGCATGGATAGTGATTATGGTGTCTAGAGTGTTATATGAACGGATTATAGTCTATAGATGGTTAATATGTTGAGTTTTGTTGCAAATAGTTTCTGGACAGATTGTGTTGTTGATGTTCAATTGACTGTATCTGGGTGTAAATTTGAAAATTGGTTGAGATTATTGATACTACAGTAAACTAGGTTGAGTCTAGTTTCTAAAGAATATAAATTTGCAATTTTTGGACGTGTAAAAGTTAACCTTTATGATTTTACAAAAACGTTGTGCAAAGCTGAGTTGTTAGACCAGCTGTTAGGTTGTTTTGTAAATGTTATATCTCATGAACTACGAGACCAATTGGGTTGGTTCCACTTCTGGAAGTTGACTTATTGAGTTAGGAACCTAACCCAAGTGGTCTTGCATTTGTTGGATTTTTCATTTAACGGGAATTTCAAATAAAATTCTGTTGCGCATGAATTTAACTGTTATGAGCTTGCTGTAGTGTTTTGATCATTATGAGAAATCTATGTGGAATAAAAATAAAATAAAATATGTTCTGGAAACCTAACACCTGCATTCTTTAGTGATGATTTTTGGTAAATTAATTGAGATGCTATGATTGGTGGAATAGTACAATCTTTCAAGTAGAATTTCTGTCTCGGTGAAACTAGCTGCTGAATTTTGTGAAAATGCATGAAACATGAAAATTGCTAGTTAAATGTTATGTTTTGACCAATTTGCCCCTGCGGGGAATACTTGCTAAATAGTTGTCGTGTTTTGACCAAATTTCCCTTACGGGGAGTAATTGCTAGTGATGTACATTATTAATACATGACACGTAAATAATTGCTCACACACGTATCGTATCACAAATGTACTCGTTAAGTCACACACGATTCACAAACAAACACGAAACGTATCTTGTGATTAGGAATTATGTGCCGGGTCTAGAGACTCGATATTAGTTCCGATACTTAGAAAATCTCCTTGTTGTTTTAGAACGCTAGAGAGAGTTTTCTGTGACGCGCATCACTTGGTGATTTATTTTGGGAATTCTTCGCAAACAGTGAGTTTCACTTACCCCTTTAAACTGTTTTAAATGCTTTTCACTTGGGGGAGATAACATACTCCGATAAACGCATTTAAGATTTTGTTAGTAAATTATATATCACTTGTAAAGGCTAAGTGGCAAACGAAACATTTGAAGTCCTACACATCGAACCGGTTAATATTTGGAATAGCGAGTCACTGTTGAGTAGTACTACTGGGTTTGACAAACCCCACCCAACGCTAAACTCGACTGGAGGTCGAACGGGTGTAATTTTGGCTAACACGTACCATGGTCTGGATGACCTGGTGACAAGGCACTTGATAAACAGTCAGCTTCGGTGTCAAACACTTAGTAATACTTGTTGTATAGGCTAGCTACCTATCGATATATAATTGATTTAACACTATCTGGTAACGCAAAACGCTAAACGCAAAATGCTAAACGCAAAACGCTGAACGCAAACGCTAAACGCTTTATTTTATTTAAACTTGTGAACTCACCAACCTTGTTTTGACACTTTTAGTATGTTATTCTCAGGTAGCCGAGGCGGGCGCGCGGTATAGTATCATGCATGGTTTTTTTTGAACATTCTGATGCAAACATGTTTAACTATTATTACTTGGGTTTTTAAGTCGTCCTGCGTGACGCAACTTTTGTCTTTTGGTTTTTACGCTTTCGCACTTAATTTCATTTAAACGTTTTTATGGTTTGATTATAACTAATGATTCCGATCCTGTTAGTTCACACCCTCTGACGGTAAAACTCCGTTAGTGGAATTTGAGGGTGTGACAGATTGGTATCAGAGCCATTGGTTATAGCGAACTAGAAATTGCATGCATACTAGACTATAACCGCGACGACTCATTAGTTATAATGATACGCACTGCACAAGTTTGTGTAGTCTTTGTTATCTTATCTCTTTACCTCTTTCACTCATACACGCGCATACACGGCTTACCTGTAGGGATGTCGACGCCACCATCATCACCATCTTATCAGATGACTCATGCTCATGGGAAGGAGCCACAGCTACCTACCTCATCGCCACCCCGTGTAGTCCCGGAACTCGAAGCTCCCGCACCGAAGAGGTATCGCTTATCCGGAGGCATGTACGAAAACGAAGTTAGCTGGGATTGGTACCCTAATATGATCAGACGTATGGTCTACCGTGAACAAGTCCCCCGCTACCTCACCCGAGCCATCCTGCTTACCCCAACACCCTACCACCCATAACCGAACCTGTAGAGCGTGTGCTCGCGGCTGTTGTTTCTTGTTTGGAGCGTGATGTTGGTTACATGCGCTATACGAGAGCGAACGTATCCGGACTGCTAAAAGATGGATCGAAACTAAAGAGGAAATTTCCCGCCTGACAGCGGCAATGAAGGAAATGCAAGAGGCTAGTGATCAACAGATGAAGATTATGAGAAAGATGCAAGCCGAGATGATAGACTTGCAAGAGCAACTCCAAGAAGCAAGGACTCAAACCGAGATAGATTTAGAGCGTTGCGATGTCCTACAAATGTAAATTGCTCAGAACGCAGCCGAACCTGAGGCAGAACCTGAGGCAGAGCCTGAAGAGGAACCCGAAGAAGATTCCGAAGAGGAACCTGAGGAGGATCCCGAGGAGGAACCTGAAGAAGAACCGGAGGAAGAACCGGCAGAGGAGGAGGCACACTCAGAGGTGTCCTCAGACGATGACATCTAAGGATGATAACATCTAGATGGAGGGGTTGTCTCCATCCAAACTATTATTTTTCTATGATTTTAAGGATTGGTTTTAAATACTTTGTAGCGAATACAATGGTTTAATCATGAATTATTATTTGGATTAATATATGGTTGTGATGTGATGTTTGTTCCTTTTATTTCTTTTTTACCTATCTTTTATTACATGTATGGTGTGTTTCATATGAAAGAAAAATTCATGTTTAACATTTTATGCTGTGATTCTAGGAAATGGCAGGAAGAATCGCTGGACACGGACGTGGTAACATCAACCTGACTGCAGCAGAACTCCAAACTCTGCTGAATGACTACGCGGCGGCCGCTCTAGCCGCACATGTCCAGAACCAAGCTGGAGGTCCAATAGGGACGTGTACCTTCAAGAACTACCTTGACTGCAAGCCTAGTACGTTTAAGGGCACTGAGGGAGCTATAGGCTTCCTGCGTTGGGCTGAGAAGGCCGAATCGGCATTTGAGATGTGTAATTGTCCCCCTTCCAGTAGGGTCAAATTTGCTGCTGGAACACTTGAAGATTCTGCCCTTACTTGGTGGAATTCAAACGTACAGATTCTTGGATTGGAACTGGCTAATGCTATGAACTGGGAGGAGTTCAAAAACATGATGCGAGAAGAGTATTGTCCGAGAGAGGAGATTGCAAAGTTGGAATCCGAGTTTTGGTTATTGAAGATGGTGGGTTCAGAAATCGAAGCCTTTACTACCCGCTCTCACGAGTTAGCCGTGATGTGTCCACGGATGGTAGACCCGCCGAGTAAGAGGATTGAAATGTATATTGATGGGTTAGCACCGCAGATTCAGGGCATGGTGACGTCTTCCAGACCAGCCACGATTCAACAAGCGATTCGGTTAGCTCACAAACTAACGGATCAAGCAGTGACCCAAGGTGCGCTACCACCTAGGGGTTCAACCACTAAAGCCCGTGACAACCCGAGTGCTGACAACAACAGCAACAACCCGAGCAGCGGAAAGAGAAAGTTTGACAACACCAGATCCTCATCCTCGAACCCCGCACAGCAGCAACACTACCGAAAGCCCGAATTCACCCGGAGCTTCAGCAATCAGGGTCACAATAACAATAACAACGGTGGCGGGCAGGGTTCGAGCGGATATGCTGGGAAATATCCGAAGTGCAACAGGTGCAACTATCATCATGCTGGCCCGTGTGACCGTGTCAAGTGTCTGAGATGCGGAAAGATGGGTCACCAGGCAAAGGAATGTAGAGGAGACCTTGGGCAAAGGGTGCTCCTAAACCACCTATGACGACGAAGGGATGTTTCGAATGTGGGCAGGAAGGTCATTTCAGGAAAGATTGTCGCAAGCAGAAACAGAACGACAGCAATGGAGGTAATGGAAGTGGCAGTAGTGGTGGAAACAATGGTAAAGGAAGAGCTTTTGTTATTGGGTCGGGTCAAGCCCGCAATGATCCATACGTGGTGACTGGTAAGTTCCCTTTGAACGATTGTTTTGCTTCTGTATTGTTTGACACTGGAGCTGATAGGAGTTTTGTGTCAAAAGCCTTTAGTCAACTCTTAGACCTAACTCCAACCCCGTTAGATGCTAAGTTTCCTGTTGAATTAGCTGACGGTAAGACTATAGTAACGACTCATGTACTTGTGGGATGTAAGTTAAAACTGGCAGGTCATGTCTTTGATATCGACCTTATTCCTTTTACGCTTAGCAGTTTCGATGTCGTGGTCGGCATGGACTGGTTATCCAAGAACCGAGCGGAGATTATATGTCACGACAAGATAGTCCACATTACTACCCCTTCCGGCGAGATCATTTCGATCCGGGGCGAGAGAAGCGGTATGACCACCAACGTTATCACCCTCATGAAGGCACAGAAGTATCTACGAAAGGGTCATCCGGCAATTTTGGCGCAGATTGTTGAGAAACCCGCGGAAGAGAAGCGAATTGAAGAGATACCGATTGTGCGAGATTTTCCGGAAGTTTTCCCGGAGGATTTGCCTGGACTCCCTCCTATTCGACAAGTCGAGTTTCAAATCGAATTGACCCCCGGTGCAGCACCTATAGCACAATCTTCGTATCGGCTCGCCTCGGCGGAGCTTCAGGAACTGTCCACTCAGTTGCAAGATTTATTGGATAAAGGTTTTATCCGACCTAGCTCATCGCCATGGGTAGCCCCCGTCTTATTTGTCCGAAAGAAGGACTGGACTTTCCGAATGTGTATCGACTACCGGGAGTTGAACAAGGTGACGGTCAAGAACCGTTATCCTTTACCCCGAATTGATGATTTGTTTGACCAGCTTCAAGGATCGAGTTATTACTCGAAGATCGATCTGCGATCTGGTTACCATCAGCTTAGAGTGCGCGAGGAAGATATTTCAAAGACGGCTTTCAGAACACGGTATGGTCACTACGAGTTTCGGTTATGCCTTTTGGCTCAACTAACGCACCAGCCGTATTTATGGATCTCATGAATCGAGTATGCAAGGCGTACCTCGACAAATTTGTGATTGTGTTCATTGACGATATCCTGGTCTATTCCAAGGACAATGCAGACCACGAGGAACACTTAAGGGTAGTTCTGGAATTATTGAAGAAGGAACAATTGTACGCAAAACTCTCGAAATGCGAATTTTGGCTTCGCGAGGTTCACTTTTTAGGACATGTGATCAACGAGAACGGTATCCATGTCGATCCCGGTAAAGTAGAGGCCATCAAAAACTGGGAAGCGCCTAAGAATCCGACTGAGGTGCGGAAATTCCTAGGATTGGCCGGCTACTACCGGCGTTTCATCGAGGGATTTTCAAAGATTGCTCAACCCCTCACCGCTTTGATTCACAAGGGTACTAAGTACAATTGGGGAGACGCGCAAGAATCCGCTTTTCAACTGTTGAAAGCCAAACTCTGTAGCGCCCCTATTCTAGCCCTACCCAAGGGAACAGAGAATTTCGAGGTACATTGTGACGCATCGATACAAGGTCTCGGTTGTGTGCTGATGCAACTCGATAAGGTTATAGCCTATGCCTCTCGACAACTACGGATTCACGAGAAGAACTACACGACCCATGATTTGGAACTCGGAGCTGTGGTGTTTGCCCTTAAGGTATGGAGGCATTACTTGTACGGTACCAAGTTTACCATTTACACCGACCACAAGAGTCTCCAGCATATCTACGATCAGAAGGAGCTGAACATGCGACAGCGTCGTTGGGTCGAGCTGCTTAAGGATTATGATTGTGCCATCAAGTACCACCCTGGGAAGGCCAATGTAGTGGCCGACGCCCTCAGCAGAAAAGAAACAGATAAACCCAGATGAGTGCGAGCATTGCAACTCACGATTCATACCAACTTACCCGATCAGATTCGCGAGGCGCAACTCGAAGCTTTGAAAGATGATAATCTTCCATCGGAACTCATGCGGGGCATGAACAAGCAACTTGGAACCAAATCGGACGGGGTCCGATATTTTGAGAACCGGATTTGGGTTCCACGATACGGAGAGTTGAGAACTCTATTGATAGACGAAGCTCACAAGTCCCGATATTCTATCCACCCTGGCTCAGATAAAATGTACCGTGACTTAAAGGCACTTTACTGGTGGCCGAATATGAAAGCCGACATTGACACCTACGTGAGCAAATGCTTGACTTGTGCCAGAGTCAAAATAGAATACCAAAAACCATCTGGCCTACTACAACAACCGGAACGTCCAATGTGGAAATGGGAACACATTTCAATGGATTTTATCACGGGATTACCTAAAACACCGACGGGATGCGATACCATCTGGGTGATCATTGACCGGTTGACTAAGTCCGCACACTTTTTAGCGATTAAGGAATCTGACAAAATGGAAAGATTGACTCGCGTCTACATGAAGGAAGTAGTGTCTAGACACGGAGTGCCTGTCTCAATCATTGCTAATCGAGATTCTCGTTTCACTTCGCACTTTTGGAAGTCACTACAAAGCGCACTAGGCACACGTCTTGATATGAGCACAGCCTACCATCCTCAGACGGATGGGCAAAGTGAACGAAAAAGTTGGGAACCTTACTTACGTTTGGTAGAGTTTTCGTATAATAACAGCTACCACGCAAGTATTAAAGCAGCGCCGTTTCAAGCACTGTACGGACGGAAGTGTCGATCACCACTCTGCTGGGCAGAGGTGGGTGAAAGCCAAATCACTGGTCCAGAACTGGTACTCGAAACTTCGGAAAAGATTGTTCAAATCCGAAATCGCATGGCAGCAGCACGAGATCGCCAAAAGAGTTACGCCGACAAGCGACTAAAACCTCTCGAATTTCAAGTGAATGACCATGTGTTACTCAAAGTCTCACCTTGGAAAGGTGTGGTTCGCTTTGGGAAGCGAAACAAACTCAACCCACGATACGTTGGTCCTTACCGGATAACGGAACGCGTTGGTCCGGTGGCGTACCGACTGGACTTACCAGCGGAACTCAGCAGTGTACACAATGTTTTCCACGTATCCAATTTGAAGAAATGCTTATCCGATGAAACCCAAGTAGTCCCTTTGGACGAACTGCAAATTGATGAACAGCTACGCTTCATTGAAGAACCAGTTGAAGTTTTGGAATGGGAAACCAAAACACTCAAGCACATCAAAATTCCAATCGTTAAGGTCCGTTGGAACTCAAGAAGTGGACCGGAGTTCACGTGGGAACGCGAGGATCAAATGATGAAAAAGTATCCTCACCTTTTTGAAGGGCTGACCAAACACAGAAAACCGCGAAACCCGACAAACCGTCAGAAATCACTGGAGACACTCATCACGACTTGACTCAAATTTTCGGGACGAAAATTCTTTAACATGGGAATGATGTGACAATCGTCAATTTCAGGTTAACTCCGTTAACTCAACTCCGTCAATTCAAACTTAAGATTATTGAATCTGTAACGCACACCTCATTACATTTAAACTAGGGTTTAAATGACGCTTGACACTTACTACATGTGTAGTCTTTCGAGAATTGCACCGAAACGCAAACGAGTTGACGCAAACAATTGGTGAATAAACGAAAAACGTCAAAACAATAATTATGTGATAATTATGTGTTAGACATATGTGTTACTTGATTATATTATGTATGATACTAAACAAGAAACAAGAGCTAGTTAAAATAAGCTAGAAAAGTGCAAATTAGAAGTTGAGGGACCTAGATGTAACATGTTATTATAAATAATAATATAAACCTAAACCCTAACACTCCCTCAAGACCGATCGGCCCCCCTCCCCCCTTGTTCTTGGCTGCCGTCAATCACACACACACATATACACAAGATCTTTCAAGTTTAATCGAAGATTAAAGTGCTAGGAAGGTATAAACAACTATCCTATGTATTTTACATGCTTAATTTTGAGTTTGAATGGGTTAATTATAAACCCTAAAATCTGGAAATTTCATATATTGTGTTCATATGATCTTTGTTTGATTTGATAATGTATTGATGATTTATTGATGATGATTTGATAACTAGAATTGATATTGTTACATGTTAATTGTTGTGTCTTGATTTTGAGATCAAATAAAACCCTAACCATGTATGTATGGTGTAATTGATGTGCATGGATAGTGATTATGGTGTCTAGAGTGTTATATGAACGGATTATAGTCTATAGATGGTTAATATGTTGAGTTTTGTTGCAAACAGTTTCTGGACAGATTGTGTTGTTGATGTTCAATTGACTGTATCTGGGTGTAAATGTGAAAATTGGTTGAGATTATTGATACTACAGTAAACTAGGTTGAGTCTAGTTTCTAAAGAATATAAATTTGCAATTTTTGGACGTGTAAAAGTTAACCTTTATGATTTTACAAAAACGTTGTGCAAAGCTGAGTTGTTAGACCAGCTGTTAGGTTGTTTTGTAAAGGTTATATCTCATGAACTACGAGACCAATTGGGTTGGTTCCACTTCTGGAAGTTGACTTATTGAGTTAGGAACCTAACCCAAGTGGTCTTGCATTTGTTGGATTTTTCATTTAACGGGAATTTCAAATAAAATTCTGTTGCGCATGAATTTAACTGTTATGAGCTTGCTGTAGTGTTTTGATCATTATGAGAAATCTATGTGGAATAAAAATAAAATAAAATATGTTCTGGAAACCTAACACCTGCATTCTTTAGTGATGATTTTTGGTAAATTAATTGAGATGCTATGATTGGTGGAATAGTACAATCTTTCAAGTAGAATTTCTGTCTCGGTGAAACTAGCTGCTGAATTTTGTGAAAATGCATGAAACATGAAAATTGCTAGTTAAATGTTATGTTTTGACCAATTTGCCCCTGCGGGGAATACTTGCTAAATAGTTGTCGTGTTTTGACCAAATTTCCCTTACGGGGAGTAATTGCTAGTGATGTACATTATTAATACATGACACGTAAATAATTGCTCACACACGTATCGTATCACAAATGTACTCGTTAAGTCACACACGATTCACAAACAAACACGAAACGTATCTTGTGATTAGGAATTATGTGCCGGGTCTAGAGACTCGATATTAGTTCCGATACTTAGAAAATCTCCTTGTTGTTTTAGAACGCTAGAGAGAGTTTTCTGTGACGCGCATCACTTGGTGATTTATTTTGGGAATTCTTCGCAAACAGTGAGTTTCACTTACCCCTTTAAACTGTTTTAAATGCTTTTCACTTGGGGGAGATAACATACTCCGATAAACGCATTTAAGATTTTGTTAGTAAATTATATATCACTTGTAAAGGCTAAGTGGCAAACGAAACATTTGAAGTCCTACACATCGAACCGGTTAATATTTGGAATAGCGAGTCACTGTTGAGTAGTACTACTGGGTTTGACAAACCCCACCCAACGCTAAACTCGACTGGAGGTCGAGCGGGTGTAATTTTGGCTAACACGTACCATGGTCTGGATGAACTGGTGACAAGGCACTTGATAAACTGTCAGCTTCGGTGTCGAACACTTAGTAATACTTGTTGTATAGGCTAGCTACCTATCAATATATAATTGATTTAACACTATCTGGTAACGCAAAACGCTAAACGCAATACGCTGAACGCAAACGCTAAACGCTTTATTTTATTTAAACTTGTGAACTCACCAACCTTGTGTTGACACTTTTAGTATGTTATTCTCAGGTAGCCGAGGCGGGCGCGCGGTATAGGATCATGCATGGTTTTTTTTGAACATTCTGATATGCAAACATGTTTAACTATTATTACTTGGGTTTTTAAGTCGTCCTGCGTGACGCAACTTTTGTCTTTTGGTTTTTACGCTTCCGCACTTAATTTCATTTAAATGTTTTTATGGTTTGATTATAACTAATGATTCCGATCCTGTTAGTTCACACCCTCTGACGGTAAAACTCCGTTAGTGGAATTTGAGGGTGTGACAGTAGATCCGGCTGGGAACCAACAATTGGTATCAAAGCTTTTGCTCGTGATTGTGTGGTTCGGGATTATCACACGGGTGTTAAGATCGTTCCGTTTGACTATTCACGGAACGAGTTTACGTTGAAATACCTTGTTTTTGTGTCTTGCCCATCTTCCCCATCAAATATACTTCTAAAACACCCTCGCGTCCCTCGCAATCAATCTAACCAAACCTGCAAAATTCAATTGTTCGTCAAGCGAAGTTGCCATCACAAAAGGTAGGGTTTAGGCGAACATATAAGTGTTTGGCGAAGTTGATTAGCTGCGAAGTTAAGATACTAGCGAAGTTAGTAATCAAGCGAAGTTAAGGAAACTGCGAAGTTAGTGGGCTGCGAAGTTATAGATCCAGCGAAGTTGCAGACTAGGCGAAATTGTATTAACTTCGCTGTTCGCTGTTCACAGAATCTTGTTTCTGTTTTTTTAGTACCTTTTCTTTCAACTATGACTTCGATAAATATCACAGAACTTGTAAAGATGCAAGTTGAAGCCGGTTCAGCAACTAAAGCTCCGAAACTACTGAAGGGTACTGATTTCGTTGCATGGAAAGATCGTTTTGAACAGTATGTGAAGTATCAAGACGCTAAGATGTGGGTTTGTATTCAAGACGGTTACATTCCACCAACGTCCTTGTTTGAAGGTCGTGAACAGATTAAAAAGTACAGTAAGATGGAAGAGGATGAAAAGAAAATGTATGAGGCAGAGAGTAAAGCGCATGCAGCTATAACAATGGCACTTCCACAAGAGATTCTCCATACTTTCAAAAAATACAAAAATGCTAGAGAACTATGGGAAGCGCTAGAAAATAGATATGAAGGTAATGTTGGGATACGTACCTCCAAGACAAAGCTGCTAAAGACTCAATTCTCCGTATTCAAGTATCTGAAAAATGAATCACTTGATGATATTATCACACGATATTATCATTTGATGACCGAACTAAATAATTACTCCATTGAATACAAGGAAGAAGAGGTAGTAGAGAAACTTCTTAATGCTCTCCCACCGAAATGGGAAATGTACACTGTTCTGATGAGAGAAGATAAAGACTTTGCCAAGACTGATTTGGAAACAGTGGTCAATAAATTACGAAATTTTGAATTTAACATGGTTTGGAAGGAGACATCAACTGATCATGTTCAGGATCCGGGAATGTATGGTGCGAAAGTCACTCCAAGCTCAAGTTCAAAATCAGAATCCTCTGCCTACTACTCAATGGGAGAATCAAACTCAACTCATGATGGTCATGTGATTCTCAATATGGATGGTGACGTATGTTTCGTAGCCGGAGGTAGTAATCCTTCAAAATCTCAAGCCATAACTGGAAATTTCTCATCAAATGTTCCAAGCTATAACTACTCACAGATGCCCATGAGTGTTAAATCAGCTCAACAGCAGTTTGCTCTCTATGCATCCTTCATTGCATCTTATGAGAACTACATCAAAGGTAAAATAGTCGACCCTGCAACTTTGGATGAAGACTATGATCAGCTCGATGCTGATGATTTGGAAGAGATGGACCTGCAGTGGCAGATGGCTATGATAGTAAGAAGGGTAAAGAGATTCATGAAGAAAATGGGTAGAAAGTTCATTGGAGAAAGACCAGGGTTTGATAAATCAAAGGTTCGATGTTACAACTGTCAACAAAATGGTCACTTTGCTAAGGAATGTACAAATGAGAGAGTCGAACGAAGTCAGACCAGGCCTGCACAACAGAATGGGGGTGGTAGTGAAAATAAGGCTATGGTATATCAACAGAATGGTCGATACAACTGGAATATAAAAGTTGAGGAGATGTTCGAACAGGTAAATCTGGTAAACATTGAAACTGGAGGAAGTGAGAGGGAGACGGGAGAAGATCAAGCATACATGGCGGAAGTGAACGATCAGCTCTCTGAGGTAAGTTCTGAACTTCATTGTGAATAATGTGAAAACCTGTCTGAACAATTGAAAACATTAACTGATCAGTTTGTTAGTTTGGACACACAATTTAAAACCTTAAAAGAAGATCATCACTATACTAAAACTAGAGAAAACAGTTACTCGGTAAAAATAAAAGCTAGTGAAAAGGATATCAGAAGTCTTAAAGCCACTCTAGCTGAAAAAATACAAGTAATTGATCTCAGTTATGAAGTTTTAGAAGAAAAGACCAAACTAATTGCTAAAAGAGATAAACAGATAGCTAATTACCAGGTAAAAGTGGCAGAACTGAATATAAAAATTGAACAATTTAGAAATTCTTCTAATATGTTAGATCACATAATCAGTGTTCAACGTTCCCCGGTTAACAAAGGGGGAATTGGATTCTCTGAAGTTCCACCACCATACAACAATAACTATACTTATGATCCTAGTGATCAGCAATCTACGAATGTTGAGATTAGTCAGACAGTTCCAATCAAAGTTTCTACTAAAGAAACTGAAGTTAATAAGAGCAAAACGAGTAAGTCAAGTTCTAATGTTGCGATTTCTGTCCCTAGCTTTGTCTCATCAAATTCGGACAAGTCATCCGAATTGGGTGAGATAAAAGAAGAGGTTGTGTTACTAAAATATGGGGAGGAATATAAGCTCGATGAAAAGAAATCTTCCCTAAATCCGTTCGTCCCACCATATGTTAGATAAACGGGTAGTAACGCAACCTCGACATCTGCAAAAACTGTTGAGACGAAAGTTCAAAACAGAAGTTGTTTCAGATGCAATAAAGTAGGACACCTTGTTGCTGATTGTCCTCTAAAACAGAGAAAATTTAGAGGTATGAGGCCTCCGAAAACTGAGAATAAAACGAATACTAATTATGATGCTGGTAAGAATGTGAACACACCAAATTTCAGTCATTGGACTAATCCAAGATTTCAAAGAAATCAGTCTCGTTTTTTCCCAGTAAACTACCAAACCAACAATTATAATTCAGTTAATTCACGAAGGTTTGGATGGCCTCATAGCCAGTCCTCTAGAAGGTTTCCGTTCAGAACTTACAGAAACCATCCTCAAACTGACTGTGGGCAACCAAAGTACTGGATGTCGGACAACAGATTTAATCGACCCAAGACCAGTAGGTCTTGGGTCCCCAGATTTTAATCTATTTCTTTAATTATGCAGGAACAGTCAAACATGGCTATAAACAATATGTGGGTTGTTGACAGTGGCTGTTACCGACACATGACTGGTAACAAGAAATTGTTACGTGACTGGAAATCTGTTCAAGGAGGAAGGGTTAGTTTCGCTGGAGAGAGTGGAGGAAGAATCAGTGGTATTGGAACTATGACGAATGGAAGAATAAAGTTGGAGAAGGTGAATTTTGTGGAAGAGTTGAAGCATAACTTGTTGAGTATATCTCAGATTTGTGACAAAGAATACACGGTGCATTTTACTAAAAATGAGGCAATCGTTCTTTATCCTGGTTTCAAGATACCAGAGGCCTGGGTTGTGATGAAAGCTCCAAGAGAAAAGAACACGTATGTAATGGATATGAGGTCAACTGAGATGACAACAGAAGAGTCATGTCTTCTGTCAAAGGCAACTGAGTCAGAGTCAGAGTTATGGCATAGAAGAATGGGACATATACATCTTCGTAAAATGAATTACATTGTCAAGAATGGGCTGGTACTTTGGGTTCCCTTGAAGAATTTTAACTTTGAAGATCAATGCTTGTCGTGCAAGAAAGGAAAGCAACACAAAAAGCCTCAAGATGGATGATAGTACCCCATTTGACACTCCAATCTGCGTCAACCACAAACTGGGTGGTGATTCCGACAGTGATGAAGATGTGGATCCCACTCAATATCGAGCAATCATAGGTTCCTAAATGTATCTAACCGCATCTAGACCTGACATTATGTTTGTAGTTTGTCTTTGTGCTTGTTTTCAGGCAAGCCCGAAGGAATCTCACATGAAGGGAGTGAAGAGAATTGTTGGTACATGTGTGTCAGTAGTTCATAGTCTAGCATTTGTAATCGAGTCTGTAATGTAATTATGTTTTGTTTATGATTGTTTTGTAATACGCGAAGTTGTCAACAAGTTCGCTATGGCGAACTTGTTGAATCAGCGAAGTTATGGACAACTTCGCCAATGGCGAAGTTGTCGTGTATAAAACTGTTTCGCTGAAACAGTTTGGAATGTTGGTCGTTTAGGGTTTTTCAGTGTGTTTCATATTGTTACGTGTTATCTTCTGTAATAGTGACCGTGAGTCACGTGTTCGGTTATCAATATAACGTGGTTGATTTATTGCTCGTGTGATTCTATCTCTACACTCGTAACTACCTGCGCAGGGATTCCGCACCTGCGTTGTTAGCGATATCCCGTGTACGATCCCTCCAGGAACCTACAATTGGTATCAGAGCGGTCACTACAATTGATATCTCGTAACTCCGAAGTCGATAAAAATATTTGTTTAAAAAAAATAATAATAAAAAAAAAATAAATAAATAAAAAATAAAATAAAAAATATATATATATATATATATATACGTGTATATTTTTAAGTACTTATGAGACATATTAACAATCAAGACTTCTCATGTCTGGAGTAAGAAGAGAACGGGATGCAGTCAACGAGTATATACAAATTAATCAGACACTATGGGTCGAAGTCAACTCGGGGTGACTTGGGTATAGCCAAATACGCTTTGAGAATAGATAGAAGACATCATTATCTCTGAGATGTTGCCATCTTAAATTTTTGAGCTTAATTGAACCTTAATCCGTATCACAGAAACGATGAAAACCATTTACGTTATTTACATGCTTACAACCTGTGTCTCTATGTCATAATACAGCTAAACACGGATCTAAGTGACAGTCACATCGTTAGTATGATTCCTGTTAGGATCTTTTCTAAAACGCAGTGGTCCCTGACTAGACTGAAATTTGATCCCTTATTTCGTTAAAATTTTTCTAAGTTTTTTTTAGTTTTTGTAGTTATACTATTTTATTGTTGGTTACTGGGTCTTGATCATATTTGTTTAACTCTTTTTGGTAACTTATAAGGTTAAATTCAAGAATATTCAAACTTAAAGGGCTGATTTTGAAAATTACGGGCGAAGTTGTTGAATTCGGCGAAGTTGTGCTTAACTTCGCCTTGGCGAAGTTAAGCGTAACTTCGCCTGAACCAACTCTGCCCTATATAAGGGATTTTAAACAGTAACAGTATCACTTATTTTCGAAATTCCGGCGAACTTGTTACAATAACCATTATATCCGGATCTTGTTATTCACTTTCGATTTCGATCTTGTGTTCCTTGTTTCTACTATACTAGTGGTATGTGTTGTCAATATCATCCTATCTTTCTCTTTATAGTTTTACCCGGTTTGAGACCTCGGGTCGTCGAACCTTAGAAACCAAGTTTTTCGACCTCACGTTACGTGTTCATGGACGACCTTTTCGTCCTAACACCATTGAAATATGTTGGACTTCATTGTTATATCCTTAAATCGGTCCGAAACGTCGGATAAAACTTGTTTGAATCTGAACAGTCGCCGTTTCAGATTCAGGCGAAGTTAAGGTTAACGCGAAGTTATTCTCAACTTCGCCAGTGGCTTAAGTTCGCCTTCAGCGAAGTTATCCACAACTTCGCTTGAAGCTTAATTTCGCCTATGGCGAAGTTATCCATAACTTCGCCTTGAACACAACTTCGCCTATTTCAAATTTTTTATAAGATTTCAGACGAACTTACAGATGAAGCGAAGTTGTTCCCAACTTCGCCTCACCTTTAAATTCGCCTGTACATCACAACTTCGCACATGGTACACAGCGAACTTGTGAGATGGTTATATGGTCTCTAACTTGATTTGTTTTATGCAGATATGGCTGCTGTTGGAGGTGCTGGTGGTGATGATGGTGATGAGCAACGACAATTCTTTCCAGCCCATAACCAATACATCACTTTGGATCCAGACGCACGAGGCGTTGAAGACTATAGGGAGATTATCACATTTCTCCAACGATCACGAGTTTTTCACGCGATCACTAATACACTACCCATATCTCTGCCCAACATTCAAGATTTCTGGCAGACGGTGTATTATGATTGCAGACCTGAGCCTCCAGTGATGCGAGCAACTGTCAATGGTCAAGACATACAGTTTTCCTCGGAAGATATACGGTTGGCTCTGCAGTTCGGTGATGAAACGAGAGACGACCCAACGGAGTTCGTAGCTCCTTTCCGTGACGGAGCTTACTTGAGGATGGGTTATTCGGGTCCGCTGGGGGACTCGCAGAGGAGGAAAGGCTTTCTGCTGGATCAATGGCGCTTTCTGATGCATGTGTTAATAGTATGCATGTCCGGCAGAAAGGCAGGAACCGACGGGATGGGTGCGACGATGCAATCGGCTATGATTGCGCTGACTTACAACCGCAGATATTCTTTTAGTCAGCTAATCTTTTACGAGATTGATCGTCAGAGACGGGCGACGGCGCGCGAGCGATTTATTATGTATCCTCGGTTTCTACAAATGATTATTAATCATGTCGCTCCGTCTATACCGCAAAGACGCCCTATCAGATACGTTGAGTGCGTAACAAAACGTATCTTTGCTCAGTGCAGGACGTCGAGCACTCGTAGCAACCCTGAGCGGCGTCCCAGGCATACTCCACTTTTCGGGTATCTCATCAACCCGGAGTATGTTCCTGCAGGAGGGGACGAGTTCAGGGATCCGCAACCACATCAGGCGGCAGCACCTCATGCTGTATCAGCTGCGCCTGTTGTATCTTCTGCTGCTGTGCCAGCTACTATATCTCAGGCTGTGTCCACTGCTGAACAAGTTGATCTAGATGCTGCTTTTAGTGGACATGGTTTGTTTGATATGGATGTCTCGGGTCCTCTGTTTATGGATGTTACCAGAGCAGCTACTTCGGTAGCTGACTCTGATCTAGACGAGACGTTTGCTGAGGCAAGAAGACTTATGGTGTCTCGGGAACGGACTACGGGAAAGAGGCCGAGAACTGTGGAGGAGGATGAGGATGAAGTGGATGAAGAGGAGGCAGTACAGATTGTGCTAAGACGTTCAAGAAGAGAACAGAGAGGTATAGGTTCGGGAGCTGGAGAATCTTCAAGGCTAGTACGTTTTGCTCCACCTGCCTTATCTGGTATGTCTCTTATTCCTACTACAGCACAGGTTACAGTGATCGAGACGTCAGCACCAACAGTTGTGTCTCTACCACCACAACCGCTTAATCCACCGGTGGTAGTTGCACGGTTTGTGGAGTCGACCATCACTTCTACTGCAGGGTTACCAAGGGTACCACCTGCGGTCACTTCAGCTACTGATGTTCCACCAACTCCATTGCCTACTTCAGATACCGAGAGGATTCTTTCGCTAGAGCGGATTGTTACTGAACAGTCAAAGACTATTGACCGACTAGTGGAATCCAATCGACTACAAGCTGCCCTCCTGGTTGAACATGGAAGAATAATAGATGCCTTCAAGGATTACTTGGCATCTCAGGGGGAGACGACGTGTAGGGGCGATGAGTTGAGAACGAAAAGACGAGAAGATCATGACGATGATCCCAATGCACCTTCCGGTGCAGGTGATGAGCTGCCAAGAACCTCTCAGGCTCTTGGGGCTTCCACAACTGAGGGGGAGTCTACAAATGCAGCTGGTGATGATGTTGTAGTTGTGGATGACGACGCTGATGTTGAAGACGTTATCGATGCTTTGAAGGAGTTGGATGAGGAGGAGGACGATGAGTTGATGGATGATGACGACGTGTTGCCTATGGATGAGATTGAGAGGATTGGAGAACAGATTAATGTGGAAGATGTATTAGAAGAAGGTGAGATTGTGGATGATTCAGTGGAACATGAGATTCCAGCTGTTGAGAGATCAGAATTGGGGGATGAGAGTGTGATAGAAGATACAGTATGGGAGGAGCAGCCAAACTGGAAAGAAGGCTGTGCTCAGTGGTTTGTTAAAACCAAGAAGCCTGCAGTGCCATCGATGTTCAGAAAGACTTATAATATAAAGGGCTATGCAGAGTCAAAGAAGGGAATCATATGCTGGTTGTACGACAAAGAGCTGAAACTATTTGTGATCAAACGGTACGACGGCATTCAGTACTTTAAGAGATTGTTGAGATCTCTGAATTCCTTACCAGAATGTGAGGTGAAAGATTTAGCGAGATTGGGGCTGATCAATAGAAGCAATGATGATATGGCAAGAATCATTGAGAAGATCGTATGGAAAGAAGCCATTAAAGACAAAAAGTTTGAACTGCTAAAGCCTCAAAAAGGAAAGTTGATAGAAGACAAAGATCGTGGAATGAGAGCTGACGGCAAACCATGTATGGTTATGAAGTATAAACCAGTCCGTCATTTGAAAGAAGTACCGATGAAAGTTATGCCCAAGAACGTCCTAAAAGATTTAAAATGGTGGTACGTAGATTGCGAGACAGCTGAGGCAGTAATGGAAGATGAGGATGAACAAGAAGTATTTCGGGTTTACGACCCGATGCATCTTGTTAATCTGTCGCAGGCTGATTTGAAAGTGCTCAACGAGAAGAAGATCTTCTACATTCCTGCTTGGAAGGATCAAGCTAGGAAATATCAAGGGGTAGTGTCGGTATGTGTGAGAGAAGGGGCGCACGCGTAGAGGTGAAGATTACAAGACTCAAGATTTGAAGATCAAGATATGAAGCTACTGCCAAGGGGGAGTCTGTTGGTACATGTGTGTCAGTAGTTCATAGTCTAGCATTTGTAATCGAGTCTGTAATGTAATTATGTTTTGTTTATGATTGTTTTGTAATACGCGAAGTTGTCAACAAGTTCGCTATGGCGAACTTGTTGAATCAGCGAAGTTATGGACAACTTCGCCAATGGCGAAGTTGTCGTGTATAAAACTGTTTCGCTGAAACAGTTTGGAATGTTGGTCGTTTAGGGTTTTTCAGTGTGTTTCATATTGTTACGTGTTATCTTCTGTAATAGTGACCGTGAGTCACGTGTTCGGTTATCAATATAACGTGGTTGATTTATTGCTCGTGTGATTCTATCTCTACACTCGTAACTACCTGCGCAGGGATTCCGCACCTGCGTTGTTAGCGATATCCCGTGTACGATCCCTCCAGGAACCTACAAGAATCTTGCGGTTTCTCAAAGGCAAGCCTAAGTTGGTATTGTGGTACACGAAAGGCTGAGAACTGGATTTGGTAGCTTACACAGATTCTGACTATGGAGGTTGCAATCAGAACATGAAGTCAACAACCGGTGGATGTCAGTTTCTCGGAGGAAGATTGGTGTCGTGGCAGTGCAAGAAGTAGACCTCAGTAGCCATTTCCACCTGCGAAGCAGAGTACATGGCAGCATCAAACTGCTGCTCCCAGGTTTTATGGATACAACAGCAATTGCGCGATTATGGTCTGAATTTCACTCAAACTCCTATTTGCATTGATAACACTGCTGCAATCTCAGTAACTAACAATCCCGTTAAACACAGCAAAACTAAACATATTGACATTCGTCATCATTTTATACGGGATTGTGCTGAGAAGAAATTAATTGTGCTTGAAAAGGTTGATTCTTTGGATAATTTTGCCGATCTTTTTACTAACGCGTTTGACCGATCCTGTTTTCAAAATCTTGTTGAGCTTAATGGGATGATCAATCCCGAGTAACCTTGTTTTCAATAAAAAAAAAAAAACCATCACTTTCGCTTAAAATTATGCCGGTTGCTTAAGTTTGAAGAACATATCCTCGGATATGTTTGGTCCTTACTTCTACTTGTAGATTATGAAGATAGCCATTAACCAGATGACTGAAAGTGACCGGGGCGGTTTATGATGGGTTTTTATTCTTTCGCTGAAAAATAGTCGTTCATACTTAGTTAGACGGACACATACTCGTATGTGGTCGGTCCAGCTGATCCATTGGATCTTCAGAATAGCCGTTTACCTGAAGACTTTGACTTGATCGGGGCGATAGGATTTAAATTTTTTTTTGGGAGATGATATAATTTTTCAAGTCTATAACGTCGTAAGAAGTTTCAATACGGTGTTAAAATGAAAATTGATCCAACCTTGGAAAGTGATAGAACAACTGATTTTGTGTGCTCAACTGGTGAAGTTATTAGGCCTAAAAGATTCTAGAACAGTCATTGTATGTTTTGGTAGCTTTCTATGGTGCGTAAAAGTAGAAGTGATACAAACTAAATATCCTCGATTTAATGTGGAAAACCATTTTGAGTTGTGCATGTCTGCATATACATCTTTCAGAATGATAGGCAGAAAAGTGATTACCCAGTCATACACGAGCCCATGAGTGTTCTGATTCCCGAGAAGATAGTGTTAAGTACCTGCAGTGATCCAGATTCTGGACTTGCAATTTGTCTTCAAATTGAAGTTGTATTAATGTCATTATTTGTATCAGAATAAAAAAAATTATGTATAGTTTAGGCCTTCTGAAGCTTAAAGTGTTTCAAATATCTAGAAAGAGACAAGAAAGAATATTTCAAGCAGAAGAAAGAACGGGAAGAAGACTCTAAAGATAGATGTGTGCTCATTGATTAATCAGACACTACGGGTCGAGGTCAACTCGGGGTGACTTGGGGAAAGCCAAATACGTTTTGAGAATAGATGGGAGGCATCACAATCTCTCATGTGATATCCATCTAAATTTTGAGCTTAATTGAACCTAATCCGTATCACAGAAGCGATGAAAACCATACTAAGTTTTATACCAGCATACAACATTCTTCTTTATGTCATAATACCACTGAACATGAATCTGAGTGACAGCCACTTAATCAGTATGATTCCTGTTCGGATCTTTTCTAAAACATGCAGGTTCTCGTCATGACTGAAATTTGATCCCGTTTATTTAATTATCTTTACTTTGTTTTATATTTTATACCTTGGTACGTTTTAATAAACACTTGGTTACTTGTGTTGATCCCTTTTTCTTTAATTCTAGTCAACTTCACTTAAGGTGAAGTTGTTTTTAAGCGTAGTTGGATCTTGCGAAGTTATCAATATAGCGAAGTTGACCAGCTGTTTGACCTTAGGCGAAGTTGTCAAAGGGACGAAGTTAACCATAACTTCGCCCCTGTATTTTCAAAACTATATAAAGGTAAAAACGGTGGTCAACTTGGTCAAATTATTTCCAAACTTATAACCCTCGGCGAACTTATACCCACGAATTAACCCTCATTATAATCTGATTTTTGTCCGAGTTAAAGGTTTGTAGGATCATTGTGACCTGCAATTCGTAACATATGGTGAAAATCAGTGTCTTGATGATCCAATTTGTGGACTTGGTTGAACGGTTCTTTAAACCCTCGTTCAAAAATTCGTTTTAACAGTGTTTTAGTAAAAACATGGTCATCTGAGTCTTTATCGAACAACCTTTATCATGTTTTCATCCTCAGATTGGCCAAACCTAGCTACAATTGGATCATCATGGTACGCCGATTAAGCAGCGAAGTTAGGGTTTAGGCGAAGTTGTTCTCAACTTCGCCATATGACTAACTTCGCCTGCTCAGGAACATATTACCTAAGTGATCTGGTTTGTTCTCAGACGAAGTTGGGTTTTTACGCGAAGTTAACAATCAAATATATCATAACTTCGCTCCTGGTAAAAGGCGAAGTTATGATCTGTCAAGCCGACGTTCTAACTTAAACAGTTTGTTGTGCAAATATGGCAGCTATGGCAGGTGCTGGTGGTGCTGGTAGTGATGAAGGTGGAGATAACAACCGACAATTCTTTCCGGGTCACAACATGTATATCACTTTAGATCTGGATGCTAGTGGTATAGACGACTATCGTGTGATCATTTCATTTCTCGTTCGCTCACGTATTTTTCACGCCATCACGACTACTCTTCCCATTTCGCTACCAAATATCGAAGACTTTTGGCGAACAGTTGAAGTTGTTTGTGATTAAGCGTTATGATGGAATTCAGTATTTTAAGAAGGATTTGAGATCGCTCAACACCTTGCCTGAGTGTGAGATGAAAGATTTGGCTCGTTTGAGATTGATTAATAGAAGTGATGATGATATTGCAAGAATAATTGGAAAGATAGTATGGAAGGAAGCTATTAAGGAGAAAAAGTTTGAACTTCTAAAGCCTCGGAAAGGAAGGTTAGTTGAAGATAAGGATAGGGGAATGCGGGCTGATGGCAAGCCCTGGATGGTAATGAAGTACAAGCCGATTCGGTGTTTAAAAGAGGTACCGATGAAGATGATGCCCAAGGATGTGTTAAAAGATCTCAAGTGGTGGTACGTTGATTGTCAGACAGCTGAGACCGTTATGGAAGATGAGGACGAACAGGAGATTCTAAGAGTGTATGATCCCATGCATTTGGTTAATTTGTCTCAAGCTGATTTGCAGGTACTAAACGATAAGAAGATATTCTACATTCCTGCGTGGAAGGATGAAGCCAAGAAGTACCAGATGGTGGTTTCTATCTGTGTAAGGCAGGGCGTCCATGCTTGAAGACGAGTGGTATGAAATTTTTTGGATTACAAGACACGAGAATGAAGAGAGAGATATGAAGCTACTGCCAAGGGGGAGTCTGTTGGTGCATAATGTCAGTAGTTCAGTATCTTGTGTTTCGTCTGTGTCTGTAATCGTTTAGTTTGTTTGTAATGTTTTGAATATTGTTTATTGTATGTTCGCTAGTGTTAGGCGAACTTGGAGGATAAGCGAAGTTATGACAACTTCGCCTAGTATGTTAGGCGAAGTTGTCGAGGTCTATTTAAACCTCCACTTCGGCTTTTAAGGTTAAGTTTTTCCTGAACGAGTTGGATTGTGATCTTTAGCATCACGTGTTGGCTTTGGTATTATATCACTTTTATCATTCTATTCCATGTGTTTATCTATCGATTCATCATATTACTTGTCTTACACTCATATCGTATTACGTGGGAATTCCGCACCCTCGTGGTACGAGATACTCCTCTGTAGATCCGGCTGGGAACCTACAACAGATTGATGCAATGAATGATCTATCTGAAGGAGAGGATGAATCTGAGGATTCTGATGATGATGATGACCCTGAGAATGATCAAGGGAAAGTTGGTAAACATAGGGCAAACATTGAGCTGAGTGTTCTGGAAGCTAAAAAGAAAAATCCATTGGTTGTAAAGCTGAGAAAGCATGGGATAAGTTTTGAATCTTTGACTGATCTTGATGATGATCAGTTGCAAAGAAGACTTGATAAAGAGAGAGATGCCTTGAAGAGAAAGATGGAGGAAAAGAATAGAAATGCCCAGAAATACAGAGATTATCTCAGAAGGCATGACTATTCAAAAAAAGATCTATTTCACTTCACCCACAAACTCCAAGATCTTTACAACAGTGAAAGGGAGAAGGTGATTGAAAAATGTGTAAAAGAGAATGAAAAGCTTGAGAAGATTGAGGAGTTGAAGAAAATGTTTGGAGGCATGTGTGGTTATTTACTGCAGAGAGGTATGAAGCCTGAGATTGTTGAACATTTATCCAGAGAATCAGTGTTGGACCAATACAACAAACTGAAAAGAAAAGAAAAATTGAAAAGGGTCCAAGCTGAGAGCTTTACCAAACAGGCTGAAGCAACTTATGAACCCCAAGCTAAAAGAAGAAGAATTGAAACTCTGAGGGAGAAGGAAAAAGAACAAGACAGATCAGCTGAAACCTCTGCTCCTCCAGATGCGAAACCTGAACCTGAGGATGAACCATTGTTCCATGCGACAATGAAGAAATGATAAATATACTGAGGAACATAATGATCAACCAAAGGGGAATGAGTGAAGCAGACTTCAATGTCTTGGAAAAGGAAGATTTGAAATACCTCTTTTATATTAAAAAGGATGAATGGGAAAAAGCCCTAAGGGAAGGAGAGAACCTAAGATACTATGCTGATGGTAGGTTTGTACCTGCTGGATTGGCAAGAACTCCTGGCATGGATAAAATGTTAAAAGAACTTAAAGCACCAGGACACAATGTTGTTGAAGTTGCCAATCTACCAACAGAGATGGTTGAGGCTATATACATTAATGTCTTTAACTTGAGGCCTAGAAAACCAAAGAAGTACATTCCCTTCAGGCCTCCTGTTTCAAGAAGATTTCCAAGAGGAGGAAGAGATCAAGGAGGAAGAGGTGAATCAAGAAGTTCAGCACAACAAAGAACAAGACCACAATCTAATGTGGATCTATCAAGAGAACTGTACTTTGATTCTATTACTGGTGCATTAAAGGTGATTATGGAGAGTAGACAATTGAGAGAAATTGTTGTGGGAAGTGACTTCCATGAATTCAATGAAGAACAATTGAGAAGGATGGCCACTCTAAGATTGTATGATTACAGAAACAGAAGCAGATTGACAGGTATACAGATGAATGATCTGTCGAAATTTTTGTGGGAAGAAGCTAACAAAGGGTTCAAGTTCCTAAAAGAAAAGAGAAATTGGAGAACAACCCAAACTCACAAGTCAAGAAGGACTGCAAAGCTGAAAAGAATGGACATAGCTGAAAGAGACTTTCAGATGACTTTCAGAGATGAGAATCCATTGTCCAACATGAATACTTGTATAAGTATGGGAAGAAGAATGAGACGCCCCAACTACACAGTACAAAAGAATGGCATTGTAACTGAAATTGAATACAAGGAAGATGATGATCATTTTGTACCGAGAAACTCTGATGGAAAAATACTGAGGATCATTGAGAAAGATGAAGACTTGACATGCCTGCACAATGAAGACTTGATGGATATAAGGGATTTGGCTATACCAGAAAGTCACACTCACTACCAAGCCCTTAGTATCTTCAAAATGAAAGCTGCTTCAGAGATAATCAATCGAAGAAAAGCCATTCATAATGCAAGAAAGAGACAAGATCAATAGAAAAGGCTTTGTTTTGTAATTTCTTCGGACAACTTTCTGATTATGTAATTTGCTTATGTTATTTGAATATGTAATTTTGATTTTTGATTTGATGTGTATTTTTGCTAAGTGTAAGTAACCATAGAAATGTTTTCGGTCAGCTGAGGTGTTCCAATCTAGGGGGAGATTGCTGAGTCAAACAATTGCCCTAAGGTGGAGATAGTTGAGTCAAAGATTTGACCAGAATGAAGTATATGGAAGATTGGAATCTTCTCAACCTCCTCAGAATTCTCTAAGTATGGATCCGGGCACACCTTAGACATCCGAGCAAGGTTTTACTTAGCCGGGTATGATATTTTGTCTATCGGGCAAGGTTTACTTCAAGAAGTCTTCTTTAGTGGATATCCGAGCATGGCTTGCAAATTAGTGCATAGCCAGGCAAGGTACACTAGTTTATGTAAATCCGGGCAAGGTTCACTTTATCAAGCAAGTTTGTTCTTCAGAGCCAAGTATATTACTCTTCCGAGTAAGGTTTGGTTAACCAAGTCCAAGAAGCCAAGTGATTGGAAGACCGGGCAAGGTATTCATTAATAAATATGGTCCAAGTAGGCTTGATGAAAATAGAATATCTCTAAATAACATCGGGCAAGGTTCAACTCATGCAAGGTATTATTCTCCCGAGTACACTTTGCTAATAAGTTATTTTAGCAAAAAGTTGAAATGGATCATTAAAGAACAAGGTTGCTCGTAAGGGTTTGTCGGGCAAAGTCTGGCAGAGTCAAGAAGACTGAAGTCTACCCGGAAACTGATCCCAGGCATACTTCTATGTTACCAAGTCCTGAAGGATGGCAGAGTACACAGCGTACTCGGAAAATGAAGATTTATGAAAAGCCTACCCGGAAGACTTGTTTTACACTTAGTTTATTTTGAATATGTAATTTGAATATGTACGTTGTATTTAGGGTTTCTAGAAGGAATGACAGCTGTCCTAGGTTGGCAGGCCTATAAATAGAATGTTTAGGGCAAGCCGCCACAAGAGACAGACTGAGAAAGACACATACACACGAGACACGATATTCACGGATAAGGATAGACAGACACATTTATTGAGAGTGAATATCGTGTGACGGCTGTCCTAGGATTCCTAAAACCCTAAATCGATTATCCACTTTGTATGATGAAAATTATATAGATGGAAATCTTTTGAGTGAATCCTGCGTGTGCTTTCTACCTTTGATTATTCATTGCAACTACCCTGTTTGTTATTGATTCCGCCTTTGAAAAACATTAATCTTTCTAAATATAGCAACCCGTCATTAACTCTCTTGTCGGCACATTAATCTGTTTGAGTTGTGACATGATTAAGTAAGATCCAGCTGAAATCGAGGGGCCTGACAACATGGTTGTCATGCGATCTCGTTGATCAAATTATATCTATGTCTTAAATATGAGTTCTAAAGTATCAACATCGATCGAAACATGCTTTGTCTAGAAATCAATCGAGAAAGATTCTATTCTATGGCATCGTAGAATGGGTCACATACATGTTCGTAAGATGAACTATCTCATGGCAAATGACCTAGTTGATGGTGTGTCTTTAAAGAATTTTATGTTATCTGATCACTGTGTTGCTTGCAAAAAGGGTAAACAGAAGAAAAATTCACATCCTTCTAAGTTATTAAATTCCATTGATAGTCCTCTTGAGCGACTTCATATGGACCTTTTCGGTCCAGTGAATCGTGCGAGTATTTTTGGAGATTGGTATTGCCTGGTAGTTACTGATGATTATTCACGATACTCATGGGTCTTGTATATGAGTTCGAAAGATCAAACACCGGTTCTTGTTCAAAATTTAATCACTAAGATCGAATCACTATACAAACAGAAAGTGAGAAGAATTCGAAGTGACAATGGTACTGAATTTAAAAATACTGTATTGGATTTCTTTTGTTTACAAAAGGGAATTCATCGTGAATACAGTGCCCCATATGTACCACAACAAAATGGTGTCGCTGAACGAAAGAATGGAACGCTGATTGAAGCTGCTAAAACTATGCTTGCCGATTCAAAGCTTCCTATCCATTTCTGGAATGAGATAGTGAATACAGCTTTTTACACACTTAATCGAGTTCTAACCATTAAGAGACTCAAGAAGACCAGTTATGAACTGTTGAATAATAGTAAACCTAATTTAAAGTACTTGGAACCATTGGGTGTCCTTGTACGATGTTGAAAAAGGACATGGGAAAGTTTGATGTAAAATCCATTGAAGGGTATTTCTTAGGATATGCTTCCCCTAAGAAACGAGTATTTAACTTTACCTCTGGTTGTGTTGAAGAATGGTACTATGTGGATTGTCAAAAGTACACTACTCCTTCTCAAGGGAAAGGTCCCGATTGGATGTTTGACTATGATGGTTTATTCAATTCTTTTACACCAACAACTGATCAACCAGATGAGGATTTGGTACGTGCTTATTTTGAAGAACACTTGGTGATTCCAAGATTTGCAAGTTCTAATAATGTTGAAGTTCCAATCTAGGCTTCAACAGACGAACCTGATAATGAGTCTCTGATTCTCTTTGACAATGCTTCCACTTCATCTGATGACACTCCAGTTTTTGATCAAGTTATCGAACTCGATAGTGATATTTCATCTCACAACCTGGGTGAACACTACACTAATTTATTTGAAGCTTTTGATGTTCCTAAGAATCCCACTCTTAGGTATCATAATTATCACCCGAAAGAAAACATTATTGGAGAACTTGACGTGGGTGTTCAAACACGACATCAAGTTGCTTCATCAAGTGAGAATAATGTATTGTGTGCTTATGCTGACTTACACTCGTCTGGGATTGTAAATCTTGTTAAATTCACTTGCTTTCTATCCCAAGTTAAGCCAACAACTCCTCGTATGGCACTTCAAGATTCCTCTTGGGTAGAAGCTATGCAAGAAGAATTACAACAATTTGCACGTTTGGGTGTTTGGGATCTTATCGACAAACCTGCTAGAGTCAAGAAGGCGATTCCGACTAAGTAGGTATATAAGTGTAAGAAAGACGATCATGGGGTGATAGTGAGAAACAAGGGCACGTTTAGTGGTTCAAGGTTTTCATCAGCAAGAGGGTATTGATTACACTGAAGTATATGCTCCAGTTACAAGATTAGAGTTGATTCGAATCTTTCTGACGTATGAGGCTTAAAAGAATATCAAAGTCTATCAAATGGATGTCAAGAGTGCTTTTCTTAATGGTGAACTTCATGAGGAAGTGTTTGTTTTATAGCCTCCAGGTTTTGAAGATCCTGATTATCCTGACCGTGTTTACCGTTTAAACAAGGCATTATATGGTCTACATCAAGCCCCGAGAACTTGGTATGGCACGCTCGCCGACCATCTGACGAAAAATCATTTCAAACAAGGAACTGTTGACTGCACTTTGTTTTATAAAAATATTGGTGATATTCTTCTTCTCGTCCATATTTATGTAGATGACATAATCTTTGGGTCAACAAACGACACGTTGTGTAAGGAGTTCGAGAAATCAATGCAAACCAAGTTCGAGTTGAGTTCGATGGTAGAGATGAATTTCTTTTTAGGGTTGCAGGTTCATCAGTCTGCGAAAGGAATTTTCATTCATCAGACAAAATATGTGAATGACGTCTTGAGCCGATTCAAGATTACTGCTGGAAAAATCCCTTCTACTCCTCTCCCCATGGGTCACAATTTATCACCGGATGAATTGGAGGATACTGTTGATCCGACCCTCTATCGAGCTATGATTGGTTCTTTAATGTATCTAACTGCTTCTCGACCCGACATAATGCTTGCTGTTTGTTTATGTGCTGGGTACCAAGCTAGTCCCCGAGTGACTCACCTGGCAGCGGTTAAACGAATTCTTCAATATCTTAGGGGCAATCCTGACACCGGGTTATGGTACCCCAAAGACGATACCTTTGATCTTACCACTTATTCTGACTCAGACTATGGAGGATGCAAGATTAACTTCAAGTCTACCACAGCGGGATGTCAATTCTTAGGAAGCCGACTTGTTTCCTGGCAGTGCAAGAAGCAGATAACGGTCTCCACTTCAACCAGAGAAGCTGAGTATGTTGCTACCTCGAGTTGCTGTTCCCAGGTTTTGTGGATACAACAACATCTTCACGACTACGGTTTGAAGTTTCTTACTACTCCCATCTTAATTGATAATTCTGCTGCTATTAGTATCACCAAAAATCCCGTACAACATTCTAAAACGAAACATAACGAAATTTGGTATCATTTCATACAGGATTGTTATGAAAAGAAATTAATTGACCTTGAGATAGTACATACAGATTTTCAAAAGGCTGACTTATTTACCAAGGCATTTGATGAAACACGTTTTAACTTTTTGCTTGGTTTGAATGGCCTAAAGACCCTTGCTGATATCCTGAAACTAGGATAATCATCTTTCTTTTACGTGGATTTTTGTTTAAATTTTATTTTGGTTTTGGTTTTTAGGGGGGTGAAAATACAAAAAGAATGTGATTTTTGTTTATATAGATAAAATCCAAAAGAGACAAATAGACTGTGTTTTAAGTATGTAAAGAGAAAAACTAAAAAGATTTTTGCTTACATTCACTGAAAATTATGTCAATTACTTCTTTCTAAAGGACATATACTTGTATATATGTTTGGTTCTGATAATTTCTTGTAAATATTCGGGATAGCCATTTACCTGACAATAGAAAGTATTTGGGGGTGTTCGTTAAGTTTTCTACTTTATTTTCTCGCTAAAAATTAAGTCAGTTATTTAAGTTTGTGGAGCATGCTGACATGTTTTGGTCCTGTTATCTACGAGTAGATTGATAGGATAGCCATTAATTTATAAACTTAAAGTAACTGGGGTGATTAAAATTTTATTTTTGTTTATGCTCCTCAAAATTTTGAGTTTTTGAAGCAAAAAGAGAAAATGATAGTACATTGATTATTTGACCCCAAATCCAGAAAGAAATAAGCTTAAAAGACTGAGTGCTTAATAATTGGTTCATTGATAAGTCTTAAACAAGTTGTTAGAGTAATATATGTGATATAAACATAAAGAAAAGCCAAATTGAAATAGGTGGTAGTCTCTAGAAAAAATCTCGGTGAGGATGGCAGAAATGTAATAATCAGTCATACTCAAGCCTTATAGTTGTTGATCACCCAAAAATATAATAAAGCAAATAACAAGCGTTAGGATTCTGGACACTGTGAATCTTTATGCGTCTTAATCATCTGGGTATTCATAGGCATGAATATTTTACTCGTTTTTAGAGCAAACCCTAAGTCATTAAACTAGATCACTGCTGTACTTCGTACAATCCAAATTACTGACTTGATCAAAATCCGCTGTTAGTCATACAATTGTTCCTCCCCTGCGTACGTCTCAATACCAATAAGAAACGGACCCCAGGAGATACAATGTATGTAAGACGACAGATGGACTCCTGCATACTCACTCACAGTAAAGGAAGCTTGATGCATTGCTCAAATATTCTTAAATTTTCAAATTTTAATCAACACTATAACGGTTTAAGTCAAGTTGGGGTGATTTGGCAAAAATCAAACTAAGCTTGAACCGGGATTAGGGGCTGAATCATTAATCATATCACAAAAATGCTTGAAGGCTTATTATAAGATTTAAGTGGACAACAATATCAATGACCGAATTAACGTCAGTCACAATATCGCTGAAATATAAAACTGTGATGGAAGGGTATTTTGGTCAATATGATTCTCTGCTCAAACTCAACAAAATACAAAAAAATAAAAAAAGAAAGAAAAAAAATGTCATTAAAAAACATGAAACGAGTTTAAGTTATTTAATGATCGAGATATGGGATCTCGACAAGTCATTAAATTAAGTGTATACTTATTTAATTCTTTAATTATTTAATTATTTATTTTACTTTATTTAATTCTTTATTTAATTCATTAACTTAATTATAATTCGTTAAGTTATGTCGAACGAATTAAGCCATTTTAACGAACTACATTCTAATTCGTTATTATATTTCGTTTCCGCACTCTGTAACGAATGGCTTCAATTCGTTAAGCATAATTTAACGAATTAGACACGAATTGTATCTGATTCGTCATGACACGTCTTAACGAATCATCTGATTAGTTAACTCAAATTTCAAACAAATCAGTTGATTCGTTACCTTGGGAATCGTGCAAGGTCTGTGTATATAGGACGGTGTGCATACGAACGCCCTATATTATTCACTCTTCTTCCTTACACATAAAGTTACTCTGCCAATATTTTCAGATTATTCAATCTTTGATTTTGAGTAATTTGAGTATATCATTGTGTTTATAAGGTATAGATGATCACATCTTTGTGATTTTCGTCAAAAATGGCACAACTTTGATATGCTAATTATGAGTTTTTGTTATCGGGGTTTTAAGGTTTATGAAAACCTTTATTTATCCGATTCATACCCTGTTAAATAACCTTATTTTGATATCATTATACTCGAAATGTATTTCTGAGCCCCTTGGTGATCTTTAATCATAGTTTGATTGTTGATTGTCTGGTTAATGGGAATGATTATTCTCGGGTTTTTACTCTTTGGTTAGAACCCTAATTTACTTAACTTATTTCTTGGTTTGGTACTTCAAATCGATATCATTTGAATCGTACTGTGTTTCCGAGATCGTTATGATCATTAATTTGGTTATCTATCGATGATTATGGGATAACTGATACTGGTTCACCTTGTTGACTTTCAGTGTTCTTGATTAATTTTGACTTTAACCAGGAGAGTCAAAGATTAAGTCATATTTTGACCATTCGTTAACATTAGCGAATTGGAACTCCTTCGTGTCCAATTCGTTAAGTATTGCACACGAACTAGAATATCGAATAATTCATTTAACGAATCAGATGTGGATTCGTCAATTCATAACGAACTAGAGGTTAGTTCGTTATTTTTAATAGTAAATTCGCTAGTTCTTCTTCGTTACTAATTTACTTGATAGCGAATCAGTTGATTTGATAACGAATCAGACAGTGTTTTGAACGAATGACATTTCAAATTTAATTATTTAAATAATGTAAATTAATAAAATATTCCAAGGGTCTAACCGCGTCGATACATCAATTACACACACGAAATCTAAAGTTAAATATATAGTTTATTGATAGATATATAAGTGCTTAAAGTGTGTAAAACTTGTGTTTCTAAATCTTCATATTACTGATATTCGTCATTGTCTATTTAGTATTATTGATGATCAAATGGATCTAGACCCACCCGTTGCTCAACAAGAACAACATCAACAACAAGAACAAGAAGAAGTACCTTTGTTGCCATATGACAAGAAACACAACGTCTGTGCTTATGTTGATCCAAACGTTGCTGACGAAGCTCTTTTTGGGAATATGTTAGCATTCTTACGTCGTTCGGTGATACACTTTGCTATAACTGCTTGACCCACTGTATATCTGAGCATTATTAGACAGTTTTGGAATACATCTGAGTACGTTGACTTTGAAAATCACATTCGAGCCACAATCAACCAAACCCCTATCACAATGGATATTGAAGTGATCAGGCGTATGCTTCGTTTTGGTGACAACGTTGATAATCCATGTGAGTTCGACAAGGAATTAATCAAGGGTTTGTTTCGGTGAGTATTTTATGGTGGAGACATTGAAGATTCTATGTTTAACAAGAATGGCTTGTGCCCACCCTACAAGTATCTCCTACACGTATTGATTCATTGTTTGGGTGGTCGTCGAGGTGGATTTGATGAATGCCGAATCATGCTGCAATCGGCTTTTGTGGCACTTGTTCTAAACAAACCGTTTAACTTCTTTGAAATGATCTTTTATCATCTAAAGGAGCAAGTTCAACAAACGGCCCAAAAGAAGAAGTTCTTAACGTATCCAAGATTTCTACAGCTAATCATTCACGACTTGATTCCCAACTTGGTTATTGATCGAACATTGGTGGATGATGTTCTTCTTTTAGAACACATGAAGGCTGATACTTTGTGTAGAATGACGATTTATCGTAAGGAGAAGACGCGGGACAAACGTATGATTGGTCATATTATTAATCCTGATTATGTATATCCTCCCGAGGATCTCTGGATCCATGATGACTCGGATTCTGAGGGTGAGGGGGGAGAGGGTGGGAACGATGGAGGTGATGATGGTGGAAATGGTGGTGATGGTGATGCATCTCTTCGAGAACAACAAGCTGCAGTCAGAGCCGCGTTAGCTGCTACAATTGCAGCTCAACGAGAACGTAAATGTAAGGGTAAAGAGCCGGCATCTGAAAGCTCAGCAAAGAGACATGTATCAGCTAGAGCTGGAGTTTATTTTGGTATTCAACCGTCTCGTCCCGCAACTCCTCAACGCCCGGCAGTGCCGCTTACTACTAGCACTCTGGCGCTTACTTTGACGACGACGATGGTTTCTCACGACAGGCTTGGTATGATTCCTCAAACGGCTTTAGCTGAAATACCAATGCCTTCTGCTAATCTCTCTACTGTTCCTCCAACACCGTCCATGAGGCCCCTTCCACCTAGTGATGTCTCATTTATGAGAATTGCACGACCTCAGGGACCAATCCAGCCAGTTCATCCATCTCTTTATAATATGCCACCACATCGTCAAACAGACATGATTTTAAACCTCCTTCACTTGTATGAAAATCAAATGTCTGCTGATCGGCTTAATCAAGAACGCCTATTGGAAAACCAAAGAAAGCTGATGAGTTATGTCTCTTTTTGTCAGAAAGAAACAAAGGAGCTGCGTGCGATTGTTGAGTCTCAGGTGGTGAAGCTCAAAGAACAGGAGGATCTGATCTTGCAATTAACATGCAAAGATGATGTACTTAGGAAAATCAACAATGGTGACGAAGATCCTGATGAGTCTGGTGCAGGAGGTGAGCCTAAACAAACGCACGGTTCATCCTCAGATGCAGGTACTAGTGGTGGTGATGACTCAGATAAACAGGTTATTATTTATCAAGATTACACAGCTGCTAAACCTATTAAGATGATAGAAGATGATACAGTCATATTTGTGGATGGATTGGGGGTGGTCAGGAGTGTAGTGAACTGGAATGAGATTGAGGTTGGACAGTTTGTGTAACGATCTCTAACAGGAGAGCAGATTTCACTACTGCTTGGTTTGAATGATGAACAGTTGACCGTGTTAGAGGCAGAGCCGGATGTTGAAGTAGGGAATGAGGAGGAGATTTTGAACGATCCGTCTATTCAATTGAATACGGATTTTATTTATGAAGATGAAGAGGTCGAGGTTGAAGACATCACTACTGAGGAGTATCCTGACTTGTTTCAACACACAAATGTTGATCAAGGTGCTCCCGTATTCAATGAGCAAACGTTTAAAGCCGCTGAGGATGATTTGGAAAAGACGTCTAACGGTAAGAAGGTGGTTGATATGAGATTCAACTCAATTGAGAACCCAACCGATACTGATATTGCAAAGTGGTTCAGCTATAAGAGGGTGAGTAAAATTATTAAGGCTTATCGATATGTTGATCAGGAACAGAATGAAGAAGCCGCTACTCGAGTCAAAGCAAACCAAGTGACTTCATTCAAGACCATGACAAAGGTTCAAGGTGACATCGTGTCTTGGCTATTTGATTCTGATCTTAAAGTATGTATCCTGAAATGGGAAAAGGGGATTCAGTACTATGAGAAGATAATGGACGTTCTTACTTTACCGCGTTGGAATGTTCGTACCCTCGCGTGTCGTCCATTTATCAATCGAGTAGGTGACCGGATAGCGGATTGGTTTCATCAAAAATTACTATTCGAGGTCAATTCTGGATTCAAGTTTCTCAAGCCTCAAGTTCCAACCCGAAAACGTATTGATGAGATTGATCAAGGACGGGTTGGAGAAAGTTGGTTCTAAAGGTTAAGTCGCCGAAGACTTTGAAGCGGGTGCCGTTAAAGACTATGAATCAACACATGCACCTGTCTTTCAATCGCTAGTATTATGATTACCGGACCGGCGAGGCCGTCATTGTTTTGGGTAAAGGGTTGAAGACTGAGCTGATAAAGATCATTGACCCAATGTGGTTGGTGAATTTAACCGAGACCGATAATGACGTGCTGCACAAGAACAAGATTTTGTTTGAGCGCAATGAAGACTATGATCTGGCTATGCAATTCCAACGCGTTGTGCGTGTATGTTATGAGAATGAGATTCATAGCTGCAGAGATTGGCAGTACAAACGTTTCAAGTGAAAGCCAAAGACAAAGAGCTCAAGACGAGGGGCTGTCTGTTAGTACACGGTTTTGCGTCTCGAGTCTTTGTATTTATCGTTAATGTATTTGGCGTTAATTTATGTAATAAATTATTATGATATTAAGTTAGTTCGTTAAAGTATAGTCTAGTTCGCTAAGGATGTTTAGCGAACTAGATCTACGTTATTATCCCTCCTGATTCGTTAAGAATGTTTAACGAATCAGGGGTGATTCGTTAAGTTATTTCATTTGAAGTGTATGTAACGAAGTGGACTCTAGTTCGTTAGGGAATGTTAACGAACTAGGTCCATCTTCTATTTATAGTGAACATTGTTCACTGTTAATTAAATTTTCGAGTTTACAATTAACGAATTGCTGGCCGATTCTCTCTCGATCTTCATACTAATAGTATTAACACACAAACATACATACATACAACTAATATAGATACACATCATATAACATATGAATCAAATGTAATTATGAATTAGATCCGTATTTAGGTTAATGGATATCAGATATGAGATCTGATTGTTGTCTAAAGGATTGACCAGGTTCAAGCGTAATTATACCAGGCTTCAAAATCAAACACTCCTTTTTAGTAAAACGAGTTGAAAAATCTTTGTCACAAATTTGTCACACACTCAGCAAGCTGTGCTTCAATTCTGGAACAAAATTGACATTTTCAAATTTTAGAACACCGTTACTAACAGTACCCTTCTGAGTAATCTTTCCCTTTTCTCCTCCCGCAAAGGACACATACCCACCGTTAAAAGTTTGAATGTCGTGAAGTTGGGTAATGTCTCATTTCATGTGCCTGGAACAGCCACTATCAATATACTAAGGTCTGATGATATTCCTCCATAGCTGTCCTTGCCCAAAACGCGGGATTAATTAGTTTTTGGTACCCAGTCCATACTTACACTGGGTGACCCTAATTCATCTACAGTTGTCACGGATTGCCATGACATGTCCTTTTGATCGTCAAACATGGATTTTGTAGAAACTTTCGCCGGAGATTTGGGCAACCATCTGTGTCTGTGTGACTTGGAGTTTTAGGTACCAATGGTTGTCTTAACCTCCGGGGTTTTGGATGTGGAAGGAGACGAATCAGCCCTTTTCTCCTGTCTTGGTCTAGATTTAGTGCTCATGTTTGAATTAGAGTTCGAAACACCTTTTCTGACCTTGTTTTTAGGCGTGTTGCGTTTGGTCTGATGAGGACTAAACCTGCCAGATTTGTTTCGATTCCAATCATCGTCAAAGGAATTAGCCTGATAGTGCCTGAAACCTTGCCTGAACACATTATGAGGCATGTAGGGCATACTCCTTTGATAGAATCCATAATAAGAAACATATGGACAATGTGGACAATTTCTGGCAATATGACCAGGAGTGCCGCAATTAAAGCAAGTTTGACGCTTTATGAAAAAGTTATTTTGAGTAACTCCTTATCTGGACTGGTTGTGTGGACCAGTCAGCTTGAATTTGCGAGAATTTATGTTCTCGTCTTTGAATTTATCACCTTGTTTGTCATTAGAGCATCCCTCCTTGAAAAACTTAGGTGCAACATATTTGTTGGATGTTTTTTGTTTTTAATTTTATTTGAAACCACATTATCAGAATCCAAAGTTTTAACAGAATCAACCACACAAAAATCCTTGCTCTTTAAAGCAGAGCCCACACAAACAGTCGGAATAACAGAATTCAAAACAGGAAATTCTAAAGAAACATCATAAACAAAATCATTATTAAATTCAAAACAAGGGTCGTCATCCTCATCAGTCCACTCCTTCACAATTAATTTTTCTGCACATGAAGTAGATACATTAGAATCGTTCATATTTATAGTGAGCGGACCAGTGTTCACAAAACTGGTTTCGTCAGCCTTATTTTGTTTACCATATTTCATGTCCTTTCTCTTTTCTTCCTGTTCTTTGGTGACAGGAGTATGAGCATAATTCTGGTTGTAAGGTGGAGGAACTTGACTGTATCCTATTCCCTCAACCTCATTCACTTTCTACCACAATTGGTTCTCAATCATTGAGTTAACTACTTTACTGGAACCATTGAATTTTTTAAAATCAAGTTCAGCCTTTTCAAACATACTAGTTAGATTCAAGATTTCTAACTTGGATGCTTCCAGTTTAGCAGTTAACTCAGCAATTTCTTGTTTGGCATCTAGGTGATGACAACTTTTTATGCTAAAATCATACTTAAGCTTAGAAATATCCTTCTTTTGTGCTTATATTTTTTTCTAGAAACACTTTTTCATTTTTCTTAAGTTTAAAATTTTCTGATTTTATTCACTCCATGTCTCTCGTTAGATTATCGTTGTGAAGCTTATACATTTCTATCTTTTCAACACAATTTAAAGAGCATGGTTTGAAACTTACCTCAGATGAACTTGGTAAAGTGAATGCCATATAAGGAAACTGAAGCTCCTTGATCTTCTCCTCAGTAGCGTCTTGTTCTTCAATGTCTTCAACATTGGCAAAATTTGCAGTCTGGTTTCCAATGTTAAGTGCAGCCATCTGACCTTCCCAAGAGAACTGTTGTGCAACCATACCCCTTTCACCGTTACCAGAATTACCTCCGACCTCACCTTTGGCATTTCCAACAGGAAACAAAGCCCTTTCCGAATTTTCTTCCTTCGTTAGATTAATACATTCTCGAGAAAAGTGACCTGGCTCGTGACAGTTGTAGCATCTAAGAGTATCCTTGTTGAAACCCACCTTTTGATTATTCGTCATGTTCCAATTATTTCTACCCGTCCTCTTAGTGAACTTCTTCGCATGAAAAACTGCCATGGCGATTTTCCACGAGATGTCAATCTCTTCAACATCATCTGGATGAATCTGATCTAATTCAGCAGCAACCACTGGTTGAACCAAGTCTCCAGCCAAAAAATGCATTGTAGAAATTCATGAATCCCGCCATTAGAGCGATATTCTCTTGATTCTCTTTTGATATGGTGGGTATTTGATTGAAATTCTGACTGGAAGTGTGAGCAGGTTTTCCAGTATCATTAGACGACTGTCCAGACTTAGTGAAGAAGACTGGTTGGGGTGGGGTGGATGATGACGATGATTGACCTCGAGTAGATGAAAACATCTGAAAGTTACTCTGAGGTGGCTGTTGGTTGGCTTTGAACAAAGAAAAACTGTCCCGAGACATAAGAGCACTGTTGGAGGCAACATTGTATCCGGCAGCACTATAGGAACTTGCATGATTTATTGCACGTTGCTTGTCATACATGTCACATGCTTTAATGGTGGCTATCATCTCACTCATACCCATTCTGTTGAGATCATTAGTCTTTTTGATAACCGCAACGTACATGTCCCAACTTTTTGGCAATGAGTTCACCAGCTTGTTGTTTATTTATGAAGTTTGAAGATAGATTCCTGCTGATCTCATTTCAGTCACGAGAGATATGAATCTTTGAAGTTGGTAGTCCAACATTTCTCCCAAGACATGATTAAACAAATTGAACTTCTGTCGCAGCAGATCTTGGCGACTTCTCTTCATATCTTCATTCCCTTCATAAACTTCTATTAATGCCTCCCACAACTCTTTAGCAGATTGAAGTTCTTTAAACTGAAGGGCAATCTCAGGTGAGAGTGCCATGGTTAGAGTGGATAGAGCCTTTTCATATTCCTCAACTTTAGCAAAATCATCATCGTCATACTGTGCAACTGGTTTCACAAGGGCTTCGTCTGAACCATCCTTTTGATAGGTGATTCTTTGAGGTCCCTTCACAATACTTTTCCAAATTTTAGAATCTTTCATCTTGGCATAGTGTTCAAAACGAAATTTCCATTCACTGAGTCCCTCATGAGATAAGAGACGGGGTATGCGAGTGGCAGTCCCCATGATGGAATCAAGTTCTTGATAAAGTGAGGAGTTGGCTGAGTTACTACCATTAGTTAGTTGGGCCATTGAGATTAGATTAAGTAATGTTTTTAAGTCCAGCTATCACTTTGGTCCAAATTTAAAAGTCCAAGTCCAAATAAAACAGGCCCAAACACCTAACTGGGCTGAGAATAAGTCCACAGTGGTTGACCGAGAACCACCAAATTTAGCAAACATTGACCGAGAATTCAAAGTTTTGACCGAGAACCCAAATGTTGACCAGCCTTGACCGAGAACAATCAAAGTTGACCAATCAATTGACCTAAAACCCAATATGTGACCATCCTTGACCGAGAACAATCAAAAAAGGACCAACAGTTGACCGAGAACTAAAGGTTGCCGCGGACTACCAATGGCCGAGAAAAGTGATAGCAAGGAAGCCGAGCAATGTTTGGCCGAGAACAGTGTTGTAGACAGTGAACCTTGAAGATCTGCCGAGAACACCCAGAAACATGTTTGACCAAGTAAATTTGGTAACAATCTAATCCCTGGTTTTATAGGATTCAAATTATTTCCAAACAATGTGGATCTTGACCAAACTAGTAGCTATCTTCCTTCTCCGAACAGTACCTCGCCGGAAACACCACCAAAAGATGCTATTCTTGAATCTTTGATATCACAATAACGAGCCTGAATAAGGTCTAAGGCTATGATACCAATTGTAATTCCCGAATCTGGATCACTACAATTATGATATCAATATAACGAGTATTGGTGCGTAATACCAACACTCGGTGATTCAAGAACACGAATAAACACTAAGGAGTTAACATGAGATTGCTTCAAAACACACGCATATTAAGAATACTTCAGGTGCTTAAGAACTTACAATACCTAAAATCAAAACAAGTGAATGAACAACCTTAACCCTATACATGATATCAACTATATATAGGAAAGCCAACACACTGGCCCAAACAAACAAAAGCCCACCGAGAACACTAAGGTGTTATCGGTTTATATAACAACCCGTACCCAGGCCCGATACAAGTAAACTAAGTACAAACCACATAAACTAGGCCCAAAAATTACCAACCAAAGGAGCAACATACAAATCATCAAGACATCTCGAACAATCAGGGTGTACGGACCCTAAATGTGCTCGAAATCTTGATTCCCATTTTGCAAAGTCACTAAAGTTCATCAATCGGGGATAGTTTGAATGTGACCCGATGTCAGCATCAAGATGTAACATTTGTTGCATCAACAAGTTCTGAGAGGCCAGTGCGTAATAACCAGCCATCTTAAAAGTATATAAAAGTTTAGGTTTAACAATTTCAAAACTTGATACTTAACGGTTTATAATGAAAATGTTTGTAACGAATGGATAGGACGAATGGATGAATATGGTAACGAATGGTAAACAGTGGAGAATGGATTACTTTAACGAATGGGAGTACTAATCACATGACGAATGAAGTGAAGAATGACACTTAGTTTCACGAATGATAATAACGAATAACTATAACGCGTGGAGATCCAAAGATGACGAAATAACACCCGAATAGTTTAACGAATAGATAATGAATGTAATAACGAATGATGAATGTGGTAGCGGATGGTATGGTGTTTTGATAATGAATGGACTTGTCACTAATAAGTATTAGTAACGAATCGGTTGACGAATTATTGACGAACGAATGATGATGAATGAGTTTTGATCATGAATTATTGATGACTAATCAACTACAGTAGCGAATGAAATTGTTATTTTGTTGTAACAACTTTGACATGTGGCATGAATCAGTTACACCCAGATAGAGAATAACTATCAGACGCATAATGAATGAATGAATGAATGAATACATCAAAATGAATGAACGTATGTATATTCAAATCTTCAAGTTTTGATTTCCAGATATGAAATTCTCAGATCCAAATCTCAATCCAGACTAGCACAAACAGGGGAGTTAACTAGACAAATCTTAATCAAAACACACAAATAACTACTCAAAATGCACGTGTCAATCTCGCGAACAAATCCAAACACTCAATTCCAACTCACAATCAGTCTGAAATACATATAACATCAAAATAGAAACCTCAGTTTTCAAAACATACAATCTCAATCCAAATCCATTCCAAATCACCACAATAACACAATTCAACAACCAAGAAGATCACAATACCAATTCTGAATCCAATTCCAACTAATTTAACTTCTAATTAACATCTCATCATGTTAATTCAACGAAAATCAATAAAATCAAATTCGGATCTATAATTAACACTCAAATAGTGAATTATCAATCTATTCATTATGAATTACCTTAACACATACACAACCTAACCCTGGAAGCTCTGATACCACTTGTAGAAACACGATTCTATTGAGCTTCAATAGATTAACTGATCAATTCATAGTGATCTAATCAATTGGATCTAGTTATCTGATATGTGTATGTATATAATATATTATAGAATGAAGTGTGCGAGTGAGCAATTCGGCAGAGTAACAGCTTAGGAGAATATACGTTAAACACACTTAAATTATGAGGGCATGAACAGCCTTTATATAGAAGATGAATGCCATTCGTTACACATGCATGCCATAACAAATGGCCTTCATTAATCTTCATTACAATAAATAACAAAATGGTATAGCAAATGACTCATTCGCTATACCCCATTCGTCAACATTCCATGATGCATGTGAACGTATTAATAACGATTAAGGTCCATTCGTTAAACATCCTTAACGTATGGACACGTATAACAACTTAACTATCATTCGTTAAACAGACTTAACGCATGAGTACATATAACTTAACGAATGGGCTTATAATTACCAAAGTACCCTTATATTATAATAATTGTAAATACAAACAATTACAAAGACTCGGCACGACCAAAACCGAGCACTAACACTAAAAAACATCATTTATTTCTTCCACGCCGAACCTTAACCTTTATTCCTCACAACACACCATCACCAATTCCGGCTACCGTCACATTCACCATCGTCATGCACTGCCAGCCACCATCTTCATCATCATTATCATCCAGCCCACTGCTACCACCTCCTTATACTTACACATTTCTGTTTTTCTTATGCAAACCAAACCAATTCGTTAGCCTCCATTTCTGGCCACGCATAGTCATTCTCGGTTCAAATATACTCATTTCAACCCTCGTATTATGGAATTTCATATATTATACCCTGATTTGCTCCCAATCTTTGACTCGTTTATCCCCTTATTCTTAGGACTTTCCTTAGTTTCATTAATTACTTTGTATTTATCTTGATGGTTGTAATCCTTTTGAATGAGAGAAAATATACACGAATCTTCTGACCATTGATTTTATATGGTATCAGAGCAGGTTCCAAAACAAAACCTAAACCAAAACCCTAATCGATAGACAACTCCTTATAACTGCTAAGAACAAGCCATCAACGGAAGCAACCTCTTTTAAGGTTTACATGCCCTGGCAATGTGATGACAACACTAACCAATAGCCAGCCAAAGTTATGCCAAAGGACCAGAAACATGAAAGTGATTGAGCATTGCAATCACTATGGAAGGGATAAACACAAATTAGATGAAGGAACACTAAGGGCTGCATATGTTGGGATTGGCATGAGTCCCGTACCAGGTTTGACACAAGAGTAATATAAGTTGTTTTTAGAGCATTTTTATCTCAATGATGACATACCACGAAAATCCAATATCATAGGTAATAGAGACCAAGAAGGTGAGTGAGTGATAGACTCGGGATCCACTGAGCATATTACCTACAATGGCAACATTATTGACAATAAATCTGAAAACCAAAATAGAGGCCTGTCATTATTCCTAACGGGGATGCCATTCTCTTAAAAGAAAAGTGCGATTGTATACTTAAAGGAGGAACTAGGATAAAAGTAGTCCTTTATGTTCCCGATTTCACTGGCAATCTATTATCCGTTAGCCGATTAGCTAACGATTTGTTGCGCATTTACTTTTTTTTCTGGCGTTTGTGTCATGCAGAAACTCCACACGAGAAACTTAATTGGTGCGGGTAACTTCAAGGGAGATCTGCACCATATGGGGATGGTAGATGGTGAAATGAAAGCTATGATGATCACCGGGAACACTTAGCATAAAAGACTAGGACATGCCTCACATGGCAAACCTACTAAACTTTATTTTCTTAATGATGCCCCATTAAATAAATTTTGTGACTCTTGTCCTAAAGCCAAACATGCTAGATTTCCCTTTGAGAACAATGTTACAAAGACACATAATTGTTTTCAATTAGTCCATTGTGATACTTGGGGGAAGTATCGTACACCCTCCTTTTTAGGTGCAAAATATTTATTGACCATTGTGGATTATTGTAGAGCCATGTGATTATATCTTTTAAAGTTTAAGTACGAAGAAAGTAAGTGTTTAAGAGATTTTTGCAAAATGGTAAACATTCAATTTGAAAAACTCGTTAAGAAAATAAGTTGTGATAATGGGAAAGAGTTTGTGTCAAATGAAATGATGTCTTTTTACCAAGAACACATAATCTTGCTTCAAACCACTCCCCCCCACCTAACACCACTCAACAAAATGGGTTCATGGAACGTAAGCATCGACATCTACTTGAAGTTTTTCGTTCCATAAGATTTGAAGCAAAGCTACCAAAACGGTTTTGGGGTGAGCGCATCTTAACAACAACATATGTCATTAACCGCTTACCTTTTGATGTAATCAATGGAACAACTCCTTTCGAATTATTGTACCACCAAAGACCCGATTATGATTTTATGAGGGTATTTGGATGCCTAGCATATTTTCGAAATACCGATACCAAAGGTAATAAATTCAAAACGAGGGGAAGGAATGGGGTGTTCTTGGGATATCCCCAATGGTGAGAAGGTTACAAGATTCACGACATGGAAAACAAGAAAATTAAAATTTTACGTGATGTTAAATTCCATGAAGAAAGGTTTCCTTTTGAAGATATCTCTGAATATGAGGAAATTGATGTGTTTGAGTTCCACACAAAACTAATATATGATGAAGACGAAGTCATAACAAAGGCTACAAGTAAAGAAACAACTAACTGTGAAAATTCACAGCCAATAAATGATCCAAACGCCCAAAATGCTAGCAAAACTCAACACTCGTGCCAAGATAGTGGGAAAATGATAGAAGATCATGAAACCGGTCCAATTCATTTGCAAGAAAACAGTGAGCCACAACCTATCACTAGCCATGAGCATACTACCTTTGACACTGGCCCACAATCCATACAAGAAAACAATGAAGCCCAAATTCATATTAGTGAACTATTTGGTAATGGTGATGATATTGCCCAGACTAGTGGACATGAAACTGGCCCAATTCTGCTGCAAGAACACGATGAAGCCCAAACATAAAATTTTGATCCAATCAGAAGTAAAAGGAACGAATCACAACCAACTTGTCTCAATGACTACCATGTTCAGCTACCCCTATCGATCGACCATGCAAAACCCGTACCAAATCATAGTTTCTATACGGTACATCAATCAATCAATCAATCAATCATACCCAGTAAAATCCCACCGACAGCAGAGCTATAGGTAGGGTCTGGGGAGGGTGGGATGTAGGCATACCGTACCTCTATCCAAAGGAATAAAGAGGTGGCTTCCAGAGAGACCCTCGGCTCTAAGAACATGTGTATGAAGCAAAAAAAGGAAATCAAAGTTTAACAGTTATATAAAAAACTACTACTAATTATAATAATATTAATAAAAAGGTCACAGTTTAACCGCAATATAAAAGCTAATAATAATAATAATAAAGTATGTAAGGGAAATACCATTATGGTATGTGACCTAAATAAGTTAAGTCTAAGCCCTAAGGTATTCAATTCTCTCTAAAAATCCTTAACTTTAATTCTACTTCTCCACGAATTCCTATCCTCAACCATGTCCAATGATGAGCCACAAACTTATAAACAAGCTATACTAGATGAAAGGTGGAAATAAGCTATGCAAAAAGAAATACGGGCGCTTGAAGAAAATGGCACATGAACCCATGAAAAGTTTCCGAAAGGGAAGCGTGCCATAGATTCCAGACGGGTTTATAAGGTTAAATATAAACCAAATGGAGGGGTTGAACGATACAAAGCTCGCCTTGTTGCAAAGGGCTTTACTTAGTTAGAATGGTGGATTATCATGATACCTTCGCACCGGTCGCCAAACTAGTTACAGTAAGAACTCTCCTGACTGTAGCCTTTAAAAGATATTGGATCATCAATCAACTCAATGTCAATAATGTGTTCTAACATGGTTCTTACATGGCGACTTAAACGAGGAGGTCTATATGAAGACACCACAAGGATTTTTCAAGGACAATGAAACTAGAATTTGCAAACTGAAGAAATTAATTTACTGATTAAAACAAGCAACTCGCAGTTGGTATAAAAAATTCACCTCTTCTCTCCTTGAACTTGGTTTCAAACAATGCAAAGCCGATCATTCCCTCTTTATCTATAAAAAAGAGAGTTGCTTTGTGGCAGCCCTGATTTATGTGGACGATGTTATTATAGTAGGTAATGACTCGAGCAAAATACAAGCAACAACAGGCGAATTGGATAGACGTTTTAGCATCAAAGACTTAGGTAACCTAAAATATTAATTAGGCATAGATATTGCTCGATTTGTAAAGGGCTAGTTCTAAGTCAAAGAAAGTATATTTTGGACATTCTTAAGGACTGTGGTCTACAAGGATGCAAGCCAAGCCCTTTCCAATAGAACAAAATCTGAAATTGGATAAGGGTAATGAAGCAACCAAAGTTTATGCTAGAAAATATTGTCGCTTAGTTGGAGATTACTTTATTTGCGGGCCACAAGACATGGCATTACCTATTCGGTTAATGTTTTAAGCCAGTTGGTGGCCGATCTGTGACAAAACCACATGGATGCTGTATTTCTACTTTTACAATACCTAAAGGGGACTCCGGGGCAAGGCATACATCTGCCATGTCTAGGCGGAAGTAATCTCACAGCATATAGTGATTCGGACTTGCTTGGATGATCGTTCACCAGAAGATCAACAACATGTTTCCTTCTTCATTTTGGAGGAGCCCCAATCTCTTGGAAAACAAAGAAACGGTATGTTATATCTCATTCTTCTGCAGAAGCGGAATATCGGTCCATGGATTCAACGGTTAGTGAGATTTTGTGGAAGAGATGGCTTCTAAAGGAGCTCGACATTCTCTTAAGTGGGCCAACCCCATTGTTTTGTGACAACCAAGCAGCTAGACATACTTGCAACAATCCTGTTTTCCATGAACGAACTAAGCATGTTGAAATGGATTGTTACTTCGTTCAAGAAAGAGTTGAGTCTCATGAAATTCAGCCTTTAATATTAAAACCAAAATGCAGATCGCGGACCTTCTAACTAAAAGCTTTACCACACCACAACTAAATTTTGGGCGTTAGAAATCTACACGCTCCAACTTGAGGGGGAGTATGGAATTTCATAAATTATGCCATGATTTGCTCCTAATCTTTGACTCGTTTATTCCCTGATTCATAGGGCCTTTCCTTAGTTTCATTATAATTCTTTTGTGTTTATCTTGATGGTTGTAATCCGTTTGAATGATAGAAAGTATGCATGAATCTTATGGACATCGATTTTAAACACATCCTCTCCTTTTCCTGCAATCCACAGCTACCTGATTAAAATATGCTAGGTTATACACTCCCATTGCCGGAGATGGTGGTCGGAAGTGTGTAGGTGACGAGATGACAGTCTTTAATATTTCAGAAGTCATACAACTTTCCATATGTGGGGATGAATCTGTTGCCAATGATTTGAGAGAAAAAGGGAAGGGTACTTCGGTAATTTCAAACACCTCAAATTAAAAGAATCAAGGAATCGGTTAACAATTTGGTAGACTGAGATTGTTATTGGTAACAAAAATGAAAGTTCGGATGTTAGTTGGGATTATTAATGACCATTATGTAACAGTTAGGATTAGTAAAACCCAATTTTCCAATGAAATTTAGTTAAGATTATATTATTTTTATATAACCCAAACCCGACCCGACTCAAACCAGACCAAAAAATCACTATATAGCGATAGATAAACGACCCCTAAAGCTTTCCGCCCCCATAAAATAATTTCCTTGATCTTGACCATAACTGTTACCATGGGAATTGCTCTGTAATCCCGCTAGTATGAATACTGCAAAACATAGCTCAAGTTTAGTGTTAAGTGCCATTTTAGTACACGTGCTGGTTGTCTAATTACGCAACTTCGGTACTGTTTTTGAATTTAGTGCAAATGGCTACTTCAAAATTTCTAAAACTTTCCATTTTATTTTTTTTTTCTATTCTCGTCTATTTTGTCCGTTAAGTCGGCGCTAAATTAGAAATTTTGTTTATTGTTTCTCTTTTGAGTTAAGTTTCACTTTCATACATGCTGCTTGTTCAATTATGCAACTTTAGTACTTTTTTTTTGAATTTATTGGAACTAGATAATTGGATTAGTTTTTGATTCGAGGCAAACCAAACATATTACATATTACAATTAAAAGATCACTAAAATACATGATAAAAAATGAAAAGACAACCATGAAATGCATAACATAATTTTTTAGCATTTTGTTCTTGATTACCAATTTTCTTCCATTAGCTTCAAAATCCGAGCTCATCTTAGCTATTGTACTTTTCTTCATGTGCGTTAATTTTGTTCAAAATTTCGGGTTTGATAAAAGTAGCTCTACACATAGGAGGATCAAGCCAAATAATAATCCCCCAGCTTCGCACCATTCAGTATAGCATCGATTAGGTCAGTAATTGGGGCACAACATCGCTTAATTAGGTTAGAAGTGAACAAATTTAGTATTTTAATATACCTTTCTACCACAACAATAAAAACGTTGACCAAGGTTAAACGATATCCAATATGTTCGAACGTTGGTTGAAGAACCCCATGGGCAAAGCTCCATATCGTAATTCATTGAACTTGAAGACAGAGAATAGTTGGGGGAGGGGTTGGCTTGATCTATTCATTTACGGTTAGATATTAATTTTGTAATATGTAACGTCACTTTTGGTTTTTCTCTGATCCAAAATTAATAAAATTATCTAGCTGCAATAAATTCCAAAAAAACTAAAGTTGCATAATTGAATAAGCCACATGTATGAAAGTGACGGTTAACTTAAAAAAGAAAGTAAATAAGATAAAAAATGTCAATTTACCCTTCATTTAACAGACAAAATAGACAGGGTTAAAAAAGTACTAAAATGTCGAGTTTTAGAAAAGTGAAGTAGCGATTTGCACTAAATTCAAAAACTGTACTAAAGTTGCATAATTAAACAAACCACATGTACTCAATGCTCTATAGTTTAACTTCCGGACAACTTTCACGAATCAATGATTATTTTTATCTTTAAATAAGTTAAAAAGACCAAATATTACGAGAATGCTAGTAATTATCAGAACTTATTTTTAAGTTAGCCACTACTAGAAAAGTGGAAATTGCGACCATAATTTGCAACCAAAACTAATTAAGGTCGCAAAATTATCGACCAACCTAGATTCGGTCACAAAGTTATCGACCAATGCATATTCGTTCGCAAAATTTTTGACCAAACCATGTCCGATCGCAAAGTTATCGACCAATGCAGATTCAATCACAAAATTTTCGACAAAACCATGTTCGGTCGCATAGTTTACGACTACTTTTTTTCGGTAGCACATTCGTCACAAAAATCATTACGCAAAATAGTTTGCAAAATTTCCGACTACGTAGCGCGGTCGCGAAGATAGTTGACTTCTGATCGTTTATGTAACATCCCAAAATTTCTAAGAATAATATTTAATATATTATTTATTTATGGTGAAAAAGTTTACTTGAGTTAGTAGAGAAATAATAAAATAATAAAGATCGAATGATAAGTAGGCTAATTAGATGGAATTAATTATGGATCCAAAACAAAAGATGGGCCTAAGGTCCATGAGCTTAAGGGAGTATAAATACCCCTTAAACCCTAATTATTTCAATTTTCATCAATCTCTACACCATCTAAATACGGAGATCTAACCGTCGGATCAGTCTTAAATATTAACTGAGTGATCATGGCATATAAATGAAGATTCCCATGGATCATATCTTAGATCAGAGGTCGAGAACTACAGTTTTTAACCAGAAAATCGTAACAGCAAAAATGGCGTTTTTCCGGAAACTGTTTCAATTTTCCGACAATTATAGCAGTGGCTTCCGGCGCGAGAAATGTTCAGATATGGTAGATATCGGCGAGACGGTTCAGTGGCCGCTTGAATCACTCAATTCCGACTTCGTCAAATGTACGTTTTTGTTAGAAAAGCTTACTTTTCGTGCACGGATTTGCGTGAAACTTGGTAGGATAATTGATCGGGTCATGATTATTGATAAAGTAATGAACTTGATGTAAACGGGTTAGTTAGTTCATTTCGGGTAAAATGAGTAGTGTTCGGTTCGTGAAAAGGACGGGTTAACGAAGTCGGTTTTACATGAAACTTGGTAGGATAGTAAATCGGGCCTTATTATGTAAGAAAAATATAAACTTCAATGTAATGAGATGTTGGAATAAAACGGATAATACGGACGACGTCTGGGCCAGGTTAAAGGATGAAAAAGAACTCGTTATGGCTCATAACCCGTTTTATCTATTAAACGGGCAAAACGAGTCTAAAAGAAAGGTTAGAAAGTAATCAAATATAAAGTAATCAAATAGAAAGGTAATCGAATAGAAAAGTAATCGAATGAAGAAAGTGATCGAATCGAATGGCCATTCTATTAGAACAGCCATTCGATTAGAAAGGAACCATTCGAATAGAATGCCCATTAGAATAGAATCTACCATTGATTAGAAGGTCCATTCGAATAGAATATGTCATTCGAATAGAAGGTTCATTCAAATAGAATCTGCCATTCGAACAGAAGGTCCATTCGAATAGAATCTGCCATTCGAATAGAAAGTCCATTCGAATAGAATATGCCATTCGAATAGAAAGTCCATTCAAATAGAATCTGCCATTCGAATATAACTGAGGAATCAATTAGAATAGACCAGACTTAGAAGTTTATGATAAAACCTTAATGATATGGATAGGGTTCGTTAATTGATACATGCAATTGTTATACAGTTAGCCGAGCTCAGTTAAAAAAAGGAATTACTTTAAATTCTGAAAGAAACAAGACATAGGTGAGATTTTAGCCCCATTTCCTTATTATGTTTTCGGGGCTGTGTGCATACTTAATGTGAAATGTTAATACACTTACCTTAAGTGGTAAGTGTATGCCATAGATGATCTATGTTATAGATGTTATATTGAGGTTATGGATGAATGTTTTTCGGTGTGTGAACAATCTTCGAATATTGCACGTATCCGAAGGTGATTATAGTTGTATGTATGGTACGTGGAAGCAAGTGTATGAACGGTATACGGGCTCTAATTCTGATATAGTAAGTTAGGATGGCAAATCCCTCTAACTTCTATTGGACATAGATGTGGGAAGTGATAGTGTAAATAAGGTTTATGGACCGTATTAGTGTTCCTTAAATTGATATTAGATAAGAAAGTATATGCTCCTTAAATGGATAATAAATGTGAACCTTCTATGGATAATATATAGGATAATAGATATTGTTCCTTCTATGGATAATATATAGTGTTCCTTCTATGGATAATGTATAGTGTTCCTTCTATGGATAATATATAGTGTTCCTTCTATAGATAATATATAGAGTTCCTTCTATGGATAATGCGAGTCGTTCCTTCTATGGATAATGTATAGTGTTCCTTCTATGGATAATTTATAGAGTGTTCCTTCTATTGATAATATATATATTTTGTTCCTTCTATGGAGAGTATATAGTATGGGCTATAGTAATGGTTCTTTTAATGGATATTACGTGGCGTTCCTCTTATGGATATTTATACAAGGTTACGGTATTAATAAGTGTCATCGAATACGTGAAGAAATATATATGAATGTAGTGTATGTTGTCTGATTAACTAGAATCACTCAGCATAGCTGACTTTTAGTATGCACGCAGGTGAGTAGAATGAAAGAAGATGTCAGTTCAAGAAAGCTATTTGCCGCTCAAGCAAGCTCGGTAAAGGTAAAGTACACGATTAATTTCATTTATATTGTAAGAATGTGTAAGGAAGTTAGCTTAATTGCTAAAGAAAGAATGTTTGTATGCTAGCTTATTTGCTAGGGATAAGAATGTAGGTTATATGTATGTTTGTATGATTGTGTAAGTAGTAGAATTTAGCACAAGTGAAATCATGAAGGGAAGAATGTATGACCTAAGGACTAATGTATAGAGTTAATTACACTTGGCCAATGTCATTAACTACTTACCTTAAGAATAGTGTGCTAAATAATTCCTAGAGTGATAACATTTGTGTATCCTTAGAGATAAAATAGATGACGACTACAAAAGGGACGAGCACGAGGAGGTTGTATTGGACGTTGTGGTAAGACACGTGCCAACCAGACACCCTTTTTGAAGAACGTGTGAAAGAACGATATACGAAAGCATGATGACTCCGACTGTAGAAAGAAATGAAGAAGGATCACACTTGGAGCTTGTAGTCAAATACGCTAGGGGAGTTGCTCAATTGTCACTGAAACATCAAAGGCAGCCCAAACTGGGAAATCCAAATGGAAGCAACATGAAAGAACCGGAGATAAGCCAACTAGAATGAGCCAAGACATGTAGTATGTCTTCAATAGTTAACTCCATAAGGGAACTTGCTAGGATCGTGAGTAACAAAGTGAATGAAGAAAAGGCAGAGACGATCGAGATGGACGAATGATTAGTGTGTAACTGATAATCATATGATCATGAGAGGGAAGTCCTCTAGAACGGAAATAATAGAATGGTATCATAAATGAAGGTCAAGACATGCCTGGAAAGAAAGTCGGTTAAGATAATCAGTTACGATATGTCAGGCTGCCTGATATGCAGCATCAAACAACAATGGATTCATAGGACAAGGTGAGACTTGATTAGTCAAGAAAAGGAAGATGTATCATCATGGACTTCATGATCAAGCTACCTTAGACAACTATAACTCATGAACCCTACATGTTGATACAGAGCTGAGAATGAAAGAAGGTTTAAGTGGTGACTTAATAAGTTCTTCGACAAGTTATGCAATGGATGTGCTCACAAATTGCAAGAAGTGTTCTATCTCAAGGAATAGACAAAGGGATTTTAACAAGTAACCCTTAAGGAGAAACTGGAAATGTTTCTTTTTTGCAATTAATATGTTTTGAACATATTGCAAAGCAGCATATTTGCTAAAGGTTGTAATTGAACGGAATGGTCATTCAGTGCTAAGTGTAATGATAATCAGTGCAATGTTCTATTTAAAGGACAAGAAAGAAGAGAAAGCTTGAGGAAGTGATATGCACTTGCAAAGTCTGGATAAGGAAGCGTATCATGGAGGACTTCATGAACAAGCTACCTGAGACAGCTAAAACTAATGAACATTACTCGATGATTATGAGACAAAGGATAAACAGGTAAGCTAGGAAGCTAAGTCGGTTCAAGAAAGGATGTGAATACAGAAAGTATTCCTTATACAATGACTAAGCAGGTTTCGAGGACGAAACCTCTTATAAGGTGGTTAGACTTGTAACATCCCGAAATTTCTAAGAATAATATTTAATATATTATTTATTTATTGTGGAAAATTTTACTTGAGTTAGTAGAGAAATAATAAAATAATAAAGATGGAAAGATAAGTAGGCTAATTAGATGGAATTAATTATGGACCCAAAAGGAAAGATGGGCCTAAGGTACATGGGCTTAAAGGAGTATAAATACCCCTTAAACCCTAATCCTTTCCATTTTCATCCATCTCAACACCATAACCTACACCATCAAAAACACACACTTTTCCAATTCTCGTTTTTGAGAAAACCACCTACAAAGACATGACGATTCCTGGAGATCTAACCGTCGGATCGGTCTCAAATTTTAACTGAGTGATAATGGCCTAAAAATGAAGATTCCCAACGATCAGATCTCAGATCAGAGGTTGAGAACTATATTTTGAACCAGAAAATCGTAACAGCAAAAATGGAGTTTTTCGGAAACTGTTTCAGTTTTCTGGCAACTGTTTTCCAGAGAGAGAAATTGTCAAATATGGTATATTTCGGCGAGACGGTTCCATGCCCGCTTGAATCACTCAATTCCAACTTCGTTTGATATGGTTTTGGTCTTCTCGAGTGATTTCAGACATAAACCTCAAAGGTACGTTTTTGTTAGAAAAACTTACTTTTCATGCACGGATTTGCATAAAACTTGGTAGGATGATATATCGGGTCATTATTATTGATAAAGTAATGAATTTGATAGTAAACGGGTTAGTTGGTTCGTTTCGGGTAAAACGAGTAGTGTTCGGTTCGTGAAATGGACGGGTAAACGAAGTCGGTTTTACATGAAACTTGGTAGGATAGTAAATCGGGCCTTATTATGTAAGAAAAATATAAACTTCAATGTAAATGAGATGTTGGAATGAAACGGGTAATAAGGATGACGTTTGGGCCAAGTTAAAGGATGAAAAAGAACTCCTTATGGCTCATAACCGTTTTATCTTTTAAACGGGGAAAACGAGTCTAAAAGAAAGGTTAGAAAGTAATTAAATATAAAGTAATCAAATAGAAAGGTACTCGAGTAGAAAAGTAATCTAATGAAGAAAGTGATCGAATCGAATGGCCATTCGATTAGAACAGCCATTCGATTAGAAAGGAACCTCTCGAATAGAATGCTCATTCGAATAGAAGATCCATTCAAATAGAATCTGTCATTCGAATAGAATGTCCATTTGAATATAATCTACCATTCAAATAGAAGGTCCATTCGAATAGAATCTGCCATTCGAATATAATCTGTCACTCGAATAGAAAGGCCATTCGAATAAAATCTGCCATTCGAATAGAACTAAGGATTCGATTAGAATAGACCAGACATAGAAGTTTCTGATAAAACCTTAATGATATGGATAGTTAGTTAATTATTATACAGTTAGCCGAGCTAAGTTAAAGAAATGAATTACTATAAATTCAGAAAGAAACAGGAAGCCCCATTTCCTTGTTATGTTTTCGGGGTTGTGTGCATACTCAATGTGAAATGTTAATACACTTACTTTAAGTGATAAGTGTACGCCATAGATGATCTATGTGATATTTGTTATATTGAGGTTATGGATGAATGCTTTTCGGTGCGTGAACAATCTTCGAATATTGCACGTATTCGAAGGTGATTATAGTTGTATGTATGGTACGTGGAAGCAAGTGTATGAACGGTATGCGGGCTCTACGTCTGATATAGTAAGTTAGGATGACAAATCCCTCTAACTTCTATTGGAAATATATGCTCCTTAAATGGATAATAAATGTGAACCTTCTATGGATAATATATAAGGATAATAGATATTGTTCCTTCTATGGATAATATATAGTGTTCCTTCTATGGATAATATATAGTGTTCATTCTATAGATAATATATAGAGTTCCTTCTATGGATAATGCGAGTCGTTCCTTCTATGGATAATGTATAGTGTTCCTTCTATAGATAATATATAGAGTGTTCCTTCTATGGATAATATATATAGTTTGTTCATTTTATGGAGAGTATATAGTATGGGCTATAGTAATGGTTCTTTTAATGGATATTACGTGGTGTTCCTCTTATGGATATTTATACAAGGTTAAGGTATTATTAAGTGTCATCGGATACATGAAGGAATATATGTGAATGTAGTGTATGTTGTCTGATTAACTAAAATCACTCAGCGTAGCTGACTTTTAGTATGAACGTAGGTGAGTAGAATGAAACAACTGGCTTGAGAGAGGGACACATGGAATGTACTTAAGAGACAGGCATAAGAAGAAGAAGTGTTATGATGTTCTATGCTATTTTAAAGACAATATTTGAAATTATTTGTAATGAATGATTGATGTTTTTATATTCCGAGAAAAGTTTTAATTAACTCTGATTTATAGAACTGTGTTTATGCGTAAATCCGACGTCCGATGTAGGGCACCGGGACCGGGGCCTTATAGTTTAGGGCAGTCGCATAAACAAGGTTTAATTACCTATCTTCAATTTTACCCCTTTGATAATATAAATTAATAATTCCCCGTATATTTCTTTTCCAAAACGACTTTTTCTCTCATTTTTTGTCCTATTCAACAATTCTTTGTAGACGACGATCTCTGTTCTCTAGAATTCAAACTCTAATAACTTCAATTTGGTGAAACAAGAACTCATTGACTTCGATTCGTTGCGTAATTTATCACCGAATCAATCAAATATGATAACATTCATCTGTTCGTTTCAGTTCCACAATTAAGTTCTATTGTTCTAATTTCATCAGTTTGTGAATAAATTAGGGTAAATCGTCGGCCATGAAGAGAAAAAATGTTTGCAATTGATACTGACGGTGAGGAGCTTCCGTATTAATATGTGTATTCGTTTTCCAGCCTATTAATTTGTTATGAGATTTGTTTTTACTGTTAAAGCTAGGGTGTAAATGTAACATAGGTTGGGGTGTGACAGAAACCCCTATCAATCTAGGGTTACTTGTTTAGATCGGTGCTTTTGGTTAAGGTTAGTGAAATTTATTATTTGTTTAGGTTTATATTCATGGATCTTAAGTGCATAACTTGAACTTTATTAAAATATTTAGGTTTTGTTCGGTAGCATGAATTTTTCATCACATCATAATTACTTCAACGGAGTTCAGAGCATTTTTTGGGCTCAGAAAGGTGTGTATTTGTGTATTGTTCCTTGATTTCTTTGTATATTTGTTGCACACAAGGTGTTCGATGATATGCATCTTTGAATTCAGAGCGTTTCTGGGCTCGAAAGGGTGCTACGTATTAGTGTTGTTTAAATTGGTGTAATATTGTAGATGAATGAAGTGGTATCACGGATTGCCTAATTGGTGAACAAAATTACAAAAGATATAGATGAGGGTTTTAGAAACATTAATCTTAGTGAATGTGTTAAGATTTAGTGCTTCTAATATTTAGGTTTTAAATACAAAATATAGATTAGTTAAGAACTACCATTTACCATATTGACCTTTTCAGTTTTTCATTCCAAAAACGTGATGAATTAAAATACATGGGTTTTATTACACACACATATATATATATAGCAAGATTATAATAAGAAGTAATTTTTTTCTAAAAAGTGTAGAAAGTGTGTTTTCACCATTATATCGGATAAAACACACCGCACAATAAACACACCAAAACTAAAATAAAACACACCGCACATAAACACACTTTCTATATCCATCATCAGATCAACATATCTAATGCACCAGATTACTTCTTACACTTCTTAGACACAATCCACTTTTTATTTTAACCCCACCCTATATATATAAATATATATATATATATGTATATATATGAGACGTTTTAGGAGAGAAATGAAATTAGAGAAAGAAGTGTGATAAATTAATTACAACCATTTATTATGTTTGATCTATGGTATATATAAAAGATGGTAAACTTGTAATATTAGGATGCCTCATTTAATTGATTTAAGAGCAAAATGATATTTTGGTATTTTAAAATGAGATTGAAAGAAGACTCTTTTAATAACATGCCTAAATTATTACCTATGTTATAATTCACCTTTAAACTTTTCAAATATTACACACCTTCCATAAAGTATTACTACACAGGTGTTATATAAAGAAATAAATGGTTACACGACTAGATGTATATACAAAAAAATAAATGGTTACACGACTAGGTGTAATCCTACACAAACTTTTAAGCCATACATAAATATTTTAACTTTTCACAAACCATAACAAAAATATTAGTTAGGTGCTAGCCACACAAAGTCAACTAAACTGTAAAGCCACAGTAATTTTATATAATTGGATTAAGCTTACACTAAGTTGTCAGATCCTACACTAACAAGGTTGTTCTATTGATCCTACACTTATGTTGAAAGCCTACACAAAAACAATATTATTGTGTAAACCCTACATATATGTGTCATCACTACATAGTACGCTAAGTATTGTGTAAGGTTATTTTTTGGTTTAGTGTTTATGGTGATCGAAATTCTTTAGTTATGTAATAGCTACATATGGTGTACTTAACCGTAATACTACAGTAATCATACACGGATAGATTAAACCTACATTAAGTTTTCAGATCCTACACTAATGTTGGAAGCCTACACAAAACCAACATTATTGTGTAAACCATACATATATGTGTCAGCCCTACACATTACGTTAAGTATTGTATATGGTTAATTTTTCGTTTAGTGTTTATGGTGATTGAACTTTTTTATATTCACGATAATAACATGGAAATTGTGACTAATAGAATGGTTATAACTAGGGGTGTTCATTGGATGGAATAACGGATTATTCGGGTTATTCGGTTCGGGTTATTCTGATTTGAAAATTTTTTGACCCTATCCGAAATCCGATCCGATCTGAATTAGGAATATTCCTATCCGATCCGAATCTATCCGAATTCAATTCGGATCGGATTCGGATAATATCCGAATAATCCGAAATTATCCGAATAATCCGAAATAAACCTAAAAAATTTTCGTATTTTTTTGTTCCTAACATTGAATAGTTTAGATGCACAATAAACATACAAACCGGAAAATATGAATTACTCTTAACACAAATTTAAAGTTTAAAATTCAAATAATAGTCTAATAAATATACCAAACCAGAAAATACCACTAAAAACATGTTTTTTTATACGGATTAAACGGATATCCGAATAATCCGAACAATCCGAATTTTTTCAAATTCCATATCCGAATCCGAATTAGTTATTTGGATATTCGGATTGATCCGATCTGAATATCCGAATAAGAATTCGGATCGGTTTATTTGGGTTTTGGTTTCGGTTCGGATTTCGGTTTTTTTCGAATTTCGGATTTCTTGAACACCCCTAGTTATAACTTATAATATGATGAATATAAAGATAAAACAAAGAAAAAAAAAGTACAATTTAAAATTTCCTAAACAATTTAAATATGAAATTGTGAGTTATATGTATTGGATTTCATGATCTGATCATTTTAACATTTTAACAATTTATTTATTTTGTTGTAACATTTTTTAGTTTAAACAAAAGTTAAATATAATAATAAAAGATTAAGTTGAAACTTCCAGACGAGTTAATACTTACCAAAATAACATAATTTAACATTTACCATCATGCCCCTTGATTTAATTAAAAGAAAAAATGAAAAAGAAAATTTAGGATTGATTGAAATTCTTCTCACATTTCTCACTGTAAAGTGATTTCTTCCTTGAACTTAACCTTATATATATATATATATATATATATATGGTGGGGTTATAATAAGAAGTGGAGTGTGTCTAAGAATTGTAAGAAGTAAACTGATGCGTTAGATATGTTGATCTGATGGTAGATATGGAAAGTGTGTTTATTGTGCGGTGTGTTTATTGTGTGGTGTGCCTTATTGGATCTAATGGTGAATATATATATATGTGTATATATATATATATATATATATGTAGGGGATGGATCTTGTGAGAAGTGATATTACAGCGAGAAGTGCGAAAAGTGAATGTATAACTCCATTAATCCCTAATTTCTCTCCATTTCATATGATGTTACATACATATATGTAGGTTGGTTGTATTTATGTCTTAGTTACACATTTAAACCTACCTACAAACATATAAATGTACCGAGCCACATTCAAACCTATGTACCTACACACATACAAACATACATACACATATACAAACATACGTACACATATACAAACATACGTACCTACACACATACTGTAACACCCCGTAACCGCAGCGGAAACGTAAACGGGATGCGACAGACACCTCTGATATCAACCACATTGTTTATAAAGAAAACCGAATGCATTAATATACTTCAAAATTACATTGTCTCATCTTTCTTTACCATCTAGGTGATACACACATCATACAATACGATTCATAATTCTATCTGTTATAATGTAACCTAACGTCCAGCACGAACCTTACACACATCAAGCACTTAGCACGTAATCAATCACTTTATCTTAGTTGTACCTGAAAAGCATGTGAGAAAACGGGTCAACTACGAATAGTTGATGAGTTTCACTAATTTAAATACACCATAACAAATCATTATGGTAATCATAAATAAGCGATGTAATTATACTGAGCCCACAAGTGAAGAACACTATTAACCCCGAAACATATCAAATAACCCCTAGGGACACTGTTAACCCAGAACACTTCTAATAACCTCTGGGAACTCTGTTACTCCAGAAACACATTTAATAACCTCTGGGACACTGTTAACCCAGAACACATTTAATAACCTCTGGGACACTGTTAACCCAGAACACTTCCAATAACCTCTGGGAACTTTGTTACCCCAGAAACACATTTAATAACCTCTGGGAACTTTGTTACCCCAGAAACACATTTAATAATCCCTGGGAACTCGGTTACCCCAGAACACTGTTTCGGGCCTTACACTGTTAGCAACTCAGACAATTACCATCTTAATTCATTACCGTACGATTCCCGTACAATAAACATTATATAAATACGTTCATTTCCATGCGATCAGCATGTACTTAAACACTTTGATAAAAAAACATGCTTTCCGCCCCGGGAAAATATTTAAACCAGTTCAGTAAAAGGGGCTCGTGAAAACTCACCTTAGCACATGCAAGCAGGTAACAACAATCAATATCAGTTAACTCGTCCAATCTGTAATATGATCCCTACGATCATTATTATACAATTATTGTTTATATAATCTTTAATCTTATCAATCGGTACACCTGGGGACACTGTCAGCCCAGCATTGTACTCGTTCTGGGGCAAGGTTAACCCATAAACACTTCTCCGGACTCAGATTGTGATGTCGTTTAGAGTTCCAAGGTCACAACTACTATTAATCGTTTTCTCGTTTTGCGTGCCTAGCAAGAATATCCGTTTTATGTTTCAAAAATGAGTTTGGTCACACACGACCCGAAAATAGTGGTTGTCTGATAATTTAATTTAAAATGTGAAATTATAGCTCGGTTTAGACGTCCCGATTGGCCGCGGGACTCGTTTCCGTCTTTGGCGTACCGGAAACCGTTAAAATCGGTTAAAAATACCCAAATCATCCGACTTATTTTCGGATGATTCATTTTTACTTGTTTAACTCATTTATATGAAAATAGTCCATTTTTAAGGTTTTTATACACCAGTCAGCTCGCTTAAGCGAACTTCACCGGTTTACGCGTTTTATCTTTAAAAGTTTGATAATTAGCACAAGTAATTATCCGTTTACTCTCGGATCTTGAAATTTTGCACAAATCACTTTTTAACAAGTAAATACCAAACGATCTTAGAAAAATCCCAAATTTTTCTTTGATGTCCCCTGCCATCCACATAGTCCCCTGTAATTTTTCCAGAACCAAAATCTTCTTTTACATCCCCTTTTTACCAAAACCGAGCTAGAAATCTCTAGAACTCGTTTAACCGAAAAGCCTACTTAGACTTCTCCAACGGACCTCAAATTTTGTGTGTGACTTATACATGATATGAAAAGCTTATCCACAATTTTCCAGAATTTTTCATGATATTTAACTATTTTTCACCATTTTTGGCCAAAACCGAGCATTAAATTCACCAAATATTCATCCTTCATCCAAAAATTACCAAAAATTCACAGAACTCATATTTCCATGTGTTTAACACCCCTGTAAAATTTCGTGACCTAACTCTAAACGACCAACAATCTGTCCAAAAACACATACATCAACAAAAACCGAATATACCTTTCGTTTTCCGCCACTACAAGCTACAAACTCATCTTTCCGCCTTGTCTACCACTAAATACAGAATCTACAAACAACATACCACAATACCAAGCAAGTTACACTCACGATCAAGCCATTTCTTTCATGGTTACGGTTATGATACTAAAAACAAAGATTTAACCGTAAAAATTCGTTTTTGACTCGTTTAACTCATTTCTTGGACCAAGATCCCTTGCATAACTTGTATACATCACTTGATCATGCAAGAATCGGTTTCATCTCGGGTTTTCACCCTTTTTTACTTGGAAACCTCATTTTCTTGAAAGAAAACTCAAGAAACAAAGATAAACATGTACATAACACGATCATTACCTCGTTAATCTTACTAGAATTGTCGGTTTTTGGATGAGGATTGGAGAGAATGGAGAGGATTTGAGCTAGAGAGTTGTGAAAAAAGGAAAAAAAAAAGAGAATGAGAGCCTTGGGAGGCCGATCGGATTCCTTAAGGGTGGGGTGGGACCCACAAAATTCATTCTAGGTCACTCATTTGGATTTTCGTAATCTGGATAATGTTTTGGATAATCTGATTCAGTTCGTTTTTCGGTTAAACGTTTAATTCGGCTTACAACGAGGCCAAAACGGTCGTTTTTCGGCTTAAAAATAAAATTTATATAAAACCGATTTAAAAATTTAAACCATGACATTTATTAACTTAAAACATTATAGTATTAATAATTGTGCATCTTTTTCGGCTTGATCGATCGTCTCTTGCTCGGTTTGGTATTAAAGGTTTCGTTTAACGTACCGACGTACTATTAAATCGAAATCCTTTTTCTGTGCTTTAATCCACTTATTCCGAAGCTTTAATACTTCGTAACATCACTAAATAACATATATCTCGTCTATAATTGAACCCTCGATTCATTCGGGTTTCAATAACTATCGATCGTTTGATCGCATATTCAATACGGTGAATTATATATTCACATACAATCAATACAATGAACCATGTATTCTCGTATATTTACCATGGTATCTCATGTACCCGACCTTACATATGACGTAACTAACGTCTACCGGTTAGGGTATACCTGGTTTCGTCGGAATCGTTACATTCTCCCCCCGTTAAGAAATTTCGTCCCCGAAATTTTACACGCCCACTATCTCCTTTCGAGAGAAAGGTGGGGGGGGGGGGGTTTCCTTCAGAATTCATCATCGCGTTACCAAGTATAATCTGGTCCTCGCTGTGAATTCCACTTAATCTTAATTAATAAAGCTTGGTATGTCCAAACTGTTTAGTTTTCCCGTCTACTATCACTACGGAATTAGTTATGATATCAAACATGTCTTCTATAAGTACCTCCATTACTAGTACTTTCGTTGCCTCATCGCTTAGGCACTATTCAATCCGTATACATGGCAAAACATCATGTATCGTACTTAGCCACTAGAATACTTTAATCGATAAACTAAATGACCAACCATGGAGATAGTTCTCATGGGGTCCAAATTATTTAGAGGTTATTTTCGGTTTTGCCAAACTCATATCACCTCTCTAAGGTGACGCCTTAAAATACCTTGTCACCTCTCTCCGGCGGCAATAGTTTTCTTTGAACGTTGGCATAACTCCTTTGCCAATCACGCGCTGCTTTCAACTTGTCTTAAGTATTATAAATCCGATTGGTTGTTTCTCGAATCAATTCCAATCTTATGGCTTGATTGGCGCCCATTTTCAATTTAACAAATTGGTGATAATTTCTTCACCCATAAAAAGCTTCAAACTCTCGATGCTTCCATCCCCGCCTTCCAATAATGGAAGTAGGGTGACTATTTTGATCTGAGATAATTGAAAATGGCACTCCACGACGAGATACCATTTCACCATCAGGAATTTAGGCAAGAATTCATTGTGGTAATCGTCATAGATTGGAATGAAATGCGAGGATTGGTTAATCGATCCGCGATTACCCAATTTTCCTCATGCCTTTGATATATCTTGGGAATTTGCATCCCGAAATCCAATGTAATTTATTCCCACTATCATTGGCGATTTTACTGTTATCGTGGCGTTCCCAAGGGTTTTCGGTATGCAGTCTTATCTCTTGCATAACTTAAATTTTCACTAACATACGTAACCATATCTTTCTCCACTCTCGGTCATTAACAACATCCTTTCAGAGATCTGTATCATCAATAGTCCAATCCGATCCCGGATGTATGGATTATTTCGATCTATGCGCTTCGTCAATGATTAATTCACGAAGGTCATGGAGGGTCGGGATCCAAATCCGATTTTTGAAGTGGAGAATTTCGTGCACGCGTTGTTCGAAATTCTTCTCATTGCCGTAAAGTTCCTCCTTTTCCAATTGTTCCTCTTTCAACGCCTCACGTTGAGCGACTCTAATCAGATCCGAAAAGTTCGACTGGACTATCATCCCCAACGCCCTCATTCGCAATGGCTTAACCCGATATTTCCTACTAAAGGCATCGGTTACGACGTTAGCCCTGCCGGGTGGTAACGGATGTCACAGTCGTAATTGTTTAACAACTCAACCCATCTTCGTTGCCTCATATTTAGTACTTTCTGATCGAATATGTGATGCAAACTTTTATGATCGGTGAAGATGGTGCACTTCGTATCGTAGAGACAATGTCTCCACATTTTAAGTGCATAGATAACCGCTCCCAGTTCTAAGTCGTGAGTAGTGTAATCTTACTCGTGTACTTTTAATTGTCGGGAAGTATACGCTATAACCTTATTATACTGTGTCAACACGCATCCTAATCCTCTACGCGACGCGTCACAATACGCGACAAAACCATCGTCTCTATCGGGGAGACTTAAAATCGGCGCTTGGCACAATTTTAATGGTTTCTATCTTATTTGGTTCTATGTGAAATCCTTGTTGCTTTACAACATGACCAAGGGATTATGCATTCTTAATTCAAAATCACATTTCAAAAATTTCGCGTACAACTCCTCTTGCTTTAACATTTCCACAATTTTCCTTATCCGTCGCTCGTGCTCTTCTTTACGTTGCGAATATATTAAAATATCATCAATGAATGTTATGACAAATTTGTCAAAATAAAGTTACAGACTCGGTTCATGAGTTCCATGAATGCTACCGGCGCATTTGTTAGCCCGAAAGGCATAACTAAGAATTCATAATGGCCGTAGCGAGTCCGAAACACTGTTGTTGCAACGTCTTCCTCTTGGATCTCTCATTTGGTGATAACTATATCCACGATCAATTTTTCTAAAAATAAATCGTCCCTTGCAGTTGGTTAAACAGATCATTCACTTCGAAGAAGTGAGCACCTACTCTTGATCGTCACTTTATTCAATTCTCCCTAATTAACACATTTCCTAACACTTCCGTCCTTCATTTCCCAATTAAAACTGGTGCACCCCATGGTGACTAACTAGGTCGTATAAAACCTTATCCAACAATTCTTGTAACTGATTGGATAATTCTTGCATCTCGGACGGTGCAAGTCGGCAGGATGCTTTAGCAACAGGGCCAGCTTGAGACATTAAATCGATTCTGAATTCGACCTGTCGGGCTGGCGGTAATCCAGGGAGTTCTTCTGGGAAAACTTGTGGAAATTTGCTCACCACCGGGATATCTTCTATATGTTTTCTTTTAAATACTTAGGCAATCACGTTTGTTAAATACACCACGTCTTCTTGTCGTAAATATTATAACATCTCAAGATGAGATTTGAGTGGCAACATAATACCGTACACTTTTCTCTGTATTTAATCGCTTCATCGTCCGAAAGAGAGCTTCTAATCATCTTCTTTTCATATTTGATTTCTGCTTCATGATGAGTTAGCCAATCCATGCTAACTATTACGTCAAAACTTCTTTGCTTTACTGGTCGTAGGTCAATAAGGAAAGGTTAATCGTTCAGAATAATAGGACAATTCCGTACAATTTAGTTAACCATTAGGGATTTACCGTTAGCGATTCTACAGTATAGGGTTCTATAGTTTCACTAATCGGTATCTTTCCAAATGGTAGGAGGTTAGCAGGAACTAACTTCTATCGACGATCGTAAAAATATCACTGAAACCTATTGATTTAAAACTACAACGTACTTAATACTACTTTTGGATCATGACGTGCTTTATTTGAATTACTCACAAAAGCACGGCTCCTTGCTTGATCAGAGGTTGATGCTTGTCATGAGGTTCATCTTCACTGCCACGTTCATAGCAAGTACAACTGTTTGGCATAATTTGATTTCTTCGGATGGGTTGTTATTGAAGTTGTTGGGCTCGGAGTGGTTGTACATGAATGGGTTGGGGTTGCCGGTTCTCATGGCTTCAGTTGGTTCTACGAATGGGGCATTACGTCCATCTTTACCATACCTGTGGCCTACTATCACCCGACATTCTTCTTTCTGCCGATAACTATATTTTCCACATTTAAGGAAGGACTTTATGCGGTTCATGCTTTCGCACCAGAACTAGTCTTAGTATAATTCTGGGTTGTAGGACGTACCTACTTATTCGCAAGTCTATCTTGCACTATACCTTTACCATTTCCCTTCTTTAACACTCGACGTTTCACCTAACGTCCTTTCATTCCCCTTCCCATAGAATCAAATATATCAATGCTGGCTTGCGACACAACCCTTCCAAAGGTTGTATATTTTACAGGTTTGACTATACTCCTTATCGATGGAGTTAGTCCCCAATATTGCACTTACTTCGCTTAGTTTCAGGAGTAATTAGTCATGTTACCAGACATGACAATTCCTTTAAACGATTAGCGCGTTCTAAATGATCAGCACACAACATTTCTATCTTTCATAGCTCAGTTTCAAATCTCTGAACTCAATTACTCGAATAAGAGTGCTCCGGTACTAGAATTTTAAATCCTGACCATATCATCTGAGTAATAATTTTCCAACTATAATTTTTGTACCATCGTGTTCCATCACGATACAACATAATCTACCAACATATCTGTAGCATATTTCACTACACAATATTCTAGACTCTTACCAATATCCTTAACCATTTCGATCTTTTCCATCCACTCGCTAATCTATTAATACCTTTACCATCAGTAAACTATTAATAATTTCCTTACCACAAACAACAAACATATCCTTCATACCGGATCTAATTCATTACGACTACTATTCATGTTTAGTTTACAACTAATACTTGTAGTCACAATAGTATCCGGTGGGACAATATCACTCTTAGTAATAACACTAAGAATTGAAATATTCAAAATCATGTGATTGCTCGATCTATAATTCTGCGATCACATTCGCATCAATACTAGCAGTGAGCTGTGATACGACATTCGGTATCATCATCTGCTATCCTCGAGCAATCAACTGAATCATATCAATCTCCATCATTGGAGTTACTCTATTTATGTCATTCTGCCGTACTCATCCCGTACGCAGTAATCAATACTAATCTCACCGTATAACTCGTTACCAGCTCAATCATAACAGCAAGTACACATACACACCAAATATTATCATACAAATTACACATACCAGTATCTAGTATATATATATGTCCCACAATATAATAACATATAGACTTATCCTGACGTCGGTTAACGTCTAATTATGGTTCATAACCCTTGTCACCATCTGACATATAGATCTTTCTGAACAAAAATCAATGTTTAATATCCTTGATTTCAATATCCTTCTGCATGTCAGCATAACCGATACATGCTCACCGTGAGCACCAAACGATTACGTACCACGGAGTCATAATATCCATGTCTATTCGTATATCCGGCACACACAGTATACCTCCTACGAACGAACAACCAACTATGCCATAATGATTCCAACACTTCTTTGTGTATAGGTAATCATTCTATTCGAGCATACATGGGTGTAAACATCTAACGGATGTAAGGATAACATAGGAAGTTATCAGAATAGGCGGTACCGGTGTTGGTAGGGTATGGGATTTATCAAATTTTGGTTGGGAGTGACGGTTACTAGACATTTCTGGTTAATGTCAAACGGAAGATTTGACTTGGTACCATCATAACTATAACCCGATAAGTCCGACTTATCACCAACCGATGCTCTAGAAATTTCAGCATCCTCGGTACTTTTTATTATCACATCCCCCGGTTCCTTATCCGGGTCTTATTTCCCAATACTTGAACCCCCAAGATATGCACACGTATATATATATATACACATTAGCACATATAAATAATATTATATAATGTACACATATGTTGCCATTTTTACCTATTAATGTACCCCGTGACTTCCCCTGAATTCCCTCGTGCGGACAAGTCTGTTATTATGTTCCGGACCATAATAACTCACTTGTCCATCCAAGTTCATCCAGACCTCGTCACTATAAATTATTAGTTGATATTCAGATCGTATAACACTTGAGCAACTGGTTATATTTTAGGTATCTTTTAAAGACATCCTAATTTTTTTTATAACCAATGGCTCTGATACCAAGTTCTGTAACACCCCGTAACCGCAGCGGAAACGTAAACGGGATGCGACAGACACCTCTGATATCAACCACATTGTTTATAAAGAAAACCGAATGCATTAATATACTTCAAAATTACATTGTCTCATCTTTCTTTACCATCTAGGTGATACACACATCATACAATACGATTCATAATTCTATCTGTTATAATGTAACCTAACGTCCAGCACGAACCTTACACACATCAAGCACTTAGCACGTAATCAATCACTTTATCTTAGTTGTACCTGAAAAGCATGTGAGAAAACGGGTCAACTACGAATAGTTGGTGAGTTTCACTAATTTAAATACACCATAACAAATCATTATGGTAATCATAAATAAGCGATGTAATTATACTGAGCCCACAAGTGAAAAACACTATTAACCCCGAAACATATCAAATAACCCCTGGGACACTGTTAACCCAGAACACTTCCAATAACCTCTGGGAACTCTGTTACCCCAGAAACACATTTAATAACCTCTGGGACACTGTTAACCCAGAACACATTTAATAACCTCTGGGACACTGTTAACCCAGAACACTTCCAATAACCTCTGGGAACTCTGTTACCCCAGAAACACATTTAATAACCTCTGGGAACTTTGTTACCCCAGAAACACATTTAATAATCCCTGGGAACTCGGTTACCCCAGAACACTGTTTCGGGCCTTACACTGTTAGCAACTCAGACAATTACCATCTTAATTCATTACCGTACGATTCCCGTACAATAAACATTATATAAATACGTTCATTTCCATGCGATCAGCATGTACTTAAACACTTTGATAAAAAAAACATGATTTCCGCCCCGGGAAAATATTTAAACCAGTTCAGTAAAAGGGGCTCGTGAAAACTCACCTTAACACATGAAAGCAGGTAACAACAATCAATATCAGTTAACTCGTCCAATCTGTAATATGATCCCTACGATCATTATTATACAATTATTGTTTATATAATCTTTAATCTTATCAATCGGTACACCTGGGGACACTGTCAGCCCAGCACTGTACTCGTTCTGGGGCAAGGTTAACCCAGAAACACTTCTCCGGACTCAGATTGTGATGTCGTTTAGAGTTCCAAGGTCACAACTACTATTAATCGTTTTCTCGTTTTGCGTGCCTAGCACGAATATCCGTTTTATATTTCAAAAATGAGTTTGGTCACACACGACCCGAAAATAGTGGTTGTCTGATAATTTAATTTAAAATGTGAAATTATAGCTCGGTTTAGACGTCCCGATTGGCCGCGGGACTCGTTTCCGTCTTTGGCGTACCGGAAACCGTTAAAATCGGTTAAAAATACCCAAATCATCCGACTTATTTTCGGATGATTCATTTTTACTTGTTTAACTCATTTATATGAAAATAGTTCATTTTTAAGGTTTTTATACACCTGTCAGCTCGCTTAAGCGAACTTCACCGGTTTACGCGTTTTAACTTTAAAAGTTTGATAATTAGCACAAATAATTATCCGTTTACTCTCGGATCTTGAAATTTTGTACAAATCACTTTTTAACAGTGGGGAATTTTATAAAAATATTTCCAGAATTAATTCTTATATTTAAAATTTACTTATCTATTTTTAAACACCATTTAAACACTAAATATGTCGTAAATACCAAACAATCTTAGAAAAATCCCAAATTTTTCCTGGATGTCCCCTACCATCCACATAGTCCCCTGTAATTTTTCCAGAACCAAAATCTTCTTTTACATCCCCTTTTTACCAAAACCGAGCTAGAAATCCCTAGAACTCGTTTAACCGAAAAGCCTACTTAGACTTCTCCAACGGACCTCAAATTTTGTGTGTGACTTATACATGATATGAAAAGATTATCCACAATTTTCCAGAATTTTTCATGATATTTAACTATTTTTCACCATTTTTGGCCAAAACCGAGCATTAAATTCACCAAATATTCATCCTTCATCCAAAAATTACCAAATATTCACAAAACTCATATTTCCATGTGTTTAACACCCCTGTAAAATTTCGTGACCTAACTCTAAACGACCAACAATCTGTCCAAAAACACATACATCGACAAAAACCGAATATACCTTTCGTTTTCCGCCACTACAAGCTACAAACTCATCTTTCCGCCTTGTCTACCACTAAATACAGAATCTACAAACAACATACCACAATACCAAGCAATTTACACTCACGATCAAGCCATTTCTTTCATGGTTACGGTTATGATAATAAAAACAAAGATTTAACCGTAAAAATTCGTTTTTGACTCGTTTAACTCATTTCTTGGACCAAGATCCCTTGCATAACTTGTATACATCACTTGATCATGCAAGAATCGGTTTCATCTCGGGTTTTCACCCTTTTTTACTTGGAAACCTCATTTTCTTGAAAGAAAACTCAAGAAACAAAGATAAACACGTACATAACACGATCATTACCTCGTTAATCTTGCTAGAATTGTCGGTTTTTGGATGAGGATTGGAGAGAATGGAGAGGATTTGAGCTAGAGAGTTGTGAAAAAAGGAAAAAAAAAAGAGAATGAGAGCCTTGGGAGGCCGATCGGATTCCTTAAGGGTGGGATGGGACCCACAAAATTCATTCTAGGCCACTCATTTGGATTTTCGTAATCTGGATAATGTTTTGGATAATCTGGTTCAGTTCGTTTTTCGGTTAAACGTTTAATTCGGCTTACAACGAGGCTAAAACGGTCGTTTTTCGGCTTAAAAATAAAATTTATATAAAACCGATTTAAAAATTTAAACCATGACATTTATTAACTTAAAACATCATAGTATTAATAATTGTGCATCTTTCTCGGTTTGATCGATCGTCTCTTGCTCGGTTTGGTATTAAAGGTTTCGTTTAACGTACCGACGTACTATTAAATCGAAATCCTTTTTCTGTGCTTTAATCCACTTATTCCGAAGCTTTAATACTTCGTAACATCACTAAATAACATATATCTCGTCTATAATTGAACCCTCGATTCATTCGGGTTTCAATAACTATCGATCGTTTGATCGCATATTCAATACGGTGAATTATATATTCACATACAATCAATACAATGAACCATGTATTCTCGTATATTTACCATGGTATCTCATGTACCCGACCTTACATATGACGTAACTAACGTCTACCGGTTAGGGTATACCTGGTTTCGTCGGAATCGTTACACATACATATGCACCTACACAACGCACCTACACATAAGAAAGGGAGTGAAATTAAGGATTAATAGAGTTACACCTTCACTTCTCGCTGTAAAAAAACTTCTGAAATGATCCAATACCAATATATGTATGTATATATATTCATTAATATTAAGAATATCATTGGAAAGGTTTAGATATTTGCTAAATTTGGATAGGATTGGAATTAATATGATTAGTAAAGAATCATCATAATTTGTTTTTTTGTATTAACAATCAAAAATTTGGCCGTATTTGCATCTTGCATTTAGTTTTCTCTTATCCCATCGAATTGACTGATGTCCGAGGTAACTGGCAACGCTTAAGCTCTTATGGCTTAGATAAAGTATTTAATGGGCTTTTTGTTTAATTTTCTTCTCATATTAACTGCTATAATTTGTCATTTAGTGTACCATTTGTAGTTAGCCTTCTTCGTTAGGGCACCTAACATTGTACTAGCAATCAACATGAGGTAATATTTTCTAGTGTAGATATATAATATTTGGTGATGCAACTTTTTTGTAGTCATAGTTTTTTATGTTTTAGTATGATGATAGATTTAAGTTTTATTTAAAGATGCTTTAAACTATAATTTAAGTTCTATTATACATGGTAAATATACATGGTAAATTATAACTTAAGAAATAATGGTTTCAAAATTCTAACATGAAATTCTTAAACATAATACTTATCTCAATCATAAACGATGACACTAATTTAAATTATCTCAGTTTTCTTGTCTTAATACAGAGTTTTAGTGAGATGTTGTTATCATAAGTCATAACATACAATCCAGTTTTTTAAGTTTAACATTCTTTTCTAAAAATTGGAACACATTTTTGAGAAATTTGCCTTTTACATATATGTCAAAAGGGCGGTCAAGGGTAGTGTAGAAGTCGGTTCAAAACAAGATTTACTAGTTGCACAAATAAGATTCAATACTAGCAAGCGATTCTAGGATCCAAGAGATCGCCTAGGATCCGAACCGATTATAAGCATTATGGTTGGTCCTCAGGTCTAATTTTTCCATTAATTGGGTATGAGTTGGTTTTAGTGGGTAAGACCCATCTAATCACCCCTAATGATTTGAATGAGTACTTTAAATATAATAAGAAGGCTGCCTTACTCTTGATTTCTTTGACCTCTATACATTGGTTGTTTTGAAGATTGAAAATAAATTGGTTGTTTTGTAGAATAAAAACAAATTATTTGTTCTGCAGTTTGAAAAGTAAACATTGTTATCAAGGAACTTGTCAATGAAAAGAAAAAATAGAAACAAAAATGTTAAATGAAATTATTGAGGAGTTGCGACCGAAAAGGAAAAAAAATAAAAGACGGAGAATGATGCTATGCACAATAGGATGACAAAGATTGAAGTTATGTTAGTAACTGTGGTTAAAAGATAGACTATAACACTTAAATTTGAATGTTTGGATGTTTAATATGTATTTGACATGTTAGTTTGTAATTTTAAGTGGAATGTTTTTATATAATTTTGAAAGTTGAATAAATGCTTAATTAAAAAAAATATGAACATTATTAGCAGCTTAAACGGAAAAAAATATATATTAAAAAACATTTTGGCCACAAATTTGCGACTGCTTTAACGGTCGCAAGATTTGCGACTACTTTTAAGGTAGCGATTTTTGTGACCTCTTTTGTGGTAGCGATTTTTGTGACTGTTTACGGTCGCTATTTATGCGGCCTCATTTCTTGTGGCAACTTTTGCGTTCGCTCTCATGGTTGCAAAATCAGACCGTTTTTAAGGTCGCAAAATCTTGTCACAAAATATAGAATCGGTCACAGGTCGGTCGCAATAGGTGATTAGCGACGTGTGCTTTTCCGACCACAATTTTGGTCGCAACAGGGCAACTGCTACTGTTTTGCGACCGCAATGTCGTCGCAAAGCTTATATTTCAGGTAGTGTAGGCTTGGATTCCAGTGAGGTGAAATTTGAATACGAAGTATTGAAGATGACAATATTTTTTTCTTCTTCTTAATTTCATTTCATTTTTGGACAATCCACCATTGATAGTTGTTGGATTCCTTTTACTTAAACAAAATAAATTATTTTAATTAACTATTCGTATAAATCAACGAATGAAATTTAAAGGTTTTGGATAGTTTAGTTTAATTGATTTGTTATTAAATTTAAACCTGACAACTTGTGATTGTTGTTTTGCATTACGTCTAAACCCAAGTACCCAGCCTAAACACAAGCCCATCAGGCTGTACTAATGGAACTTCAGTGGCCCAAAATACAGATAAAGAAGCATGATCGATTCGAGTATTAACCTTCAAGAGTACCAAGTTACTTAGAGGGTGTTTGAGATTCCTTATTTAACCTTCTTTTAATAAGTTATAAGTTACAAAGTTGTAACTTATGACTTATTCACTCACAACCTTTAACTTTCTCAAACACCATTAACTTATTAGTTATTAGTTATAAGCCCAACTCTTTTTAAGTTTTGCATGCGTTTCCATTAGTAACCATATGGTCACTCCATAATTTCCATTAAACTTATGTTTATCTAATTCACCCAGCAAATCGTATTGGAACGGTTTTATTATGGTTTAAATTAGGTTATACTATAAGTGAGAATGCTAGTGAACTTTGTGAATGTTTCGGATTTGAATTTAAGGGACAATACCCAGGTGTGTGGGTGAAATCATCCATGAAGACGATGCAGTATAACTTGTTTTACTAAGTAAGTGATGTCCACCAGTCACAATGCAAGATATCAAAATGCAAAATAGTAAAAGAATGTGAAATTGAAAATGGCAATTGCTTGTGCTTAGACAATTGACAAGAATGGCAATTGGCAAACTAGTATCTTAGGCGAATCCAACATCCTGGATTAGATGGTGGGGTAAACCTCATCGAGGAAGATGAGTCCAAAGTGGGGTGCTTGTAACATGCTAGGCTCCCACATCAGCCGTGGACAGAAGATATTCTTGGTTCATAAGTAATGTCACGCCTCTTATATCACCAACGCGTTTTGGACTTAATGCTAGTGAACGAGAGGATACGGTTAAGGATGCTCAGGTAGGAGTTGTAGCAGGATGGGAAACCTCCTGGGAAATCTTCACCTACCAAAAAGTCTACAATGCCGGCTTTTGGTTCTATGCTAAAGAGTAAAGCTTATGTATGTGTTCACCATTTTATGCATTAGTACACCCAAAAGTTGACCAAAAAGTCAAATATGTTAAGTCAAAGGTTTAAACCTACTCTTTGGATGTAAAAGTTGAACTTTATTTAATAGCATTAAGCAAAAGAAATGATGTGCTGGTGGATTTGACATTTTAACTCAGTTTATGAATATGGGTCACTTAATAATTTAATTATTACATCAAAGCATCATTGCAAGGGTTGTTTATGACAATATCAAGAAAACTCGTTTTAATATTTATGTGTATCATGTTTTGTTCTTCAAAGATGCGCCTTTGTATTTGGAGTGGGCGTCTGCCGCCTGATGACATTTTACTTGAATATCAACATATGCACCTGATGAAAAAGAAACACCTTATAGAGGTAGGACACCAAAAAGACTCAAATACCCCTAATTAATGCCCGCGGGTCAACTAGAAGTCCCTCATAAGGCACCCGCGGGACAATTAAACCATCCGCATAAATCATTTGAGGAAGAAACACTCTCATGACACATGCGAAAGTGTCCTGACACCCTCAAAGGTCATCCGCAAGAAGCAATATCCTTCTGCATAAATAACCACGAGTAATGCTCCGGGACAGCTGTCAATAACCAATTACCTTCTAGAAGATTTGCCAAGATGCTTTCTTGGGCAATACGTGATACTTTGGCCAATTAGCCAAGGACACCTGGCAAGGCCGTTATAACCAGGCACATGGTTAATATTACCTCCTAACCACTATCAGAAGAACACGTGTCTAGGTTGTTATACATGCACATGCAACGTATAAGCTGAACCTATCATATGAGGACATGCGTCCAGGCAGTTAGGAGAGCATCTTCTTAAGGGACAGCTGGCCCAATCACTTCCCTACACCCATCGGCTATAAATACCCTCTCAATCACCATGAAGTATTCATTCACTCCCACTGTACTCTCTCAATTTACTTAAGTGCTTATCTTCTACAGAACAGTACTTATTCTCACGCCGGAGGGTAGTTACTGGAAGAACCCCCCCCCCCTCTTGTCCTTCCCGTAACGAGCTCACGGTGTATGTTTTTCAGGACTTCGTCACTAGACTTTAGGCAATTGGATCTAGGACCCAATAGTGGGGAGTAGATCCGTGTTTCTTCATTGGCGCCATCCGTGTCTTTGTTAGAACAGCAAAAAAAATTTTCGTCCTCTTTACGATATGAATCAGTTACCTAAAGGGCCAACGGAGAACCCAGCACAATCTTCACGTGGCCTTAACCTTGAAACACGTGAAGGAGCAACGTCCGTGTTTGCTCGAATTTCGACCCCTGTCGAATTTCAAATTTTTTCCTTGGGTGGTTCAACGGCTCGGGGGTTGTTTGCTTAACAAGAAGGTGCTACTCTAGTAGACACCAGAAATGTTTTCACACTAGCTACTGATTTGGGGCATGTTACGGCCCCAAGAGGTTCCAATCTCGAAGATCTGGACAGGATTATGAGAGATGCTAATCGAGCTCACTCAGAGTTAGGCCTGGATGAAAATTTCGGTGACTCTACTCCAAGGAGAGTTCGGCAGCATAACTCTAGATCTGGAGGACTCTTGTCACCAGATGAATGGCTCCGCATTCAACAGGAAAGCCTGGTTGCTGAATACGAACGTATGGTGCGAAATGAGTGTTTCCATGCTCGCACCCTGACATACGATGACTCTCCCAGAAGATCAGTTTCTCCCCCTATACGAGGAAGTCACATTCAGTATAGCCAACCACCAGAACAAAGCCTAGGTGAGATCCGGAGGTTACGTCCTCGTCCCCGCATAGATATGCAGGTACCATCCTATGAGGACGAACTAGATAGACACGATTCAACCTATCATCCAGATGGTAGTTATTATAGCGGGGATAGCCGTCTCCCTTCATACGGAGGGGCTAGCCATCCGCGACCGGTGGTCCGCCATGCGGAATATTATAGCAGTGCGAAGCATGATTTTCTTAAACCATACCGCCCGGAATCATTCGCAGAAAAGTCAAAATTCATTCCAGCCATCGCGACGGCCCCATTCCCGATAAATGCAAAAATTCCAACATCTGTTGGTACATACAGTGGAATGACGGATCCTAGTGATCATCTGCTGCGATTTGAAGCAGTAGGAGGAGTCAGCGGTTGGACTCTTCCATACTGGTGTCACATGTTTGCACTAACATTCACCGAGGGCAGCGCAAGAATGGTTTGAAAAGTTACCATGCGGACAGATTAAAAGTTGGAAAGATTTTGTAGCAAAGTTCTCTCAACACTTCAGCCAACAAAGAAAACATACACGCAACCCTTCGGAAATATTAGATGTTGAAAGGCGAAATAATGAGTCCATTGAGGACTTCATTACTTGTTTCAATAACGAGAGCCTTAACATAGGTGGGGTTAGGGAAGATATGCTGCGGGGAGCATTCCGCAAGAACATCCATTGTGATGCCTTGATCCACACACTAACTGGAAAAGACGGAATGCCCGAATCCTGGGATGAAATCATGACAACAGCTAAGTTGTTTGCAAGAACTGAAAAAACACTAGGGTCCAGGAGCCGGAAACAATTACCAAGGGTTGAGTTTCAGACTCCGAGACCAAATAGACAAGCCAAAGGAACGATCTGGTCAAGGCTGCAACTGACCACAGAACAACCGAAGCAGTTTGATGCAAGATCATTGATTGGCAACAAGAACAAGCGTAATTTTCCAGCACGGTCTTCTAACAACAGTTGGACTTAGTTGTCAAAAACTCCTTCAGAGATCCTCACAACTGAAAATTTGACCTTCCGCAAGCCTCAGCCGTTACCGATGAAATCATTCCTCGACAACAAGAAACATTGCACGTACCACAACGATATAGGGCACAACACAAACGAGTGTGTGGCCCTAAGAAATGAAATAGAGGCGGCTGTAAAGAACGGAAAGTTAGATAATTTGGTCAAAAGTGTACGACCAGGGCCTGGTAAACCTCCCGCAAAGGATAACCAGGGCCCGGCCAAAAAGAAAATAAAAGATCTAAACGTCCACATGATTCAAGGAGGTCAACACGTCAGTGGTAAGAGGAAAGAGCTTGAGGATGAGGAATGGAAGAATGAGCCAGTCATCTTTCCACGCATCAGAGGAGGACCATGCAACAAGAATCCTCTGATAATCACGGCTCTTTGACCCTGGTAGTACGTCCGACATTATGTATGAACAGCGCTTCGAACAGCTTGAGGAAAATGATAAAGAAATATTGCAGCCTATTCATGCACCTGTTTCTGGATTTGGTGGGGAGATAATGCACCTGCGTGGTGTCATTACCTTCCCGGTCACACTTAGTGACGGAATACACTCAAGAACCGAAGAAGTCGAATTTTTAGTTTTACCGGCAACCTCCAAACATGATATTATTCTTGGACGAGAGGCAATCGGTGATTTCAATGCCCATCCGTCCACAGATCATGGAGCAGTAGGGGTTCCGAGCCGCACCGGTGTGGCAATAATTCATGTTAATCGACATTTCTTCACAACCAAAAGTTCGAGGCCAAGTAAAGTTTCAAAGCAAAATCAGTGGACTGAGCCAGAGAAATGGGTCCTCAACAAGAAATTTCCCGATCAAACTGTAGTAATTAGTCCAGCTATTTCTGAAATCGTCCGAACCTTCTTAAAGCAATTATTAACAAAGAATATTGACATTTTCGCATGGCAACCCGCGGACATGACAGGTGTCCCGCCGAACATTTCAGAGCACGAGTTGAAGGTGAATCCATTAATCACCCCAATTGTGCAGAAGAAGTAAAAGATGGGCCTGGAACAAACAAAAGCCATGAACAAGCAAGTACAAGACCTCCTTCATACCGGAATTATTCAAGAAATAAAGTACCAAACATGGGTGGCCAACCCAGTGATCGTCCCAAAAAGCAACGGAACGTGGAGGATGTGCATAGATTATAAAGATCTAAACAAGGCATGTCCGAAAGATTGTTACCCACTTCCGGAGATTGTCTTAAAGGTAGACGTTGTGGCTCCATTCAAATACAAGTGTTTCCTCGATGCCTACAAAGGGTATCACCAGATTCATATGGCAGCTGGCGATAAGGACAAGATAGCGTTCCGCACTGACCAAGGAACATTCTGTTACAGAATAATGCCTTTCGGATTAAAGAATGCGGGGGCCACATACCAACGATTGATGGATCAGGCCTTCAAAGGTCAGATAAGTCGAAACCTCAATGTATATATGGATGATTTAGTGATAAAAAGCATCGAAGAGGACCAAATGTTGAGAGACATAGAGGAAACTTTTGAAACATTGAGAAGCATCAATATGAAACTCAACCCAGCAAAGTGTTCCTTCGGGATGGAGGAAGGAAAGTTCCTCGGGGTAATCGTTACAGGCATAGGTTTCAAGGCTAATCCGGATAAGATACAAGCAGTAGCCCGCATGCCATCTCCAGCATCCCTCAAAGAAGTTCAAACACTTAACGGGAGATGTTAAACAAAATAAACTGAAAACCCGGAAAGGTACAAGTAAAAACTTACTTCCATCGGAATTCTCATAGTACGGTTCCAAGGTGGGGAATGGCCACAAACGTCTCATCTTGGCGTGCACCATCGCCCCTTCGTGGATAGGGCGCATGGGTGTCGGCGTTTTGGTCAAAGTGACAAACCACTTATGACCCTCATATTCAATGGCCGGGATCTCAAGAGCCGCGTCTTCCGGTTTCCGTCGGGCCATTGTGAACGGAATAGCGTCCTCTCGGATCCAGAAGAACTTAGATTTCCACCCGTGAATGCTCCGAACCCATTCGAAGCCAATCGGACCCTTTCCGGTAGTGGCAAAACCATACAACCCGTCACGATACGTCATTTTATAAAAAATGGCAAACATATTGACGGATGGGTCGTAGTTATGGGCTTGGCAACAGAATTCGAAGTGTCGAATCCTTAACATCCCAAACGGATGAATTTGAGATAAGTGAAGCCCATAAGATCTCATAACCGACCGAACGAACTTCGTTATGGGTAACCGGAAATTACCCATAGTAAAGTGATCAAGATAGACGGCCTCTTCTTTGCCGGAGGCGCCGTAGCAATAGCCCCTTTCGGCGGACGTTGGGCCTCCCATTCCGAAGGTAAACCGTACACGTTTTTAATATCGTCAAAGTCCTTCTCTTTGATTTCGCACCCAACTTCATTAATAGCAGGAGGACTCTTCTTCTGGGCAGCCATTTTGTGTTGAATATGAGAACGGATGTAAGAAAACAAAAGTTCTTTGATTTAAGCAAAGGGAAAAATATGTAAGTGATAAGAATGGATTGAAGACATCAAGGCCTATTTATACTCATCGCAATTAATGCGACCGTCAGACTGACAGAGGAAAGAGAAAATACAGGCTACAGGATGACTGACACGTCAGGCGGGAGGTTCGAAAAAGTGCTTACAGGCTGTCAAACGGGAGTTTCACACGTTTTGTCAGCCACCGCCTAAAACTCTCTCTCCTCCATGTCACTAGTACTATCTATCCAACTTACACAAGTTCAAATTTAAAGAAAGATATTTCACAAAGATATTATCAGCACGAAAGTTCTTTTCATTAACATTCAAAAAGAATAATTACAAAAACATGGAAAGAAATTACAAGTTCAGTTCTAGGTCCTACACCTATCCTATGGGTTAGGGGCCGAAGTATATTCCGGAGCTTTTGAAGAATCATCTTCGGACTCGTCGTCCTCAGATTCATCGTCAATGTAGACTCGCAATTGTTTTACACCATCTTCGGTCAAAGCGAACTCCGGAAGCATATTTTGGAGCGGAAAGAGAAGGTCATCATACTCTAGCACCCGCATGTCTAATTCTTGCTTCGCATCAAGGCCATGAAGCGGATGGCTCTCAATAGGTTGTCCGGATTGGGCAAACGCCAACCCTTCATTAAAACCTTCCACTCAGCCAAATGCTTTTGCAGCAGTAGTCAAATTCACAAAGCAGTCAGTAAGCTCTGTGCTTTTCTTGACATGATGGATGACCTAACAACGAAACATAAGAAACAGGTCAGCACGCAACACTTGAATTACACAAGCAAGAAATACTTTACGCAAAAACTTACAGAGTTAAGACCGCGGTTGAGAAACCATGGCCTTTCCCGCTCGACGCACTCCGCCCTATCGCGAAGCGCCTGCAACTCGTCAGAGGTACGGTTGCTTGCTTCAGTTTGAGATTGCAAGAGGGAGTCTTATGCAGACTGCATTTCAACAACATCCTTATCTTTAAGTTCGGATTGCTCCCCCTGCAATCTTAACGCTTCCTCGAGCTCTTGAATCCGGGCGTTTTAAATAGACACCTCGTCCTGGGCCCTCGCCAACTCGTCCTTTCTTCTGTGAGTTTAAGCTCGGGAAGCTTCAAGAGTGGCATTAGACCTTTCACATGCCTCTTTCCAACCCTTGGCAGCAGCAGAACTCCGGTCTTTTTCCAGCTTAAGTGCAGCTTCAGCATAGACTTGTTTCCATTTTGCCACGACCGCTGCCTTTCGCTGCTCCTTAGCTTCTCTCTCCGCAATCTTCACAGCCTCGGAAGCTGCACCCAGCTTCCCGCCCATAGTCTGCCACTCCCGCAAGATTTCTTGACTAAAAGCTAAGCTGTTAGTCAAAGAAACAGATAAATCAGTATGAAGATCTTGGCGGGAGTGGGTCTTCTGGTATGATATCTATGCAGGCTGTTGGTGCATGTTTTGTAACAGATGATCTTTTGTGTTTGTTAGAATTGAGAGCAACGGTCAAAGGGGAGACTGTTGGTGCATTTTGTGACCGTCGCTATGCAATTCAGACCAGCGGAGACGCCATAGGTGAAGTTATAACAACTTCGCCTTAGGCGAAGTTAGGACAACTTCACCTTAGGCGAAGTTATCACAACTTCGCCATAGGCGAAGTTATGAACAACTTCGCCTACTGACGCCTACTGAAGTTTATATATATATACGTGTGTCTTGTTTAGGTTAAGAATCCAGTAATTCAGAGAGTTGTGTGTTACAGTTTGAGTGTCGAGAGAGAACAAACAGAGAGAGAGTGTCGTTAGGGACGACCCGAGGTAGAGCTCACCTCAGGTCGGACGTGTTTCTGTTTATGTTACGGTATGTAACGTGTTTGTTTAATTATTATTATAAAGAATCTGCAGATTTGTTTATCCCGTTCTTGTATTCGTTCTTGTATTTGTTTGTGTATTTGTTCGTGTACGTGTTTGTGTTCTTCATCTTTACACCAATAAACGAGTCTAGGAGGATTCCGCACTCCTAGACCTCGTGCGGATCTCGCATCGATCGGCGACGCCCCGCGGGGGACCTACACAGGCGGCATACAGTGCTCAACAAAACTCATACAGGTTTTTGGGTTAGAAACCCGAGACCCGTTGACAATGTCCCAAGGCGGGATAAACAAGTCAAAGTCTCCTCCCAACTGAACGTTCCCAAAAAATTGAGAACTTGAAGTTCTGAGACGAACAGGGGGGAGGAAGTCTGTTGTGCGGCACCTTGTGTTGAACCTCCTCCAGCCTCATGGACGGACGGTCCAAAAAAGAAATCTCCTTCCCCGCCCGACATGAAAGGCGAGGAAGTAGAATAGAATTGGGAGGTGGACCACAGAGGAGATTCATTAACCCTGAAACCCTCAGCAGTGATTTCAGGGTTATCATGTTGAAGATCGGTGGCATCCCCACCCCGGAAAAGATAGTCCAACGATCCGGTAGTTACTGGCTGCACGTTCGACCCCTCCACGGTCATTTCAACAGGAGGGGTAACAAGTATGTCCGCTTCCTTCTCCGGAGGAGGCGACGGTTGTTTCTCAACTTCCGGCGTTGGCATCGATCGCTTACCAACCGCATGACCCTCAGCAATGGAAGGATCTGTACAAGAGAATCATAGTCAGACCCCATTATCGAAAAACAACAAAATGAACAAGTAATTACTCACCGGTCACTGTCCCCAGACACTCCGCAAGGCTGAGCGGCGGTGGTTTCCTCGGACGATGTGTCCGGCGTTGCTTCGTCTTAGGCCCCTTCCCGGCATCCGCGGAACTAGTACCCGCGTCACTCGCCTGTGATACGTGGAAGGGCCTCTTTCGGTAAAGTTCTTTCAGCAAATGGGAGACAAATGAAATTTCAGAAGCATCATCCGAGCTTTCCTCCTCAAGGATGTCAGAATCGTCACTTAATATGATGATTGTCCCGTCGGAGGTCAGCGTATTAAGAGGAGGAGGGTTCAGGATATACGCACCTGACTCAAAAATAGCTTCCGAAACAACTGGTTCGGCACGCACTTTGACTGGAAAAAGAAAGTATTTAGCAGTCCTTTCAAGGATTGGCGTATCCTTGGCATCACCAACAGTTTTACCCACACAACCCTTGCCATCATCTAGGGTGTTCAGCATCGATCCAAAACCTGAAAGCAAATGCAAATGTCAGCAATAAGAATTCAGAAACAGGAAAGCAGAAAAACAAGGTAGTAAAACTCACGGCCATCTAGCTCAACAAAAACAGGCTCCATGAAAGGAGAAGGCCCCAAGCTGCTCATACCCGCCCATACAAGGGCTTCTTTCGGAAGTGCCCTCATTGGTGTAGGTGAAGAAGTCAGTTTATGGAACCAGCCGCGCTTCTCGTGGGCGGCCGGAGTAATGTTAATGAGGGCGTCGTTCACAGCACGACGGACCATGGCCTCCGGCACTACGTCCTCGGAGATCCAAAAGAATTTTTTCTTCCAATCCTTGGAAGTCTCCTCCGTGACACTGCCAATAACCCTATCAGGAAAACTATGGCATATAAACCACCCATTCCGGCTTGCCATCTGGTAGAACACAACGAACCGATCCATACGAACTCAAAGTGTCGAATTCGCATGACGGCACGGGGATGGAGTTGAGATAGGTGGATGCCATAATCTTTGACCACTCGTTGAAAAAACATTGTGATGGGAAGGCGAAAATTCCCATGGACAAAGTAGTCAGCATACAACGCCATCTTCCCAGGAGGTGGAAAACTGGCAATAGAGCCGGCAGATGGGAACTCCGGTCCCCACTCCGGAGGAATGCCATAGGTTGTAACGAGTTTCTGGTACTCATCCAAGTCCCATTGGACCTCTATTTTTTCAAATTCACACTGCACGGATGCCATTATGTAAAAAACTCGGTAAAATATTGGATTATCTCAAAGAAAATCAAAGGACATATCAAAGGTTTCAAAGAAAGAAAGCAAGTTAATGTTCAAAATGCAAAGGCGATAAAACTTCAAAAAAAAGTTAACTCCCTCTATTATACCCACCGCAATTAATGCGATGGGATGCGAACAGTGGAGAGAGAAAAAACCATCCAGTAAAAGATCGTCACGTCACGCGGGAAATTCGAAAAAGGGAAAAAGTTGTACAGTAGGGTACAGTGACAGCCGTCATAAACGTCCTGTCACCTGCACACACGCCTGCGAAGTGGTCAACTTGTCCTTTTTCACGATTATCCACAGCAACAAAAGATATTTCTCACCAACTTGCAGAGACATTAAGTCCAGAATTTCACCCGCATAAACTACTTCACACGGAAGAAACACTGGACTGGGGGACTTATAGAGGTAGGGCAACAAAAAGACCCAAATACCCCTAAGCAATGCCCGCGTGTCAACCAGAAGTCCTTCATAAGGCGGAAGCATCCTGACACCCTCAAATCTCATCTACAAGAAGGAATATCCTTCTGCATAAATAACCACGAGGTAATGCTCCGGAACAGCTGTCAATAACCAATTACCTTCTAGAAGATTTGCCAAGATGCTTTCTTGGGCAATACGTGATACTACACCTGGCAAGGCCGTTATAACCAGGCACATGGTTAATATTACCTCCTAACCAATATCAGAAGGACACGTGTCTAGGTTGTTATACATGCACATGCAACGTATAAGTTGAACCTATCATATGAGGACACGCGTCCAGGAGGTTAGGAGAGCATCTTCTTAAGGGACAGCTGGCCCAATCACTTCCCTACACCCTTCGGCTATAAATACCCTCTCAATCACCATGAGGTATTCATTTACTCCCACTATACTCTCTCAATTTACCTAAGTGCTTATCTTCTACAGAACAGTACTTATTCTCACGCCGGAGGGTGGTTACGGGAAGACCCCCCTCTTGTCCTTCCCGTAATGAGCTCACGGTGTCTGTTTTGCAGGACTTCGTCACTGGACTTTAGACAATAGGGTTCATATCGTGTTAGCAGTTAAACGTATCCTACCTTGTTGACTCATTGGATCTAGGACCCATTAGTGGGGAGTAGATCCGTGTTTCTTCACACCTATTGTGGGAGAACATCAGACAAAACAAGCATTATTAGAGCAACAATTGGAAGGAACAGAAGTTGTTGATATTGATACATAATGAGTTGCGGTTGCAATTTTGGCCCGTTTACTTAAAATTTGGTCAATTTGGGTTATGCTTATCTCAACGGGTCAAATGGGAATATTGAAAGTGGCCCGGTTTATGACACTTGACGCTGATTATTTGGAGTTTTTAAATTTGGACAAATGGTGTAAAAGGTCAACTGAGACTGACCCGCTTTAAACCATTTGACCAGTATATGAACGGATAGAAGAAAATATTTAATATATGTTGATGTATCATTTATATCTTGTAATTTTTGATGTATCAGTCACATTCACTCAATGTCAAGATTCTGAACTTTAAAACTACTTATGAGAGTTTGAAGAAGCATTTTATCAAGCATTACTCCGTAGGGTCTGTGAGGAGGGTAAGATGTAGACAAGTAGACAACGTTATCTCCACCCTGTAGGAATAGAGAGAGTCTACTTTCGGTTAGACCCCCAGCTCGACAATAGTTTTGCATCAATCCTTGGACATAACTCACATATATAGCACTCAATCATTTTATCGAGCATGAAAACCACGTAGTGTTTGGGTATAGTTTTCGGCCTTCACTCTCTTACCTTGAACAGTTTGCTCTAAATTACTTATTTATCTATTTATTTATTTATGTTCTTTTTTGCAGGTACTAAAGCACATGAAAAATGGAGGGAAAAAAACATTTCAATTTGTTTTTTGGAGTTTCATTATGTGGATGCACGTATGCAGGTATTTACAGGTATAATGCATCATGATCATGATGTATTCAGATTAAATGGATGGTGATGTTAGCATGCTTTCATATTGCAAAGTTCACTGTTGCTGTGAAGGATTATGACGACATGACTAAGCTGGTAATAATGATAATTACTTTATGGGATCACCTTATTAAAAAAACATGACATAAAAGTTTGAAGTTTATACATATCTGATTGGTGTTATTAGGAGTAGAAGGCAAACCTTCTGTTGAGAGTGAAACTGTTGTTGAAGGCTAATGAGGAAGAGAATGATGACGATCTTACATTTGTGTTGAAATGATGTAGTTGGCATGAATGTCTAAGTGCAAAGATATTGGCAAGGCGTATTCACAATCCAGCTGATGTAAACTTTTTAGCTGAATCTCTCTTAAGTCTATTGTTTTCAAAAATGGCAAACTTTCAATACATGTCACTTTTAGCTCAAACTTAAACTTGAATCCCTGTTTGGTTTCACCTTTAATCTCTGGGGACAATATGCAATTATGTTTTATTATAATATGTTAACCCTTATAACCAGCAGTCCAAACCCAAGACCTGGAACCTTTTTAACAGACCCGGAAAACCGAAATCATTAGCGTGAACCTGAATTCTCGTCACAACATGATAATTGAATCATAATATGTGATATACTTTCCATAGCCGGCTTAACCGACGTAACAAATTAGGAAAACAAGATTGATATTATACGAATTGATTGTGTATTCTACCGACCTAACCCGCATAATCAAAATAGCATATGTCGATATATATAGTGCAATTAAATTGACCTGCACCTTCCTGTAACCATCGCTAAGCAAACCCCCACAAGTAATTTGATTATAATAACCTCTAGCATCGTGTATTTGATCTGTTCTTGTCGTCTGCGTCGTGGCTAAGTTGTTCATCAAATAAACATCGATTCAGGTAATTAGTATATGTATTAGGATCGTTTTCATCCGTAAATCAAAAGCCCTAACTCTAATTAAACAAAAACGTATCGGATTATACGATTGATAATTTCTTGTTAAATTGGGTTCTTTTGTCCGTCTGTTTATTTATTATATCATATATTCAACCAACACACCAGCGCGCATGGCTGATGTGTGTTTGTGTAAGACGTTGTCTGGCTGGGGGCGCAGGTTCGAGCCACCCCCAGCTCGTTTTGGGTTTATTTTTTTGTATTACATCTCTTTAACAATGATATTAACATATTTTAAGCATTTAAATTCTAGTATCAATATTACATAAAATAATAAATCAATATTTTTGCAAAACCGACAACATAGATTTTTTATTTCTTGTCAACTAATCCCATTACAAGTATTTGGGTGTGTGTGTGTATATATATATGTATATATAGATATATATATTTTAAGTATTTACTAATAATAAGTAAACATTATTTAAAAAAAACCCAAAACCATTATTTATGTTTCTCATCGTTGAAACGTCTTTATAAATTTGCTTATATGATTTTATACATATTTTTCTATAAACAAAAATTGGAAACAGTGTATTTTATACGCATTAATTATATTTATAAAGTCGGATTTTTAATAAAGACTTCAAGATGTATATTGTATGAAAAAAAATATATATTTTAACGTTTGTAATAAGTTATTTAATATATTACAAGTTATAATTATTATATAGTTGTAATACTTATTTAAACCTTTATTTATTTAATATTTATATAAGTGTATTATATCTCATGTTTTATTTATAAATTGTATATTACTATTGTTTATAAATATTTAAGCTAATAATCCTGTGAATTCATATTAACTAATAATATTGATTAATAATAACCACAGAAACCCATCGATCAATTTATAAACATCCTAATCCCAAATATAACTCAAATCACATGGATACTTTAACTCTTTATACGTGTTATCTCGTTTGATAATAACTCACAATATTAAATTATTTAACTAGAAATTATTGACGGTGTATCCCGAAGGATTTATCTTTCTCACACCATCACTTAATTTTCGTTCATCCGATCAGGTGAGTACCACATTCCCCCATTTTACGTATTTTTTCACGTTTTGGGGACATATGCGTAAATTATATTTCTTATATATACTTATACTAAAAAACTGCAACTTTGTCTTATGTGTTAACAAGTTATACCTTACTTGTTTATGTGCTTATTTGCTTTATATGCTTCCGCATTCGGAGAGGTCCAACATAATCCCAGTCTAGTATAATCATACGCCAGTCGTTAGCTTTTGTACTTCTCGACATCTCAGTTATACTTTCTCATTTGGTTAATATGTTATTCTCATATGACTTGTCGCACAACTTATTTTTATATTATACTATATCTACATTTAAACTGGTGTGTTACTCACTCAACCTTGTGTAGACAAATCTTTTTTTATATTCAACGCATATGCAGGTTATCGTGTGACGTGATTATCAAGATTATTTGAAGTAACTTAGGATGCATGTTATACAATAATTAAATTTTGAATGTTTATTTTACTTGTTTACTTATGAGTTTGATGTACTTGACTATTTAATAAAATTTAATAGATACTGACACTTTTAATATTGCATATAGTAACATTTGAAAAGCTGTGAGCAATCAGTTCACGCCTCGACATTTCCGCCGTAGGTTAGGGTTTGACAGATTGGTATCAGAGCCGAAGGTTTCACTACGTGAAAATTGACCTTCGGCCACACGAAAAAAGTGTGGCCGTAGGCCTTTAGCCACACACATTTGGTTCAGGACATATGTGGCCAAAGGTCGCGACACCGTGGGTAGGATATGGCCACACAGAGTTTTTAGTGGCCTTATGTGGTAATAAGTGTGGCTAAAGGGTACATGCATTAGTTGGATGCCATCAAGAAGACTCTCCAATAAGTGTGGCTAAATGGTATAAAATGGCCACATGTCAATTTACTAAGAGTGACCGTTACATCTATATAGCCACATGAATTTATGTTTCAGCCACATGAATTTTATATTAATGTGGCCAATAGGGTTGTGTTAAGCTTACATTGTGACCTATACCGTGTGAATATAGCAAAGAAATGGCCACTTAAATTTAATAATAGGGTGGCTAATTATATGATATATACACTAGCTATTACATTAAAAGTGGCTAAATATGTTTACTTGCCACTCAAAAACTCCTTGTAGATTATATTGTGGCCATTGTCTTACCGTTTGTCACACAAAAATGTTTTTCCAAATATAAAGTGTGGCTATTGTAAAACTTTTCGTCACACTGAGTGAAGTACTGTGTGGCTAATAATATCTTATAGACACTGGAGGTTATTGTAAATGTGGCTAAAAATGCGAACTTGCTAGTTAAAAACTCTTTTGTAGTTTGTGGTGTGGCCATTGTCTTACCGTTTGTCACACATATTGCTTTTCCTAATTTAAAGAGTGGCTATTGTGAAACTCTTTGTCACACATAGTGAGCTATTGTGTGGCTAAAAGTATCATATAGAGACTGGAGGCTGTTGTCAATGTGGCTAAAAATGTAAACTTGCTAGTCAAAAACTCTTTTGTAGTTTGTGGTGTGGCCATTGTCTTACCGTTTGTCACACATAATGCTTTTCCTAATTTTAAATGTGGCTATTGTAAAACTTTTCGTCACACATAGTGAGGTACAGTGTGGCTAAAAATATCATATAGACACTGGAGGGTGTTGTCAATGTGGCTGAAAATGTGAACTTGTTAGTCAAAAACTCTTTTGCAGTTTGTGGTGTGGCCATTGTCTTACCGTTTGTCACACATAATGTTTTTCCTAATTTAAAGTGTGGCTATTGTCAAACTTTTCGTCACACATTGTGAGGTACCATGTGGCTAATAATATCATATAGACACCGGAGGTTGTTGTCAATGTGGATAAAAATGTGAAGTTGCCACTCAAACACTCTTTTGTAGTTTGTGTTTGTGGTGTGGCCATTGTCTTTACCGTTTGTCACACATAATTCTTTTGTAATATAAAGTGTGGCTATTATCATACTTTTCGTCACACAAAAATGTTTATGTTTTGGCTAATGGTCATTTATAGACTCTAATTATTGTAATTTCAGGTGTGGCTATTGTCTTACTTTTGGCCACACCTATTTAATGTGTTCTATGTGGCCAAATTGTGTGTAATTAGGCAATATAATTATTTTTATTTTTTGTGCAGTAATATAAAACAGCTATAAGAAACAAAACAAAATTATTATATCAGCAATAATATTCACTTAAGCAAATGTATATGCAAAATATCTTACAAAATACAAAAATAACGACTACCTATATACTAGCTAAGGCGTCGGTTTTCTTGGCACTGCTCCTTGTCTTCTGTTTGATCACCCGGTCTATCGTTGTGTACTTTGCCTTTGCCTTCTTACCAGCTCTGTCTGGTTCTTTTGAGGACGGGAGTGGTGGTAGCTGGAACAATGGAATATGAAAAACAAATATGTATAATTAATGTCGTATTTTGTAATTGAATAGAACAAAATAGTATGCATACATACATACCGAACGTTCGTTTAACTGTTCGTGAACCTTTCGGCGGGAAGTTCGTTTATGTTCGTTTATCTTTGTTCAATTATGTTAGTTTAGATTATAAACAAACGAACATAAACGAACACAAGTGTTCATTTTTTAAACTAAATGAAAAAGAACATAGATATTTGTTCGGTTAAGTTAAAAGGGAACAAAACTCCTGGTCACATAAGATTAGGTGTTCTGGCCAAGCAACAAAAGTACCAATTGCGTTGCCAACAGTCGTAATTTCACCTGCCTCACATGGAATAATTGCTTGTTTCTTTATGGCTCCATCAATACTAACTTTATAGCAACCCTCCGAGATTGCTTTTCCATGCAACTGTTGTGGAACCGGTGACCAATAAACTTTACCATTTGCCACCTTGTTACGCTTGTCATGCACACACAAACGACACTCATACATCTATAAACCAGCATGTGAAATTAAGATGGCTTAATTGAAGTCAATGTATAAGTACATACCATGTTGGTGGGAAATTAACAATGTTTCGCGCAGTACATACCTTTATTTCAGCAGGTTGGGAAGCTTCATCCGTAGATACATCAACTTTTCTTTTACGGCTTCTCCGTTTTACCTAAAAACCATTCAATGAATCAATCAACAATTAAAGGAAAAACTGAAATTGCCAAATACTTACTGATGGGTTTTTCGAGCCGTTACTATCCGGAGTGTGGTGTAGTTGTGTTGATGCTTGGTCAACATTGTTCTCTACAGGCTTCATTGGTAATATAACAGAAATTGGAATTGTTAGGACTTATTAGGTTATAAAATATAAAAACTGAAACTGCCAAATACTTACTGATGTCGCGCTATGGGGATCGACTACCGTTTGGTCAACACTTTTTTCCACAGACTTGGCCTGCAATTCGGTAAATAGAAAATGAGCACACTCACATTGGAAATGAATTATATACTGAAATTGTTAAATACTTACTGATGTCGCGATATGGGGAGCGGGTACCGTTTGGTCAACACTTTTTTCCACAGACTTGGCCTGCAATTTGGTAATAGAAAATGAGCACACTCACATTGGAAACGAATTATAAAAAGTACTGAAATTGTCAAATACTTACGGATGTCGCGATATGGGGAGCGGGTACCATTTCGACAACTATTTTATCCGCAGACTTGGGCTACAATTAACTTATGCAAAATCAGCACACTCACATGGAAAGTTAATTATGAAAACAAATCAATCAAACTGTCAAATGGTTGCCTGAGAAGCGGATTCTTGTTGCACACCTCACCTGAGGTTAAGATGTTTCCCACATAACTGGCCTACAAATCAATTTATTAGGTTATGGAAAATGAAAAATCACATGCAAAATTGTAAAAAACAAAGAAACTGTCAGATACTTACTGGTCCTGGCATTTTATTTTGCGCTACAGCACTAGTACTTTGGTTAGAACCAACCTGGTTGGGAACAGGATTTACCTACGAATTGTGACAAAAACAGTGCCAATTATGTATGTCGAATGCATTAATTAATATGTATCATACGTCACTTACTTGACTTGCTGACATTTCCGGCAACAATCCTTCTAGATGTCTGAACCTGGCCTCAAATGCTAACCGTTCCTTCTCACGGCTTGCTAGCATAGCATTCGTGGATTCAAGTAGAGACGTCAACCTGTTCACCACTACATCTCTCTGCACCGCCTCATACTCAAGTTGGGCAATCCATTGCTTAAATAGGCCTATTACCCAACTCACACCCCAATATTTACATGTTGTCAATCCGTACCCAATCCCTTTTAAAAACCCACCTTTCTCTTTGCCAAGCACTAAGGTGAAGGCATCTGTGCACGGTTCAAGTGCCAGGGCTCCGGAGGCGATCTGCTCCTCATGCTGAACCTGCAAGAAAACAAATATTCTAATACACTTGTAACATGCTTATTTATCCACATAAAGTGTTGAGACAAGTTATACAGACCCAAGTTTTTTTACACAAATATAAGGCAATGAATTGACTTTAACATGATTTAAAAAGTTTAATACTAAAACATACTAATTTGGTTGCCACTCCTTCGACAACAACATTCTTGTATGCACCATCTTTGTCCTCCCTTCCTTTCATCCACATTAACGCACAGCCGGGGATCTCATCCGGTCCAATTTACTTCTTTTTGACCTTGTAAAATATTCAAGAGAAAGCAGCTGACGATCATGTGTTAGACACATAACCAACAAATCATTGAAGTAGAGAGAAAGCAGCTGACGGTGATTACCAGTTTCTCTCGAAGGTAGGTATAACCCCCTCGTCCCATGTGATGATCACAAACATTCTTTGCTCGACCTCCCTTTGATGAACCCGATTTTTTCTTCAACCACACATTATAATCATTTCATTATATTTAAACAAAAAACATAAACCATGTATAGTCAATCAATCTACGTTTGAAGAGTAGAGGATTTATACTTGAAACTGCTCTGATTGTGTGTACTTAATGAAGCGATCCCAGTCTTCTTGCCTGATCATCGTCCTGTGTCCCTTGGGTATCGCCTTCAGCTTCAGAGGTTTACCGATGTTCGGCATAATGTATTTGGCATACATTTTTCTTCTGAAATCCCGAAGAAGGTGTCCGAGCCGATTCATCAAAAAAGGCCTGCGACAAGCCACAATCTCAAAATATTTCTGCATAATATAATACAGTAAAGGTAAATTACATATCAAAATATAAAATGCACAAATAGAAATAAAGAATAACCGTTATTTATTCGCACAGTTTATCTCTAAGCTCTTTTGTGACCTCCCTCCAACTTAAATGTCTCAAGCCAACTATTTCCCTTACAACATCCCCTAAAAAACATGCAAACTTTGATTTGTTTTGGCCAGTGAACCTACCCAGATTATCAAACTCCACTGCCAGTTTGACACCAACAGAGTTTGCATATTGGGTACGCAGCTTAGGTAACCTCGTCAACCCCTTGTAAGTTTTTTCGTAGTAGCAAAACTGTTGAGGGGTTCGATAGCCTCCAAACTATTGAGGGGTTCGATAACCATCGTCCCTATAACATCGTCTGCTTGACCGTCGTCGTCATTGGCTTCCTCGCTGTAGTAGCCTTCAGGGTCGTCTAATTGAGCGTCGTCGTCGTAGTTGGCTTCCTCATCGGAGTATAAAACATGTTCTTCTTCGATTCTTTCATCTTTAAGCTTCATCTTCGATTGTTTTTTTTAATAATTTGGCTGATTTATGGAGTGGAAAATTTTTAATAATTTGAAGTGTAACTTGATTTTTGGAGTGTTAAATGTAATTTGGAGTTTTTGAATATTTGGAGCCAATATTTTGGAGCTTTTTGAGTTTTGCCTCCCTTTTAATTAAGAATCAATAGATTATTGGCATAGTTTTTACGGCAGAGAACCTGTGGCTGAAAATAGGTACTTTGACAGAAGATGGTTGGCTAAGCGTGTATTGCGTATTAGGATATTTATATATGTTTATGTACATTAGCGTGTTACAAGCGTAATAGTGTTTTTTGTTTTATTTTTATATTTAACCATAATTACCATTCATTAAAAGTTTTCATACGAAAGGCACCATTACAATACATTCCATGAAACAAAAATAAGAGTGAATAACAAAATAGATGATACAAGAAACTATAAAATTAAATCATTTAAAAGCTAATTAACCAACCAACATTCAACACAGTAAACTAAAAAGTGTATCAATACAACCATACATATACAAATAACCAACCAAATCACAAATGTTCCAAAATTCACCAAACACGTCACCAAATATTTCCCAAATGTTCCAAACATCACCAAATCACTAATCAACTTTTGAAACTAACAAAGTAGCTTCATTAAAATCATATTCAAATCTACACTTATCACCAATCTGTATTTCATTTTCCACCTTAAAATTTTTCCATTTTGGTAACCGATATCTGAATTTCAGGTCCGACAGTTCACCATGAAGTCTCATTTTTTTTACGACCTTCGGGATTGACCAAAGTGATTGGCATTCCATCATAGGCATCAATCTTGGTGGCAATGTGACGCGGAGGACGCTGTGAAAAGCAAATTTCAAGTATACTTGTAAATAAAAAAGAAATTTAAAAATTCAATTTACCAAATTCTTGAATCACGTACCACTCAGGGAAATCCTATTAAACATGTTAATTAAAGGACATTTGAATTTGGAAACAATCATTAAAAACCGAAATTAAAACTTACCAAGTAATGGACGTGTCGGTTTCTGACTGGAATACATATCATAGTACCGAATTGATCATTTACGTTTCTTTTGAAAGTAAACATATTCAACATAGATCTTGGTTTAATCTTAAAAACAACATATGTTCCAGCTTCTATGCAACATTCTCTGATTCATTCAGTCCAACCGGTTCCAAAATAAAAGTCATCAAGTACTTTGATTATAACAACAGAAAACGTTCTACCACTTTGATCGTAAATCAAACAACAGTCGTTATTCGATTTCATGTCAGCAAACATTGGTTGAACAGCTTTAGGAATGAGCTATAAGTAACAAAAAAAATGTTCTTAGAATGTATATGTTGCAAAACTGTAAAATGTTTCATAAAAAAAATTAACCAGATAACAATATTAACATACCATCCTACTCATGGAATCACTGTCGATATCTACTAGGAACTTAACTCCATTATTGAGACGTGGCATTTTTATGTTCTTACCAGGATAAGCGATGTCTACGAATTACAGTAAAGGGAAGTAGAAGTCGATTTAGGGTTTTGAAGTTAAAAGGGTTTTGAATTTTGGTTTTATTTATTTCTACACATTTAATTATCTATATATTTTGGTTTTTTGTTTTATAACTTTTTAAAAATAGTATAAAAACATTTACTTTTAGTTTTTTTTACTAACATTCCGGTATTAAATTTCGTTAAAAGAGGAGTTTGTTTAATAAATCGTATTTTTTAAATAAATTTAAAATTTTATCCATTATTGAAGTATTTTCTTAACCGTTAGTAAGATTTTCTAGTTAAGATTTACAACTTCGTAATAGAGAGGCTCATAACATTCTAGTGTTATCATTATCATATGTAGTTTTGTATCATTATCATCTTCTAGGTTATCATCATCACCATATGTGTTATGATGATGATCAACATCATAAAGTTATCATCGTTATCATGTATTATAGTGGTTATCATCATCATAATCATCGATCACCATCACCATCAAACGGCATCATCATCAAACGTGCGGGTAATCAACGTGGTCATTGTATAGGCTATCGTAGTCGGCGTTGATCATGCGGGTAACATATATCTCGCTATCAGTGTCGTCATCATCGTCACACATCTCCATCATCATCATCAGCCGATTGCCATGTACGGGGTGTAGTCAGCATCATATGGGTTATCATAAACAAAACGCCCAATATTAGCGATCACTGTCGGCACCATCTTATGAATTGTTGTCGTCATCAAACGACATCATCAGTCGTACATGCTACCATCAGTATGACCATCGTATACGTTACCATGGTCGTCGTCGATCATACGACTTACAGTCATTAAACATTGGTGTCACCATTATCATCAACATATATATGTGTGTGTATGTGTGTGCACGCGCCTATGTGGCGTATTGTCATATAGGTACATATAATTGGTCCTCATCATATATATGTGTGATCATCATCGTAGACGTCATGCTCTTCGTACGAGCTACAGTCGCCATCGTATGGGTTGGCGTAAGCAAACCGTATTTTAGCAGCATCAAAATTATAACCACCACCAACCCAGGTAGTTATATTAGTATTGTCTCGTCATAATTTGGCCAATCATCATGGTCATCATACGGGATAGCACCGTCATGTATTACATATCCGCAATCATACTACACACCACCGCCCACATTCGCCACAACGACCCCCAGCACCAACCACTAACCACACTCTACCACCACCCACCACCACCACCCACCACACCACCACCACCCACTAATATTATATATAAATATATATACATTTATTTATACCCATCCACCACCACCCACCACCCACCACCCACCCACCACCACCACCACCGACCTCCGCCACCCCCACCCACTGCCCACCACCCACCACCACACATCCGCCACCACGAACTACCGCACCTCCGCCACAGTCCACCGCCATCATGACCACCTGAACCCACCACCACCCACTAATATTATATATATATATATATATATATTTCTACTATACAATACTAATCGTACGATTAAAATTTAAAAGCACGCGCCTTCTTTTAAAAGGGTCAAATAACTAGCCTCGTAAGTCACTCATCTACTTCTGGAACGTAGATAAGTAAGTCAAAATTCCTAAAAACCGTCGACGATTCGTTTCTACTGTGAAGCACAAGCACAAGTACAAGCACGATAGGTCTCAGAACCCTAACTCGTCTACTTCTGGAACGGAACCAAAATGAAGAACCCTAACTCATCTACTTTTGGAACGGGACCAAGGACGAAGCAAAAGCACGATAGGTCTCAGAATGAAGATGGAACAGGTGTTACTTTATGATTTTTTAGCGTTTTAGGTTTACTTAATCTTAAAATGTAAGCATTTGTTTGAATCTTCTTATGTATTAATACGTTTGATAAGCGTGTTGTTGTTGTAATACATATCCTTGTTTTTTTAAATCTATGTATAATATTAAAGCATGTTATATGCTTATGATTAGCGTGTTATAGCTTTGGTATGAGAATTTATCATTGTGACGTTTTATAAAAGTTTTCTAGTTCCTTGTGATTCGTGTTGTTATCCCCTACCCCCCGTGTTTTATTGTATGTATGTGATTCAGTTGTTGAAAAAACCAAGACTGATAAAAGGAAGACTAAAAAAGTTGCTCCGGTGGGGAAAACAAAACATGTTGTGGAAGCAGACTCTGATTCAGACCTTGACACAAAAATCGACAGGTTGTTGTCAAAGCAGAAACAGGTGGAACACAGCACCTCTGGCCCGGACTTTCAGCGTCCGAAAAAGAGAGCCATTAAAGAAAAAAACAAGACTGATAAAAGAAAGACTAAAAAAGTTGCTCCGGTGGGGAAAACAAAACATGTTGTGGAAGCAGACTCTGATTCAGACCTTGACACAAAAATCGACAGGTTGTTGTCAAAGCGGGAACAGGTGGAACCCTGCACCTCTGGCCTGGACTTTCAGCGTCCGAAAAAGAGAGCCGTTAAAGAAAAGAAGCAGCCGAGAGGGGATAACCTTTTTTTGAATTTGTAGACAAAAAATTGATGAATAGGTGTGCACCTATTAATATTGTTGATGCAGTGAAGGCAATGACCATTGCCCAAAAAACTTGTGTAGAAGAAATGGGTTTCGGGTCAATGTTAAGACTTCAAGTAACCCAAACTCCTACAACTTTGGGATATTGGTTGCTCATGAACTATAATAACCGTTTAAATGAATTGAACATTGGGAGAGGTGTTATTAAGATAACACCACAAAAAGTACATGAAGTGTTGGGGATACCAATGGGTAGGATTCCTGTTTTAGGCAAGAGTAGACCAAGATTGGGGGAAGATGTTACTAAAGATTTGTTTAAATCTCAATTCCCGACAAATGCAAGAATAAGTATAAAGCATGTGAAAGACAAACTGGCCGCGGATCAAGGAGTTGGTGAACTGTTTAAGATTAATTTCCTTGTGGTGGTCAACACCTGTATAGGATTTGTGACAAAATCCACAACAGTCAATCAACGATTCATATACACAATTGATAAAACCTCCGATATTCCAAATATGGACTGGTGCAGCTATGTTATTGAAAACTTGAAGAATGGAGAGGTATCAACGTTCAATACAACGGTCTAATCACCTTCCTTGTGATGCTTTACATGCATGAATACCAGAAAAATTATGGTCCATTTGGGACTTCCGTCACAACGCCTGCAGTTAACTACATAACAACAACTACTCTTAATAAGATGGAAAAATACTTGGAGAATAATGGTCCTCCCTTAGAAGAAGATGCTACAGAGGTTGTTGCTGCTGCGACGTTTAGTGTTGACGGGAAAGGGATTGATGCGGCTGCTGCTGCTCCTGCTGCTGTGACCGTTAGTGCTGCCGGGAAGGGACTTGATGAGACTGCTGATGCTGCTGTTGCTGATACTGCTGCTGTGACAGTTAGTGCTGCCGGGAAGAGACTTGATGAGACTGCTGCTGCAGCTGCTGCTGCTACTGCTGCTGTGACGGTTAGTGCTGCCGGTAAGCCTGGAGTTGAAGAAAACACTGCAGCTGAGGAGAAACAAGAACATGGTATTAAACTTGTTATTTTCTTGTAAAAAACTCTCATATCTCTTATCTCTACATGCATTTTATGTAATACAACATTATATGTAATTAAAAAACAGATGGTCAAAGTGCATCTGAAACAGATAACGCCGATCAAACAGCTGAACAAGATTTGGATGATTATGTAAGCGATTATTCACCTTTAAGTTTGCAAATGCCTATCGTGCTTGTTGACTATTATTTAACTCTATTACAACTGGCTGGGATAAATTGAAAATGTTTTTGAATTAACCCAAACTATATTTTCTTTTTATAGTCTTGGAATAAGGCAATGGATAACAAGTTGAAGAAATTTAATAAAATTTGCTCTGAGATCAACGAGTTGGTCCGTCAAGGAAAGGATAGACATCCATCAAATGAGAATATCTTTGCTAGATGTTGTGAATGGGAAAACAGATTCACTAATAATGTGGTCCCTAAAACACAAGATTCAGATGTTGGTGTTGGTGGTCCAGTGGCTGCTCTAAAAGGTATTTGGGTTAAATTAATTATTAGTATAATTAAAACGCTCTTAAAACACTTATGTTGTTCTTTTAAACTTATTACATCTGTGTGATGCAGTTGATTCAGATGTTGTTGGTCCAGTGGCTGCTCAGAAAGGTATATCATATATGTACCAGCTTAATTATATACCAGCTTAATTATAATCACAGTTGAACATATTACATCTTTGGCTGTCGTAAAAAATGATGCAGGTGATACAGGTTAAGAAAACAATGGCTCGTGCGCAGATATTGATGAAGTTGTTAATACAGTGGTTGCGTGGGCAAAAGAGGGTATGTAATTATAAATAAAAACCAAAAGGGGTTGAAGGTATTTACTTATAGTTACAATTATTTTCAGTCAAATTTAATGTGAGTTGTTTTATGTTTAACAGTTGACACCGGATTGTCAACAAGTGATAGCCTCATTACACTGAACTCTACATATCTTCTGAGAGAGGTTGACGTATCCGCTAGTGTCACGGTAGATGAACAAATAATTTCAGAGTATATATTTTGTTGTCTTGGAGACATTTGGGAGGAGGTCTACAAGTCCACTCACACAGAATCGTTCAAGGTGGTCTTTGAAAGCTTCTGTCCTGGCATTTATATAGCCGCCAATGCAATGGATGCATTCAGTGAAGTAATGAACTATGAAGAAAAGAAAAAATCAGCAGCATCACCGTTCAGATTCTTTGCTTCAAGCAATGTGCTGGTACAAATTAATCTATTTTGTTTGTACTATTAGAAACGCTGAATAAACGCATTAATCATCTGCATTTTAATTAATATACAGACAAGTGACCATTATTCAGAGTCAAGGGGTTACACAGACAAAGAAAGACTGGATGTTTTTTCAGACAACATGACAAGAGAAATGGAAAGGAGTGGAATTCTATCACTCAAGGAGGTTGCTATAGTGCTCGTGCCAATTCTAAAACATGATCATTTCGTTGTGGTTACCTTCAATCTTCAAACAGGAGTGATAGACTTACTTGACAACAGTGCAAACCAAGAAATACCAACTGATGCAAAGTTTAAAAGCTTAGAAGACAAATCAAAAGCAATTAGAGAGAATTTTGAAGAAAGATACGGAAAGACTCCTGATATACTGGTAAACATATATACCTTTAACCCAAAAAACATACATACCTGTTACAAAAATTATCAAAATACTTAAATTGCTTTCTATTTTGTGTAGAGAAACGTCTTTTGCATGTATCTTAAAACAATCAAACACCCCATTACTCAACAAATCCAAGTAGCAACAATCAATAGATTGAAGATGACATGGAGAACAAAAAGTAATGGAATAGATTGTGGTATTTTTTTATGAGACACATTGAGAAATATGATGGGAAGAGACCATGGGGGTGTAATCTCCAAAATGAAGGCCCTGAACAACAAAGACAGCTAAAATGGTTGAGGTTAAAGTATTTGTGCAAAATCCTCCTCTCGGATATAAACCAACACATAAATACTCTTATCAAGAAAGCACTGCTATTCCATGAAAATGACGACACTTGTTTAACCGGAGAAGAGTTGATTGATGAACTTAAGAAACGGCAACAACAAATTTGAATGGTTTCAAAAGTGACTGCTATGTACTTTAAGATACTTGTTATGATATGGACTTCTGTTATCAGTTTGTAATGCACTTTAAGATAATAGTTATATGTTGAATCAAAGTTTTAACACAAACATAAAAATTTTATTATTTCCAAAACACACATATAAACACACCATCACAAACATACAAATTTTATTACTACTAATCTCTGAGTGACACACATAAAAACACACCATGAAACACCATCACATACTAATCTCTGAGTGACATAAGAAACTTCAACTTCAATTCCATTGAGAAATTCAGTTCAAGAATTGCCTTGCCCAAAAGTTTTGACTCGTCAAGCTCTCTCTGTCCTACATCAACCATAAACAAAACAGCAAGATCTCGGATACAACTAGAGGGCATCCGAGTAAGAACTTTTGTAATGAGATCCCTGGCATCCAAGCTGTTTCTAGTATTTACAAATTCTTCAGTAAGAGTTTCCCGGCAAGCTTTACCTACCTCGATTTGAGCCTCAATTCGCCTTCTGAGGGAAGCCTTGTAGGATCTGGATGATGATGATGATGATGACGAGCAATCCATTATTAACTAAAAAAATAATTTAAAATTATGTAGGTATATGAGTTTCACAAATGTGGTGTAGGTATATATAACCAAAATGCTCACAGACAAAACAAAAGGGTGTCCCAAGCTTGGGAAACGCACCGCACGAATAGTAACTGTAATAAAAAAACAAAAGGGTGTCCCACGCTTGGGAAATGCACCAAATTGTCTCATGTGTTTTAGTTTAATCTAGAGATTTCATGCATTTATATCACCTGTCAGAATTAATTGGTCACAATTATACGTCACCTGTCAAAAATGCCGGGAAAAATATTATGGTAATGATAGCCTACATTAAAGTTAAGCTATAACTTACTAGATCTTGCTATATCTTACTACAAATCAAACTTAACTACATTAAGTTTGGTTATTCAATCACACTAACAGTTTCAGAAAGATATACTCAAAATGAATTCTTCTGAGAAAACTTTGAAGGCCATAGTGAAAAAAACGATGGATTTTCAGAAAGAAAAAGACGACTCTTTGTGGAAGAAAGTCGAAGCGATTAGGGCTACACTCGCAGCCGAAAAAACAAACACCTTCCAATGTTGTGGGAAGACGACATTGAGTTTCGAGCAATGGTTGCTGATTATCAGCAACAACAGTCTGAATGCTACGACTCAGTGTGTGAGACCCTGTTTGACACCATAACTACGGTGTCAACCAACATGAGTTTTAAGGAGATAGGGGCGGAGACTATGGACAAGGCGGAGTGATGGTGATGTTAGCTTTGCTGGTCTTGGTTTTTTTGTGATGTATTGTAATTAATGGTACTTTTTGTATGGCATCTTTTGATGAATGGTAAATATATTATCTTAAAATGTTTTCTTAACATGTTTTATGTATTGTAATTAAGGGTACTTTTTGTGATGCATCTTTTGATGAATGGTAAATATGGATTAATGGTTCTCATCTTTCTTTGTTAAAAATGCGTGTAATCAATTACGTTAAAATATGTTATATAATTGTTCAAAAGAGTCTATTACGCTTGCAACCCGCTACTGTACAAAGACATATATAAATATCCCAAAAAGCTAATAAAAAGCATGTGTACAACAACTCCTTTCTAAACCCTCCTATATATATATATATATACTTATATATCTAGTTTTGTTTTCAATAAAAACTCCTTTTTCACCATGGAAGAAATATCACCGAGGACCACCACATCCAGTAACAGAAGCAATCGATCTCAGGTTTATTGTATTTGTGGTCAAGAAGCCATTCAAAGAACATCAAGCACCACCAAAAATCCAGGTCGGAGGTTCTAATTGTGCATCTCAGGTTAGTGAAATTGCAAATAAAGTTGGAATTCATCTACAATTGTTGACTATAAACCCTATATTTTTTTCAATTTAGGGCAAAAAATGTGATTTCTTTATATGGCCTGATTGTGTTTTGTCCACAAGATCTGATGTGTGCACAAGATGTACAGACATAATTCCTATCTTGATAAGGGCAAATAAGTCATTAGATGATCAACTTGCAAGGAGTGTAGCTTCAAGGATTGAATCAGAAAAAAAAGTGAAGATATTGTATTTTATTTGCTTCTTGTTGTTTTTAGGGCTTTTAATTAGTTTTTTAATTAAAAGCTAAGAAACTTTGTTACGATTTTAGACCAGCTATTATGATGTATTTTTATGTTTCTGAACGCATTTAAAGGCTTAATAAGTAGTTTAGTTTGAGTGTTTCCGTAGTTTAGTTTGAGTGTTTCAAAAATCACAGTGTATTTACTTCATTAAAAAGAGGTTATTATAATATTTCATTAAAAAGAGGTTATTATCAAAAATCAATAAAAATATGTCCCTCCTGAGTTTCGAACCCGCGATATTTGCAATCTATGTTTAATCACAAGCGCCTCAACCGTTTGAGCTACACCCTGAGAACGTAATAGAACCTCTTCTAATATTTATATAACAAAATTTAGAAGTTTAAAATTTTCATTTTTACCCGCCAATTAATCGATTTATCTTCTGGAAGACTCACAAATCAATTAGTATTGACCAAACCCTAATAAATGATCTGCTAGTGAATTTATTGAACTCTCATCAATCTCAATCCTACCAAACAGCTTCATTAATCTCAGGTGAGCAGCGAATATTTTTGCTTTTAGTCAGTTACATTTATTGGCGTTAATTAGTATATATATATCGTTGATGACACAGTTAATAAAAAAAATCCTTGGAATATGGATAAGTTTTGGATGTCAGTAGGCGACAGGTGTAGTACAACATATAGAGATGGTGTTAAGGCATTTCTACATTTTGCAGTTCGTAATTGCAAGGAGACATCACCACCAATTTCTGTTTCATGTCCATGTGTTCGGTGTTTGAACCATGTATCTCTTACTGTAGACGAGGTAGAACATCACTTGTACAGGTTTGGAATTGATAAGAATTATACTACTTGGATAAAACATGGAGAAGCCGACACCAACATTCCAACTAATTATGTTGATAGTACTGGGTTTGCCTGCACCTGCATTCCAACTAATTATGATAATAATACTGGGTTTGTTGACACCAACATTCTAACAGATGCCTATGAAACTGTAGAAATGGTAAATGCTACAAAAGACAATTTCAAAGGCGACAAGAAGTATCAACAGTTTCTACAACTACTTGTTGACGCTGAGAAGCCCCTATATAAAGGATGTCTTGACTTCACCAAGTTGTCTGCATTAGTACAACTACTCAAATTGAAGAGAAAGCACGGGGTATCTCATAAGTTCGTTGATGAACTTCTGAAATTGTTGAAAAAGATGCTACCTGCAGATAATGAAATGATAAATAATATGTATGATGGCAAAAGGATGATGAAGGCAATGGGCTCAGGATGCGAAAAGATACATGTGTGTATCAGTGACTGCATTATTTACTATAAGGATTACAAGGATTTGGAAGCATGTCCAGTTTGTAACAAGTCAAGGTGGAAGGTGGATGAAAAGACTAATAAAACTTACATAAACACGCCCGCTAAGATACTGTGGTACTTTCCCATTATTCCACGATTCAAGCGCCTCTTTCAATCAAAGACCACAACAGAGAATTTAACATGGCACGCCACGAGTACCAATAAACCCGGTGTTTTACGCCACCCATCAGATTCACCAGCATGGAAAGCCATAGATGATAGGTAATCTGATACCATCGGAAGCGATCGAAGAAATCTTCGTCTAGGGATTTGCACTGATGGGGTCGACGTACATAGAGGCAACATAAACCACAGTGCCTGGCCTGTTTTAGCAGTCATTTACAACCTTCCACCTTGGATGTGTATAAAAAGAAAATTCATCATGCTTTCCTTATTAATATCCGGAGTGCCAGGAAACAATATTGATGTGTTTTTACAGCCTTTAATTGACGATCTAGCATCTTTATTTGAGGTCAGGGAGCCAACATATGATGCATATAAACAAGAAATGTTTACACTACGTGCAGTTGTGTTATGGACGATTAATGATTACCCTGCTCTTGGTACACTATGTGGTTGCCCTTACAGTGGATTCAAAGGTGTGTGGTGTGTCGGGACGACACTCAGTGTGTTCGACTTTATCACACAAAGAAGCAGAGTTATGCTGCACACAGAAGGTATTTATCACATGACCACCCTTTCAGAAAAAAAACAAAGACGTTCAACGGAAAAGAGAAGATGAGAACCGCTAAAGAGCCTATGACAGGGGAAGAGATATACGACGAGGTCAAAAACATTAACAATGAATGGGGAAAGGGATCTGAATCCCTAAGTGGGAGTAAGAGGAAAAGGGATAACACAACGTCGCACCAATATTGGAAGAAGTTCAACATGTGGTACCAACGACTCAGCTATTGGAAGTATTTACCTGTCCAACATTGTATTGATTTGATGCATGTTGAAAAGAATGTGGCAGAAAGTCTTGTCGGGATGTTGCTGAACATTCCCAGTAGGACAAAAGACGGATTGGCAGCTAGAAAGGATTTGGAGTTTTTAGGGATTAAAAAGGAGTTGCAACCGAAAGCAAAAGGCAACAATACAGAACTGCCTGCAGCATGCTTCACATTATTCTTTCAGCCAGATGATCTTTTACGAGATCGATCGGCAACGAAGGGCTGTGGCGCGTGAGCGGTTTACTATGTATCCTCGATTTCTACAGATGATTTTCAATCATGTGGCTCCGACGCTGCCTCAACGACGCCCTATTCGATACGTAGAAAGTGTGACAAAACGTATCTTTGCACAGTGTCGCACGTCCAGCGCACGAAGCAAGCCTGAGCTGCGTCCCAGGCATACTCCGCTCTTTGGGTATCTTATAAACCCGGAGTATGTGCCTGCAGCAGGGGACGAGTTCAGAGACCCAAGACCACAACAGGCGGCAGCACCCCAGGCTGTATCAGCTGCGCCTGCTGTATCTGCTGCTGTGTCAGCTGCAGATATTGATCTTGATGACATGTTGGGAGGCCATGGAATGTTTGATATGGACAGAGTTGATCCACAAGAGAATATTCAAGTCTCGGGTCCACAGGCAGATTTTGATGATGTGATGGAAGAGGCTAGAAGGATGATGGTTACGCATGAGAGAACAGTTGGTAAACAAAAGCGAATTGTTGATGACGACGACGAGGAAGATGATGAAGAAGAAGCTGTACAGTTGGTAAGAAAACGTTCACGAAGAGAAACGACAGGTATGGGTGAAGGAGCTGGAGAGACTTCACGGTTGGTACGCTTTGCTCCACCTGCCCTATCTGGTATGTCGTTTGTTCCTACCTTTGTGCAGGTATCGAGTACAAGCGCTACGGTTGTTCCCGTAGTGGCTACATCTTCGGCTGACATTCCACCGATCACGGCTGTCCAGACGTCAACTCCAGCAATTGTGTTTCTACCACCTCAAACGCATACTCCATCGGTGGTAGTAGCACGATTTGTCGAGTCTATGGTCACGACTACTGCAGGGTTATCGGGTACGGTGCCACCTGCGGACACGCCCAGTTCAGACTCGGAACGTATAGCTTCACTAGAGCGGATTGTAGCTGAGCAGTCAAAGACTATACAAAGCCTAGTGGAAGCAAATCAACTGCAGGCATCCCTCCTGGCTGAGCACGGGAAAATCATAGATGCCTTGAAAGCGTTCTTGGCATCTCAGGGGGAGATGAGCTGTAGAGGAGATGAACTGAGGACCAAAAGAAGAGAAGACCGAGACGATGATCCCAATGCACCGGAAGGTGCAGGTGGTGAGTTGCCAAGAACTACTATAGCTCTTGGGGCTTCCACAGCTGAGGGGGAGTCTGCATCTGGTGATGATGTGGTTGTGGTTGGTGATGATGATGTTGAAGATGTTGATGATATGATTTATGCACTAAAAGAGATAGACGAGATGTTAGAGGATGATGAGTTGATAAATGAAGATGATGTTCTGCCAATCGATGAGATTGAAAAGATTGGTGCAGAAATTGTGGTAGAGAATGTGATAGAAGAAGGGGAGATTGTTGAAGAAAATGTAGAGCATGAGATCCCGGTGGTTGAACAGTCGACTATATGTGAAGATGCTGCAGTTGACAACACTGAGTGGGAAGATCAGCCAAAATGGAAGGAAGGCTGCGCTCAGTGGTTTGTAAAGACAAAGAAGCCACCAGTACCTACGATGTTCAAAAAGTCGTATAATATAAAGGGATATGCAGAATCAAAGAAGGGAATCATATTCTGGTTGTACGATGAAGAGTTGAAGTTATTTGTGATCAAACGGTACGACGGCATTCAGTACTTCAAGAAGATGTTGAGATCCCTGAATACCTTACCGGAGTGTGAGGTGAAAGACTTAACAAGACTGGGGCTGATAAACAGAAGCGATGATAACATGGCAAGAGTAATTGGGAAAATTGTTTGGAAGGAGGCCATTAAAGATAAAAAGTTTGAACTTCTGAAGCCTCAGAAAGGGAAGTTAGTAGAAGACAAAGAAAGAGGGATGCGGGCAGATGGCAAACCATGGATGGTTATGAAGTATAAACCAGTCCTTCATTTAAAAGAAGTGCCGATGAAGGTGATGCCCAAGAACTTCTTGAAAGACTTGAAGTGGTGGTACGTGGATTGTGAAACTGTTGAAGCGGTCATGGAGGATGAAGATGAGCAAGAGATCATGAGAGTGTATGATCCTATGCACTTGGTCAATCTGTCTCAAGCTGACTTGCAGGTACTACACGCAAAGAAGATTTTCTACATTCCTGCTTGGAAAGAGGAAGCTAAGAAGTACCAGAAGTTGGTTTCTGTATGTGTTAGACAGGGAGTGCATGCTTGAAGAGATGAAGAGAGAAGACGAAAGATTACAAGACACAAGCGTTGAAGATCAAGATATGAAGCTACTGCCAAGGGGGGGTCTGTTGGTACATAAATGTCAGTAGTTCATAGTCTAGCGTTTGTAATCGAGTCTGTAATGTAATTATGTTTAAGTTTATGATTTTGTATGTAAGCGAAGTTGTCAACAAGTTCGCTTAGGCGAACTTGTTGAACAAGCGAAGTTGTCGACAAGTTCGCCTAGGCGAACTTGTTCAACGAGCGAAGTTATAGACAACTTCGCCTGAGGCGAAGTTGTCGTTTATTTAAACAGTTTACGGGTTAACTGTTCAGTTGTTGATAAGTTGGTCAGTTAGTGTTTTGATTGTTCACGTGTAATCCAGTAGTTCAGTGAACGAGTCGAGAGTCTGTAATAGACGTGTTTCAGGTTATAATACATAACGTGTTCGTTTGTATCGCGTGTGTTTGTTATTAGTATTCTACGCTCGTATCTACCCACGCAGGGATTTCGCACCTGCGTAGATAGCGATATCCCGTGTATGATCCGTCCAGGAACCTACACTAACTCTAATTAAACAAATACGTATCGGATTATATGATTGATAATTTCTTGTTAAATTGGGTTCTTTTGTCTGTCTGTTTATTTATTATACCATATATTCAACCAACACACCAGCGCGCATGGCTGGTGTGTGTTCGTGTAAGATGTTGTCTGGCTGGGAGAGCGGGTTCGAGCCACCCCCAACCCAGTTTGGGTTTATTTTTTTGTATTACATCTCTTTAACAATGATATTAACATATTTTAAGCATTTAAATTCTAGTATCAATATTACATAAAATAATAAATCAATATTTTTGCAAAACTAGCAATATAGAGTTTTTATTTCTTTTCAACTAATCAGTTACAAGTATATATATATGTGTGTGTGTATTTTAAGTATTTACTAATAATAAGTAAACATTATTTAAAAAAAACCCGAAACCATTATTTATGTTTCTCGTCGTTGAAAAGTCTTTATAAATTTGCTTATATGATTTTATATATATTTTTCTCTAAACAAAAATTGGAGACAATGTATTTTATACGCATTAATTATATTTATAAAGTTGGATTTTCAGTAAATACTTCAAGATGTATATTGTATGAAAACAAATATATATTTTAACGTTTGTACTAAGTTATTTAATATATTACAAGTTATAATTATTATATAGTTGTAATACTTATTTCAACCTTTATTTATTTAATATTTATATAAGTGTATTATATCTCATGTTTTATTTATAAATTGTATATTACTAGTATTTATAAATATTTAAGCTAATAATCTTGTGAATTCATAATAACTAATAATATTGATTAATAATAACCACAGAAACCCATCAATCAATTTATAAACATCATAATCCCAAATATAACTCAAATCACATGGAAACTTTAATTCTTTATACGTGTTATCTCGTTTGATAATAACTCACAATATTAAATTATTTAACTAGGAATTATTGACGGTATATCCCGAAGGATTTATTTTTCTCACACCATCACTTAATTTTCGTTCATCCGATCAGGTGAGTACCACATTCCCCCATTTTACTTCTTTTTTCACGTTTTGGGGACATATGCGTAAATTATATTTGTTATATATACTTATACTAAAAAACTGCAACTTTGTCATATGTGTTAACAACTTATACCTTACTTGTTTATGTGCTTATTTACTTTATATGCTTCCGCATTCGGAGAGGTCCAACATAATCTCAGTCTAGTATGATCATATGACAGTCGTTAGCCTTTGTGTTTCTCGACATCTCAGTTATATTTGCTCATTTGGTTAATTTGCTATTCTCATATGACTTGGTGCACTACTTATTTTTATACTATACTATATGTTCATTTAAACTGGTGTGTTGCTCACTCAACCTTGTGTTGACAAATTTATTTGTATATTCAACGCATATGTAGGTTATCGTGTGACATGATTATCAAGATTGTTTGAAGCAACTTAGAATGCATGTTAGAGAGGAAGATACAAGAATTAATTTTTGAATGTTTATTTTACTTGTTTACTTATGAGTTTGATGTACTTGACTATTTAATAAAATTTAATAGATATTGACACTTTTAATATTGCATATAGTAACCTTTGAAAAGCTGTGAGCAATTAGTTCACGCCCCGGAATTTCCACCGTAGGTTGTGGTGTGACAACCACAATAAGAATGCCGCCTTCAACGCCTAAACTACAAACCACCACAAACAAGCAACACCACTCAAACCCTTGGCATGAAGATGGCAGGTTGCCTCAACAACAAGAAAACCCATGCAACATGAACAAGTTATGCTGGTTAAAGTAAACAAGAGACGCAAGTGGCGACCACCGTGGCGGCCTTTTCAGACCGTCCACCACTTCTTGAACAATGATGAAGCACCTACTACCAACAAACGACGTGAATGGCGACAACCATGGCGCATCGTTTGACACCGCACCGAACACAATTGGAAGTGTCGAATGGCGACCACTGTGGGAAGCGATTTCGTTCTTGAGGACAATGCCATTTTTTAGTGTGGGAGTATTGATATGTGTATAAGTTAGGCATGAACTAGACGCGTTTATTATTATCAAGGTGTTTTATTTGTTTTGTTAATAAGTCATGTTAGTGGTTAGTTTATTACGTCAGTGGGTGTATGCATTAGAGCCATGCTCTCCTAATTAGTTGCATCTGCACCTTTAATGGTTTGCATCTTTGTATGCTTATTTAAAGGCTTTATCATTGAGTATTGAAGTAAGAAGGAAATTGAAGTAAAATTATGTCTTGTTCTCTCTATTTATTTGGAGTCTAACCCGCTCAACGGGTCTATCTATCAGGAGATTAGCTATCTCGAATTGGCTTACTATCAGGTATCATGGTAGGGTTTACAAAGTATGTGGTGGAATGTGTTATAACATTATTAATATAATAAATGATATAAAAAACTAAATTTAGTTTTTTGGGTATTCGGATATCCGAAATATCCAAAAAATTTAAGAATCACTATCTGAATCCGAATCCGAAAATTCGGAAATCTGAGTTTCGGATATCCATATTTTCCAATAGTTCGGAATTAGAATTTTTTGAACACCCCTAGCTCTGATACGAATTGTTGGCCCAGACGGAACAAATAATTACATCAAACAAACAAACACAAGATATTGGGATGACAACTCTCAACTCTTTTCATATAATCAAACGAACTTAACAAACTTATAAGGAGAAGAGACTCCTTTGACAAACAAAAAAATAATAACCTAGACCAGTATTTATAGTTTTACTAAACTTGCTCTCCAAGCCAATTATTAAACTTCCTCTCCAAGACGAAACATTTCCTAAAGCTATTATAATTCATTTAACTAAAATAAAACATAATAAAATTAACCCTTAACTTTACTAATAATTCAATAGTAACCTTAAGACAAAAGGTCACAAGTGGGTATCGCAAATTACAAGGAATTTTGGGTCGCGAACAACAAAAGAGAAGGAATTATCACACGTTTATTCAATTAGCGAGCGTTGGGCATTAATATCTCCGGCAATCTTGCCCAACATCAAAGAACCAATCATATCAAGCTGGAAATCCTCTGTGTTCGTAATCGAAAAGGTTCAGACAGGTCACGTTCGGGTACTTCATGTCCCCAGTCCCCTTGTTACGGTATGCAGATATCTTCACAAAAGAAACCGCACATACCAAAAAGTGATCAAAATATAGTGCACATATGCTTATGTGTTCCTTTCTAATACACGTAATCTTGGTTAACAAGGAAACAACACATACGAAAGGCAAACACTTTCATGCATACAATCCCAATATTAACATATAGTACACATAAGCTTGTTGAACCTTCAATCAACATTCGAAGATAATCAATAGTGATGAACGTAAACATCATACTCTAAGGTTGCATCACCACTGCTAGCATTGTAAAAATGAGTCTTTGTGAGTAGGTAACCACGGGCAAATCGGAAATGCCCGGTGCCTCCCAGGATTGGCATCTCTCTAACTGGCAGATTCGCTTCATTCCTCCCTAACACACTCAACTACTGCCATTGTATTTATCATTTGTAAAAATAAAATTTACTACAAATAAAAACCCAGTCACACTTAAATCAGAAGATGCAAAAATTCCTTGTGCTTTTCCCAAGAGTTTGGAAGTTAACTCCGGACCAGTCGTCAATGGGTCATCGATTATGAATGTCGACCCAAAACTAGTTTTGGAGGTGTTGGTTATGGCGACGTCAGCCACCCGAGGATGAGAGCCACTCATTATGTCATGAGAGTAGAAGTGAAGGTGAGTTAGTTTTTCTTTCTTTACACCAAATGATTGTGCTTGCAAGAAAAGTGCAAATAAGAAAATGATAACAATGTTATATGCTTGTTTCTCGAAAATTTGGGCCATGATGGAGAGAAAGGAAGAGGAGAAAGACTGAATGGTGTTTCCTCTTTATAAAGAGATCTATGTAGGTTTTGAATGAATTGCAACAAACTTGTTAATTTAACATGTTAATGTTCATAAATAAAATAATAAATATACCAACGTGTTATGCTCAAGAGATGTCTTATGGGATGTGCTTAGACGTGTCGGGATCTCAGCCAAGAAAGAGGCACCTGTTAACTTTTTGACTGATCCACGAGAGGGAAGATCTACCCTGCGTCCTGCGGATGTTCTTGTGTTTGGCTGGGAGGGGGTAAGCATGCGCGTGTTGACCTCACTAGGGTGTCCCCGTTGGTGGGGCTGAGAGACAGTGGCTTCGTACCAGGAGAGGCGGTTTTGAGAACGGGGTCTAGGAAGGTTGCTAAGCATGAGATATCGTGTTTGGAGAATCAGCACGTGTTCATTCCATTTGCCTTCGACACTTTTGGATCCCTAGCTCCCGAGGCGGTTCGCTTCTTGGAGCGGGTGCAGAAGGTGGTCCACGGTGACTCGCAGAGCCCGATGAACCAAGGATTTATATTTAGTAGAATAGGTTTTGCGATTCAAAAGGGTATAGCTGCGCAGCTTGTTGCTCGCTTACCCATTATCTAGATATAGCTCGGTTTGTGTTATATATAAAAAGAAATTAAATAAAAAAAAATTAAAACAATTCATCTAAGTATAGTCAACTTCTGTCATTTAAGTGAATGAATAATTGTGACCATTTCGTTACTAACTATTATAAGATTCCTTTTATTTAAGGTCGCAGCAATCATGTGAAATATTTTTAATACATGCAACGCTGGCATTAACAGGTTATGTGTATTTTCTTAGTGTAATCGTATACACGTACATATTTCATGTGGGACTCAGAAAGTAACAACTTGATTGTGATACGAATAACTTTCGCACTTATAAATTAAAATTATTTTAACGACGGCTGGTGCTTCCCTCACATTTTAGGTCAAGTATTGGTGTATTGGCCCGAAACTCAGTTGCAAGTGGAGTACGTATGTCCAACGGGGTGAAGATACAGTTCACAAAGCCAGGGATGAGACAAGAAATTATACCGCTGAATCTTTAAATAGAAAAAATTAACTTCTGTTTTTACAATATAAATGAAACTATTTTTATACACCAACATATAAAACTTTATTATACTCTTCTATAACTGTTACAACAAGTATAAAGTTAGGAGATGGCATGGACACTCTAGGGTCAGATTTGTTAACTTCTAGCTATTGATCTGTTCTTCATATAAGTAATAGAAAACATGATAAATATTAAACCTATAAACCTGTTACAGCATGAATAGTAGTAACCGCAACAGAGAATGATGTACACGACATGGTTGTCAGGTTGGTCAAGTTCCCCTTTAGGATGTATAGTTAAGGATGGTGTTACGGTTCTTGAGAGGAACCCGGTTTATGAGAGCTGAGGCACACAAAATGGTATGTGTGTGAGATTAAGTTTTGATGTTAATATTTATCTCTATTTATATACACCCAAGAGGAAACCCTTTATTAGCTAGTAAGAGTAATATGGCTCATCAATAATTACCAAACTAATATATAATAAGGTATAATTAATATTTTGATCTATTATAATATAAATGATTATAATGGCCATATATAAATATATATAATTATATATTTAATCTTACATTCTCCCACTTGGCAGAATAATTATTTATTATGGGTATTAGATAATCTTAATAAAGAGTTAACACTCATTTTAGTTTTAAACTTAAACTGGAGCAGAGAAATACAGTTATTGAATTGAACATCAGCTCAAAACCCCCATTAATCATACTGCAGTCATTATTTAAAACCTAAGTAGTTATAAACAAAATTTTCAAGTAAGCCCTTCAGAACGTTTGATTCGTATATTAATTCGTGTATATGTCATTATGCATGCTAAACATATTAAGAGACATACAAAATCTAAACTGATGAGGAAATTTAATAGTTAATCATTCATACTACGATATGCAGTTGTACGCGGTCATCAATAAACCCCTCATGATTATAAGCGCTTTCATAATACTTATGGGTAATAGACCTTTAGTTATAGGATCCTTAAGCATATCATTATGTATTCGATATGAAAATTTAGATTCCTCAATTCGTTCATAAACGAATAATTAATTTCATATCAAAATTTAATGCAGCACCTCTCAAACTGTAATTGTTTGAGAAAACATGGTAGCTGACTTTATCACAATAAGTCTTCAATATATATTTTATATGGAGTTTAATAAAACTTATAAGTCCACTAATAAATGTTCAACAACATTTATTGACAACAACGTTGTAATTAATCAACATATTATGTCGTTATGACTTAGGTCGTTGTTATCAGTTCATTATGACTCCCGTGAGATAGATTTGTCTAATGGCATAAGAATATATCCTAAAAATTACATTTTCTTATCTCTGAATATGACAAAGTTTAGAGTAATTTACCGGTTTGAATTCTCACTTCTTATTTTAAATTAAGTCTTTCGTTTCTTTTAAAGATATCTTAGTACTCTTTTGGATGCTTCACATTAATCTAGCCATATCTAATGTGTTGTAATTTTGAGTAATATCTAAACGAGTATAGACTTGAACTTATATAAGGCTTCTACTTAATGAAGCATAAGGAAATAATCTGTGTGTTCCTATTATCCTATAAAGTAAAGCAGTATTATTTGTTACATGTGTAAGGTATATCTCTGAGATCTATAATATCAAAGTGTGTGAACAATGTTTTGACTTATGTAACATATACTCATCTATATAAGGACAAGTTTGATTTTAGTTGCTCCCACTCATCTTGAGCTGGTACATTAATCCACTTGGTTTTTGATGAAAATATTTGTATAAAGATTTCATCACGTTTTGATGTTTGCATTAACCTATATATGGATTTTATTGACTTATAGACTAAATGTTCTTTGACCTTCAGTTTATACTTTTAGGTTGTTTTATGAATATATAAATAACAAAGCCGATTGTTAGGGAAAGTTGTTTTAATGTTCATTTAATGTAGCTCTTAACTATTATAGCTACTAGAACAATAATGATATTTAAAGAAATCTTTTGTAATATATGTAAGAAGATTCTTTGATATTGGTTTCTCTTTAAATATAACCTTTAAATCAATCGTGCTTCTTAATGTCTTAACTTCTTTTATTGGGATTTAGTTTAGTTATGAACACTCTTAGGTGATTCAACCAAATCTCAAATGTTATTTTGACTTATGGAGTCAATTTTGCTGATAATAGCTTTATTCCATTCAGAAGATTAATTGATTTAATGGTTTAATTATAAGGGGTAGGATCATTAAACTTTCCAACATCCATTTTAACTTTAGTTAGGGAGGTTACATAATCATCAATGTCAGTAGGTTTTATAACCTAGATGGCCTCCTAAGTTGATTATTGGGTAATTTTAAAAGTCTCAGTTTTATGGATTAGCTCTTAGTTAGGTTTCTATCATTTTCAGGATTCTAAGTGTGTAAGAGTTGGTGCAGTATGGTGTACAAGAGGTGTAACTGGAGTTAAATTTGGAGTAAAATTTATGACTCACTTCCCCCCGCCTCTTGTACTTATAACAAGTCATTACAAGGACTTTTACTGCTCCCACTAACCTTAGATACCCTTAGGAAATTAGCATACTTAGGGTCAATATTTAAAGACCAATAGATTCTAACAGAGAAACAAGTTAATAATATAAGTTGTTATAGTTTATCTTGCTGAGGAATAACTTAGTAAGAAATCTGAGTTTGCCCACGTTTAAGCAACAATGAAACTTTTGTAAGATTAGTAGCAAATTCTAAAGAGATAAGTTTTAACTGAATAATGTTGTGAGAGAGCAGTGTCTTGTACAAGAGGTGTAATTGATATATTATCAAGTTTTCACTCCACCACCTCTTGCTAATCCTGTAAATTATGATTGAGACACTTAAGGCTCCCACTAATCTTTAATATCTATAGAAAAACTACATAAGGAGTTTCAATGATGTACGTGATGTGGGAATTTCTCATATATATGTTAGACTTGATTTGATTTCATTAACGCCCAGATGTCTTAATAAACTTAAGGACATATTTAGAAGAAATCGTATTATGTATATATGAATGGATATCTTTTAAACCACGGACCATAGAAGTCAGATTAGATACAAGTAAATAGCTTTTTAAATGATAAAAGAATTATGTCTGAATATTCCATTTTGAATAAGTTCCACCAATGTCAGTAAAATATAACTTATGGTGTACCCATACTTATTCCTTAAGCCAAGTAATGTTTAGGGCATCTAACACATGATTAAAATCACTAAGAATGATATTAGATGAAATTCACCCTCATCAACCATGTCATGATTTCTCATGAAATTTGGTTTTAATGGATGAATTTTATAAGTCTCATTTGTCTTTTGCTAAATTCTTATTTGCATGATAACAAAAGTTATGAAAGTATATAACATCTAATTCTATTCTATAGATGTTTCTATTTAGATATTGATAACAAATAAAATGAGAGTTTAAGGTAAAAGTGACTTTATGTTGGCTATGCAAACCTCATAACTGTCATAATGTAGCTTAAGTATTGATACTAAATTCGGATTAATCTCTAGAATATTTAAAGTATCATAAAGCGTAATTAAAAAACAATTTATCATGGTTCTAATAACTTTAACATCTAATCCGTCACTGACACTCGTGTTAGTTATTTGTTGATTTCAGGTAAACATATAGAACTAGACACAACCAATCATGTGTTAATGGGAATATTATGATTAGCATACTTTAATATCATTTATACAACTATCAATTTAGCCAGTTGTTCTTTTGAATTATGGATATTCTTGTAATGCTTATGCCTAATCTAATGACATATATTTACAATAAGACTTCTCCTTAGCGAACTTAAAGCTGGAAGTAATACTTGTATTTTGTCTATGAACCTTAGAATTATCCTCTTTTAAGTTTTAGTGGTGTGAGTTGAATAACATCTTATTTCCAGTACCAGACATTTCTTTTTTTGTACATATGTTGCTAATCAACACATTCATTTTCCTTTGTTACTTTTTAGTGTTATAGTTGATTCTTAAGGCACCAAATTGTACTATTGAAAATTTTAGTATGTAATGTACTATAAAATTGTACTTATTTTCATGTGTTAACCCTTAATTTTATGGTTCATGGTATTGTACATTATGATGTATACAGGGATACCATTTAACCATATATTTAGAATTTAGAAGGAATGCATGCATCTTATGAGTTATTTTAATTAGTTTTAGGAAAAAGTAAATCAAGAATAACTCTAGTGATAGTATTTATTTATAAAAGTTCCTGATTATCATTATCGTAAGAGACATTATGATTGACTCATTCTATTTTTATGCTCCAGTTTTCAATAGAATGATTGTTATTATAAAGAGCAGTAGGATAGTCATATCATGTCTTAATGGATAATTAAAACTGAGAAGAGCTAAATGCTATTAAAACTCTTTATGAGACAAAATTCAATTGTGTTTTGAGATTAGAGTAGATGATTTGGATGAGATCGTTATTTATAGAATAATGTTATAGTGAGTATTATTATGAGATATTAAAATAATACAGATTAAAATTTATGATCATTAGATTAATGAAGGATCATTTCCTTCATTAATTTGAGGATCATTATATTTTATTGAAGATGTGGTTTGTCTATTATTAACATCAAACTAATAAACTATAATTTAAAGTTCTACTTAAACAAAAAATAAATCACCTTTGGGCATAATTAAAATTTATTGAAGTATGTGTGCAAAACAATTGTAACACATCACCTTTGGGCAGAAGTGAAACACCTATTTTAATTATGCACATGCTAGTTTTGCTAGATAAAAATGTAACACGTCACCTTTGGGTAGAAGTGAGACATTTGTATCATGTTATGCAAAACTAACAAAGGCTTTCAGTTAGATTTGAATGATATGGTAAATGTAACACATCACCTTTAGGCAGAAGTGATACATCAAAAGTTCATTCAAGTTAAGCCTTTTTAGTTTTGTAAAAAACTTTATAAGATTTAATTGTTTAGAAAACATTTAATTGTGAAAAAATATGGGAAAGTTATAGTTCTCGGGAAATTTTAGTGAGCCGGACTTTAGTGGGTTTTCCGGAAACCGAGTTATTTTAACCCGTGAACATGTTAAGCCCATAATCCCATAAACTAGGGCTGTTCACGAGCCGAGCCGAACCGAGCGAAGGGTTGCTTGTTGCTTGGCTCGTTTACAACCGAACCAAGCTGCTGAAATTCGAACCGAGCGAAAACCGAAACGAGCCAAAATCGAATCGAGCATTTTTCGATCGAATATCGAGCGATTTCGAGCATTATTTATTTCTTTTTCACTTTAAAAAATTCAATAAGAAACAAATTTAAATGTTGTAAATAATATAGTTTATAAATAAAGTAGTAGTTTTTAGAAAAATATGTAATATATTGTAAATTTTTATTATAAATAAGTTTAGGGTGAGATATAATGATCATGTAAACAAACTTTTAGTATTCTAAAAACTTGAATCGAACAAATAAAACTATAAAATTGACGGAATATGAAAAATTTTAATGGATAAAAATAATTGTAAACTTATATTTTTTATGTGTTTTGTCTATATATTTATATATTTGTTCATATATAATTATATATAAAATAAATTGAAAATATTCGAGCCGAGCCGAACCGAGCAGACCCTTGCTCGTTGCTTGGCTCGTTTAAACCGAACCGAGCAGAGCGGCTCGTTTTCAATCGAGCGAAAAAATGAGCGAGCATTTTCCTAGCAATTTTCGAGCGAGCGGCGAACGAGTTCGAGCGTTGAGCGGTTTGGACGGCCCTACCATAAACCGTTAAATGATAAGTTTTGGTTCGAATTTTAAGGGATTGTGTTTTTATATCCAAGATTTAGTTATTTTCGAAAATATTATTTATTAATTATTCATATTTCGAAATAATTTGGAGATAAAGTTTAGTAAATAATTTAGGAAAAATATTAAATATCTTTATTTGAGAATTAAAACATTAAATATATTTTAGAGGTTTACGTCATCCAGCAGATCAAAAGATTCCTTTTGAATATTGTTATGATATGAGGTATTATTTTGCAATGCTTAAACATTAAAATATATATTTTTTATGCTATTGTATTGAAACTACGAGTTTCAATCTGATGCAAATACAAGTTATTATGATGATAAGCTTAACAATGAAAGGGGATGGTCAACTTGTTTTTTCTTCGATCCCGTCATTAGATTTAAGAATAATGAAACCAGAAAAAAATAGGGTTTATCAAGTTTTAGTCGGTGTCATCTGATTAAGATCCAGATTTATGGAAAACACAAAGAACTGATTAATCAACATCGCTCTGATGTCACATGTTGATAAGTTGATCATGTAAGTAATAGAAAACATGATAAATATTACTATGAACCTGTTACAGCATGGATAGTAGTAACCGAACAGGGAAAGATGCGGACGACATGGTTGTCAGCTTGGTCAACACAATGGTAAATACATATAATACAATGACGTGAAACGCAAAACACAATGAAATCTACATATTACACAATGACTTAAACGTAATACATTGAACATAATACTATTTTTCTCAACTTAAGTGAACGTTGAGCACAATAACTAAAACAAATTGATAAGTAGAAAAACAAATGTTGAGCACAAAGACACATTGAAGTAATCTTTGTTTTAATTTTTATGTTTAATATGAGTATCAATAGAAAAACACAATGACTAATAAAACAATGCATAGAAAAACTTAATTAAAAAACATAATGATAGCCAAATAACACAATAATAAAAAAACTCACTAAGTTTTTTTTGTATATAACAATATGATATACATATTAAAGATAAAAAAACGTTATTATAGTAAAAAAATTTCTAAAAAAATGTCATATGAAAAAGTTATAAAATTTTAAAATGATGGATGAATTGACATGTGTCTTGCATGTGAAGAGAGAAAATTATCATAAGTGGGTTATTATCTTCATGTCATTCTCATCTATTTTTATTTTTAAATTAATCTTCACCATCCAAATTTAAGACCAATGGATTATATTTCTTTTCACTAATCTCATTTTTATTATACTTTGTATTTTAACTTTACGCTAATTAATATATAGTGTATATATTTTTTTGAAAGTTGGCATCTTTCATAAGTTAGAAAATTGTGTTCGATTCGCTTTTTTTTCCGTTCTCGTTGATCACGTCGCATAAGTTCAATGCCAATCAGGTGTCATATATGTAATGGAGAATTCCCAAAATAGTCCTCTAGAAAAGAGAGAAATCCTAAATAGTCCAAAACATTTTCCCTTCCCAAAATAGTCCTTGCAAATCTATCTCCAACGTGAAATTGGTATTCGTGACGTGAGATTTGGTTGACCAGTCATAGAATGACACGTGTAAAGTTAACGATAAAGTTTAATCAAAATCTGTCTCGGCCGATATTATTGTAGTCAAAATAGTCTTCTGAAAAACCATTATTTTGGAATGAAAGTTGTCCGTCATGTGAGGTTTTAAACTCATCGGTTTCCGCGGTATTTTGAAATTGATCGCGTCCGATGCATTTCATTTGAATTTCGTCTTTTTTGCATAAAAGACGTTTAGTCAGAAAAGATAGATTTTGTTACAAAGTATTTATATTCGATAGTTTTTTGATGAAATTAATTTGTTTTGGCCTAAAAAGAATATATGTTAGAAAAAGATAAGTTTTGATATGAAACTCATGTTTTTTTGAGTTGAAATTAAAGTTGTCAAATCCGATGAGTTTTGATATGAAACTCATATTTTTCGATGGTTTTAATATGAAAGTTATCCTTTTTGTGTGAATTGGGCCCACGTTGTAAGATCCTATGACTTTTTACAAATATATTGAACCCGATGGTTTTTTGAATAAAAACATTTTTTCCGGCATATTGGGGCCCACGTTGTCAGTTCCGATGAGTTTTATTTGAAGAATATTGGATCCGATGCTGTTTAACTTAAAGCTATGGCCAGCGGTGTGTTTGGTGAGTAAATCATGTATGTCGATAAGTTTTATGAGAAACTAGTTTGGATGACCCAGGTTACAATGCATTTGTACTATACGACGAAGTTTTTCAAAAAATTGTTGTCAAAGACAGATTTGACCATAAATTGTATGTATCCTTTAAAATTAGTTATACAAATATAATTCAATTGTATCCCTTCATCTTCATTTACCATTGTTGAGTTGTACGTGTTAATTTCATGGAATTTTGTAACATCACGAAAATTTCAAACCAAAAATACCAAATTAAAAGTCCAAGGACTAAAAGAGAAAACTTTGTCTTCCTGTCCAGTCGCGATACGCGATGGATCATAAGGACGCCCATCGCGTATCGCGATGAGCATGTTTTCAAAACCCAAGAAATGGGTTGTCGGCGATACACGACGAACCTAAACCAACGTCATCGCGTATCGCGATGATGTGGTCTGACAGCGTGACACGTGTCTGCCACGTGTCACTAGGTGGCACCATGTGCTGCCACGTGTCACCATGTGCTGCCACGTGTCACCATGTGGCACCGCGTCCGCCACGTGGCGAAGCTACTAGCGAGTCATCAACGCTGCATCGCGATACGCGATGGGGTTTTCATCAACCATCGCGTATCGCGATGGGACCCCTGATCAAGTCTATAAATAGAGGCATTTGGCCTCTCATATCTTCACACCAATCCCTCTCTCTCTAGAAATTTTCTCTCTTTACCTCGATTTCCGTGCCACCGACCCGACAAATCATAACTCCGTAATCCGTACCATATACCGACGAAACCTCGAACTTCGTACCGGCAATCCCGACGACCGGCGCACCTCGTTTTGCGTGCTGACCCAAGATGACCCGACGTTCCGACTCGAGGTACGTACACGACCCGGCGACCCCCGAACGTTGCATCGATTTGCGTGTCGAGGAGTTGTTGATCAAGATTCTCAATATACGTGCAAGCGTCGAAGTGCTGCCCGAGAATCTAGAAAATAATAAGCTAAGCAAGGTAGGGGTTCTCTCCAAATAAAATATTATTTCAGGGCTTAGACCCTAGTCAGGGGTATAGCCTTGACCTTGATTAAATTATAACAATTAAATAAAATTTCTTTATAATTAAGAAATACAAAATTATATAAACAAAGGTTACAACTAAATATAATTTCTTCATGGTTAAGAAATATAAGTATTCACATACATGAGGATATAGTAAGAAAGATTAGCTTTACCCACAAGAGGTATAGTCAAAAACTAGTGCTTCTTTGTGATTAAGAAACATAAGATTTATATACAAAGGTAATAGACAAATGACGTTTCTTCTTGAAGAAGAAACATAGCACAAGATTAGCAAATAAAGAGAAAGAAATTCATATCAAAATATTTCATTCAAACAAAATAACAGTCAAGGTTTAAAGCTATCAAAACTAGACTAAAGGTCTGTAGCCGGATTAAGAGACGATCCGGGTATTTATAAACCAAATTTATTATAGGTCAATCATTCATTCATTCACAAAAGATTTTCAAATGAGATCACCACATCATTCAAAACAGACAGTCACAGGTGAATACGTTTAACCTTTTTCAGTCAAGATAAACGAGTTGTTTTTTTTAAACAAAGACAGTCAAATAAAGATTTATGGGATTACATGATTCCTAATAAAAATACAAGATAGAAAATAAAAACAAACTCAGACCGAGTACACATGTGTCTGGATCCAAATATAATTAATCTAGTCTATCAGTCAAGGCTACGTGGCCGCAGACTAGAGATCACAATGAAAATTCTCCAATGGGCATCAGTTCCCAATGAGCGTCAGTTCCCGGAGAACCATAATTGTATGTGTATGGAAAGTGGTACAAATCCCAGAAATAATAGACGTTTCTGCTGAGATTGTTTCACGAAAACTATCTTGTCAGTCAAAGAAAGATTTATAAAATCTTTTTAGAGTCAACGATTCACCAGCATATCGTTGACGTAATTTTTCCCCCAATGTCACAGGAAATAAAGATAGTACAGGTAGAAAGGAATTAGTGAGCTGATTGATATAATTCAAGATCGGTTTAATGTAAGTGTTAGAGCAGATAATTTCGATACTGAGGATATGTTATCCTTGAAGACGTGTCTGGATCAATTATCCTTCTGACGAATTCCAGAGCTATGTCAGGATCAAGGATCCTCAGCCGTTGGTATTATTAACAATTGTCTTATGTATGTAGGTTGTTATTTAATGAATGCAACGGCTCCAAGACTCAGTCCACCATTAATTTCGCTACTATAAGCTCCCAGCACGTGGTCGATGAACGTTTAAGGAGTTATGGAAGAGTGGCGGATTATTAGGAAATGTTGTTAGTTGGTATTTTCTTTATAATATCGAGATAACGATCAATTAGATATCACTTGTATTCCCACACACTAGAGCATAACTCATAATTCTCTCTACACCCTAGCATTCATTGTAACATTGATCGTAATCTCCAAAACACTTGTAACCTTTTTTGTGATTAATAAATTGGTGATCGACGAGTTGTCATCACCCGGGATTTTTTGCCTTTGATCTAAACAAGATCAAGGGGTTTTTCCTCGCAACAAATCTCGGTGTTCTTAATTATTTCGTTCACACAATCGTTATCAATATCATAGCACTATACCTCACTCTTACGAATTTGGATACATTAGCCTTAGTTGATTTTTATCCAATACATCGCAATGCCAATAAAAAGGTAGTTGCAAACTGCATTAAGGACTTGGTTACTAACAGATCACGCAACATTAAAGGGAAATATATTGTCAACATTTTAAATGAAAGATTCATGGTTGATTTGTCATACAAACAAGCTTGGAAAGGTAAAGTTTATGCCGAGTCTTATTTTTTAGGTACCTCCGACGAGTCATTTGCGAGACTTCCAGTTTATTGTCACAATTTAGAAATTTCCAATCCAGGTACTCGGACTCATATCCTCCGAGACGAGTCGAACCGTTTTGAGATGTCATTTGTTGCGGTTGGTGCCGTTGTAAGTCTTTAGTATAAGTTTTATGATTCCCGCTGGTTAAGTCTTGTTTTGTTTAACATATGTGTATTGTTTACTTTTCATTTCAGATAAGAAGTTTTGTTAGGTGTTTGCGCCCCGTGATTATAATCGACGGGGCACACTTGAAAGGGAGGTTCAAAGGAGTCGGTATGGATGGTAACAACCAAATATTCCCGTTTGCCTTTGGTGTAGGTAAGAGTGAAAGTGGTGAATCGTGGACGTGGTTTCTGACCAAACTTAAAGAGTGTGTAGGTGACCATCTCAACTTTGCAATAATTTCTGATCGAGCAAAATCAATTGAGTTAGGCATAATGAAGGCATTTCCCCTTGCCTATCATGGTTTTTGTTGTAGGCATTTGATGGTTAATCTCCGGTTAAAGGGAAAATGTCAACAACGCATATATTGGGCAACATGTAAAGCGTATAGAAGATCCGACTTTAAGAGCAATTTTAACTTACTTTGTTTGAAACAGCCGTCTGTCAAGGATACCCTATCGACTATTGGTTTTGGAAGTGGGCTAGATCCTACTATCCCGTTAGGCGTTATAATATAATGACCTCAAATAGTGCGGAATCTATAAACGCTTTGTCTTTGCCGAAAGAAAATATCCTATTACCAAACTGATGGATTACTTTATGGAACTTTAAAGAAGATGGTTCTTTGAAAGGCGAAAAGAGACAGGTAAGTAAATTTTGTGTTTATATTACAAAATTATGCATGATGTACTTTACAAACATACTTAACTTATTCACATAATAAATGGGTCATTTACTCTCAACATGGGCTGAAAGTAAAACGACAAGAAAAATGAGGAAAAGTCGGGTATGGAAGGTTATGGGCATAGACGAATACCATTATACTGTTGACGACGGTGGCACACGATGTGTGGTTGATTTATTGAATCGGAAATGTGATTGTCGCAAATGGCAAGTGTCAGGGTTACCATGTGGGCATGTAATAGCTGTCTGCAAGTTCAACAAGCAGAAGGAATGCAGTTACTGGGCAATGGATTACTATACAAGAGAATTCCTTATATCTACATATTTGGAACCAATAAACCCGGTATGTATTGAATCTGAATGGGTGGTGCCGGAGAATCATGTACCTTTACTCCCCCCCCCCCCCCCCCATATGGTGAAAAGGAAAGCAGGTCGACCACGGGAAAATAAACGTATCCCGTCTCGTGGAGAGGAAACAGGTCCTAGCTTTTGTACTCGATGTCATACAAGTGGTCACAAAACCGGTAAGTGTAAACAACCACTTAAATCTCATGAGAAGCCTTCCAGGATGTTCCCGCACACAGGTAATGTTACCAATTGTGAAGTAGTTGCTGCATCAGAATCTCAACCAATGACTGTTGATTTGAACGTCTTTTGATCAACTTGTGGTTCCCGCACACAAACATGTTAAGTGTCGGTTTTTTTGATTGTTAACATGTTAAACGGTTAACATGTTATGTGGTTTTCTTTTGCCGTATCATTTTGTATTCGATAAACGCTTGTAGTGTTAATATGTATGGAAGGTTGGTTTTCTTTCTTTTTAGGTTTAGTTTGCATGCATGGTTCTTTTTAGGTTTAGTTTGCATGCATGGTGGTTGTAGTTTTCTAAGGTGGTGGTATGCTTACCAGTTATGAAGTAGCAATTTTGAAGGTGGTATGTAACACATTATTCATACAACAATAAATGGTAATAAATACTAGTTAAAATGTCATTTCATATATTGAAAACTCGGTGGGTACCGTGATACACAAAATCATGGGATATACCCATCTACTTTCCACAAACACTACATAACATAATATATTGTTCACAAACACTACATACCCAAATATATATATTGTTCACAAACACCACATAGCATAATACGTTGTTATTTTAAGACAAAACAACCCAACTTCAGCACCGTAGATGCGTCTACTCATCAGACACCGGTTTTTTCTTGCCTTCAAATTCCATGACCTTGTTTTCAAACAACATGTGGGCAAACTTCCAACGAAATTCCATTGCCACTTCAGCGGCAACCTTAGGGGTATGTTCATCATTTTCATATACGTCCTCACCTTTTGTTAAACGATCAAGAAACAAGCACGTCCAGACACCACAATCGCCTAAAGGCGGAGCTTGACGAGGTAAGAGCTCTGGAATAACCCTCTTAAAAGGCGGTACCCTATATATTTTTCCCATTTTGTATCCATGGAGTGCAATCCAAGTTGTAAAATTTACGTCCAGAAATTGGCAGCGCTCTTCTACTTCCTTCGTCATGTATCCGGGGAGGCTATGAACCAATAAAAGCAACCCGTAAGTCGTACGCTGTAAGCAAAAAAACTTAAACAAAGATCCGTACCTATCGTATAGTCATTGTCCAAGCACTCATGTTAATACAAACAACTACCCAATGCTTCTCCGGGACATTTACAGGGATGTAAAACTGTCACAGTAAATTAAAATTTTGTCAACTCAAAGGTAACATACGTTTTTAAATAAGCTTATGAATTTTAACGCAAACTAAACATGATCCTTACTTTGTTAAGACCTTCTAGGGTGGGAAATGGGTGCATTATTCCATCCACAAACATCGATTGCATACGATGGTACTTTGTTAACCCAAGTAACCATTCTGGTGAAAGTATTGTACGTCCAATCCGATCCCAGGACTCTTTCTAGTAGTAACATGTAAATCCACATCTTAAATGCTGTGGAACATTATAAATGAATTGGTCAAAGTATACAATTAAAAATATATAATATAATTTGAATGTTGTCTACAATTAGTTACCATTGTATCCAACCAGCCGCCATACTTTGTCCCAATCAGCCTCCCCCAGAACTCAAAGTTCAAGGCTGTGCTCGAATCAATGGACGTGTAAATGAAGAAATCTTTTTTCCTCGCAAATTCTTTGATAAGATATTCTGAAAACTCATTATCGCTTAACTTAACTTTGACCCTTTTCTTCAATCCGCTTCTAATGGGTGCGTACGGTGACAGTAATGCCCGGGACATCTTGCGTATTATTTTTCTTTTTCCCTCCTCTACAGGCTGCCAACAAAACAATAGGAAGAATTAGTAACACTACAAGGTTACAAAAACGATGAACACAAATATAGGATGTCGGTTGCTTACTAATGGGGTTACTTGCAAAGCAGCATCATCGACTATAGGACTACAACATTGAACATCCAAGTCGGTAACCCCTAATTCAGAAGCAGACTACAATAAAAGGATAAAGTGTTTACATTTAAAAATAATATTAATTATAATGTACACTAAACATTAGGTCAAAATACCTCAACATCCTCCACTTTGTCAGCTACCTCAGAATCACGTGTCCTTTTCGGTCTCGAGTTTATTTTCTATGATAATAACAGAATATAAGATAACATGCTTACATTATTGGGACACAAAAAAAAAGCGTGACTACTTACATTCAGGGCAGTGATGATCTCCAGTTGATTATTAGAAATGTTAATAAGCAACTTCTGAGTAAATGAAAATAAGGCTATTTTAGACTAAATACAACACCAAAATTGCATGCATTAGTGTATAAATTAACTAACGACAAAACCTCATATTGATTGTGATTGGCTTGAGCTTGTTTGTCATGGCTATGTTGCCTTTTAATAAGGGTGTCTAGCTGGTCGCTAAACACAATTATCTAAGGTCCTTCAAGCATGCTGCTGACAAAGTCTTTAGACCTCTGGTTCTCAGTTGGGATGGAACAAGAACCTTGTTGGGCATTATTATGAGCAGCCATATCGTGTTCGAGCAGTAACTGATCAACCGACCATCCGGTTTGGTTTAAATTAAAATTATCACTAGGAAATAAGGTTTGGTGTTCGGAATAAACCGAGTCATTTACTTTTTGTTGGCCGAGGGTTTAGTCAAGTGGACAAAAGTTGACATTTTGTTGACCAACGGCTTGGTTAACTTGACACAAATTGACATTTTCTTGACGGACTGTTTGGTTATCGACGAATCCAAATTGGAGGTGTGATTGGTTGTCTGGTGGGTTGTGGGATGAGTTGTGGGATTGGTTGTCTGATGGGTTGTTGGATGATTTGGTTTCAAAGCTGAGTATATGATCCACATGTCCACTTTCTTTGGTTGCAGGTTGAAGCCGTGGTAGTGGGATTGGTGGTCTTATGGGTTGTCTGTTTTGCAACATTTTATCTATGTACTCAAACGACCCTTTGAAATGACTTATCTCGGGTTCTGTAAACATAATCCATTTTGGCATGAATGGATACTTAAGTGGAATTAACATAACATTAGTTCGTATTCACTGACTTATATACAAATTATGTGATTAATAAGGAACAACATTTCAAACCTTAATTGAGTTGTCAAGAATTTTTGCAACTGTGACACCTTGAAATGAATGATCTTGCGTCCGCCCTAAGCATCTCGGAATTCTTGGGGTGTACTCGCAATCACATACTAAGATATACGGAAAAACCTCAAAGATCCACATCTAGAATTCATAGAATAGTTAAACAAACATTCCAAAACTACAAGTTTTAGAAACAACTTTTTAAAAACCTTAAAACTTACCTTAAAAGCCCATAGAAATCCGACTGTAGAATATGATGATGCTCCGGCCGTTTTCGAAGTATTTCTTTTCGCCAAACAATTGTGTAAACTTTTTTGTAACCTACCCCAAATTGGAACACCCCAATGATAAGAATTCCAAGCTTCTAAATTTTCTACCAGGTCAACATACTCATTATCAACATATTTGTCTTTTTCTACGCCAAAAAATATGGAATAAAGCATTAGAAGCAAACAACAACGAACAACATCGGTCGGTTGAATCTGTGTGTTATTAGTTAATATGTTCCGCAATATCCCAACTAGTATCTTCTTCCCCTTATGTCCAATTCTTTTGAAAAACTGTTCATGACCATTACCAAAACGTTCGACAATTTCACCAAATGTAAAACCGGTAACACATGCAAACTCTTTCGGACCAAAACGAACAATATTCAAACCAACCATGTCATAATAAATACCATCATACTCAGGATCATATGTAAAAGGTGATTCGCATAGTAAAATTGCATGCATTAGCGGGCAATCAAGCCGGCTTGTTGGCCTTCACATTAGTCCAGTGACTAAAACATTGTTCCATCCAAAGATCCTTGATAGTGGTAGAACGGCCAAGTACCGATAAAATCAACTTCAAATCACTCCAAACTATTATGGTTTGAGGGGACTTTTTCTAAATTACCAAAGTTTGGTGTTGGGGTTTCAAAATTAGGGTTTAAAAGAAAATGTTTCAACCATATATTATTGTATATCACTTTATCATACCTTTTTTTGATGCTTACGTTTTGCTTTGGCTTCATTTTTCTCAGGCCGTTAGTCGTCATGTTGAGTGGCTTCGTCTTGTTGAATGGCTTCATCATGTTGAATGTCTTCGTCATGTTGAATGGTTTTTTCAACATCACCAAAGGGTCGTCCATGGGGATATGCTCTCTTGTCGGCTTTAATATGTAGCAATCACCTGGTGGTCCAACAATCGGTTTCAACAAAAAAGGATGTAAGGTTTTTGGGGTTTTGATGAAGATGAGTAGTTGGAAAGAGAAGTGGAAGAAGAACATGGTAGGTGGAGGTTTCACGAGAAACATGCATAAAAAGGAGTGTTGTCATAATCCCGTTAAATTTTCAAAGAAACTCATCGGACCAGACATATATGCGTTAAAGCCAATCAGCATAATTAATTTGGGCCTAAATGTCAAGAAATATAACAACTTTGGCCCATCGTTTAGTTTTAATCCAAATTTATAGGATCCAAAAGCCCACCCAATATTTGATCCAAACTTGTCTTATATTTTTGCATTTAAATTTTTTTTTTTGCAAAGAAACCATAATTTTCCATTTCTCACTAAAATGGCAAAACCAATTTGCAACGATCTGGATGCACGCCTCCCAGATCTTGATAAGTTTGACGACATTGAAAGCTTCATACACGTTTTCGATGAAATGCATGTGGAAGAAAAAAATGTTTTGCAACCTCGCCAAAACACTAAAACTGAAGATGATCCCTTTGCCGTATGGGATGGTGATGATTTTGGCATCGATGCAGCTTGGGAGGAAGCATTTAGGGCTTGAAGATCAATAACAAACAGGCTGGAAACAAAACAGAATTGGATCCAAAGAAAGTTAAAGAAGAAGACCAGAAGGGTGTTGATTACATGGAAATCAACTAATGGAAAATGTGGATTTGTGTTTTTCATTTGCTTTCATGTAAAAATGTGGTTTAATCAAGTTACTATCTGTTGTTTTCTTAGGATAATATTGATTTACTAACACTTAATAGTTAGTTACACATTCAACACAAATTAAATTATAAAAACATAACATTTAAAGAACACTAAGTTGAAAACTTAGTGCTAAAACAGTACATAGAGGGTGGTTAAAACATTACAAAAACCATGGTAACTACAACAAAACATGCATCAAAACAACATAAACTTTAACAAACATTCTTCAGTAACGGGTGTGCACCCAAACATCATTTGCAGCATCCCAATATTGATGAACGCGGATGTTAGCAAACGGGTAGATGATATCCTGATTGGTGTTGTCAAAATGGACCAGATACTCATTTTACTCGATTTTGCTAGCAATTAGACCAACCCACCAACCATCGTTTGCAAAAATATCCACCTTCTGGCCGAGAACAAAGTCAGTAACAACCACATCAGCAGGCTTTGGCCTTATTTTGTCGGCCATAACAAACTCTCTAAGAAACCCAGACTGATCAACTTCAAGCAGGGTACGGAACTGAACGATGTAGGTCTTCTTGCCAACCCGTGACATTATGTTGCCATCATAATACGATCCGACGAACCCAACACCCAGATCAATAACTTCAATCGTATCACCTTTCTTGAATTTCATTGTTCTACAAGAAAGTTTTGTTGAAGTGGGAGAACATTTAAGGAAAATAAAATATAACAAGGTTAAAATATAAATTTTTCGGATTTTATAAAATTTTAATGAAAATCAACTGAGGAGATAAGATTCAGAGCTAAATTATTGTTTGTTTTAAACTTTTTTGTAAATTAATCGTTTTTTTTTTACTTTATTGAAAATCATCGGACAAGACTAAGTTCACTGAAAAAGTATCGTTTTTTTTCCTACTTTTTTGAAATTTCACATAGTAGACGAAATTCATTTGAAATTCGTCCGAGGAGATGAATTTCAAAAAAACGTGAAAATCAACTTTTTTGAAACCTCACGTGACGGACAACTTTCATTCCAAAACAATGGTTTTTCAAAAGACTATTTTGACTATAAAAATATCGGCCGAGACAGATTTGGATGAAACTATATCGTTAACTTTACACGTGTCATTCTGTGACTGGTCAACCAAATCTCACGTCACGAATACCAATTTCACGTGGGAGGTAGATTTGCAAGGACTATTTTAGAAAGGTAAAAGTTTTGGACTATTTATGATTTCTCTCTCTTCTAGAGAACTATTTTGGGAATTCTCCCTATATTTAATATATGAACTTAGACAATATTATATATGAGGAAAGTGAGTATGGGGCTGTTATGCATCTAACATTAGATGCAAAACCCCCAAAACTACGTAGTTTTGACTCATATCCAATTAAAACCTAATTTAAAATTCCATTTTTTATCTTTAACAAATACACCTAGATCCCATACTCCCTTCGATCCCTATTTTGCTCCAAACGTCTTCATGAATTCACAGGTATGATTAAACCTTTAATGTTTGATCAATTATTTCATTATACTTCAACTAGGATTTACACATAAATATATTCATAAACCCAATTGATTGTTTCTTGTTTTTTCATTAATATCGATATGATCTACTACTGTGCTAGTTTGCTTTCTCCTTAATTGATTTTGATTAACATCAGCCCTAAACGGGTAACTGTGGATTTCAATCCTAAATACAATCAACCGACTTATATCTAACATCAAGTGTCCACCTAGATAAAATGTAATGATCAGGAAGAGTTTCAACATTCCTCTTCTTCAAGACATATAAAATATGCTTGCATAGTATTCCATGTGTTTCAAACTTTGCACACAAACGTGTGACATCTATCTTTTTCGAGAGATGAAAATCAACATTTCTTCAGTATATTTTATCAATACCCAATTTCCCAACCTTGTATTTGATCTATTTTAAGTTTCTGGTTATCGTCTCATGAGTTAAATTTAATGTAGCTTCGGTCCATTCTTTTTTGAATAAATCAAAGAGATTTTTAGCGTAACGTGCACCTGCTTTTGCCTCTATCGGGTTAACAGAAGAAAGATTTGGATGTGAGTCCATGGTTCTGAAGTCTTCATCTTCATCTTCTTCGGCAACCCTTCGAGCCTCAACAGCTTTATCGTACTGTATTTCAAACTCATTCAACATGGTCTTTGAATTCACATATCCATCAAAATAGGAATGAATGCTTTCGCTTCTTCCGCTTGATGTCATGCCATCGAAAAAACAATCTTTTAAGAAAGCTTTAGCCCAATGTTTACGTTGATTATACATCTTCGTTATCCAGCTGCCACTTTGAAAATTGTACTTGCCACATAAAAATTCCCAACGACTTTCAAATTCTTTAACCGTATTACTATTTACCCATTGTTTGTGTAACTCTTGAAAATCACTGTAACTAACCTTAATAGATCGAAGATGGTCGATCTCATGTTTCTTAATATGCCATGAACAATAACGATGCCTACTTTTGGGGAAAACACTTTTGATTGCATTTCCAATAGCTTTATCTTGATCAGTAATTATTGCTAATGGATACTTGTCAAACATGCAATTTAAGAAATGTTTAAATAACCATTCAAAGGTTTCTTGTTTCTCATTCTCCAATAGTGCACCGCCAAATAATATAGATTGACGATGATGATTCACCCCGAAAAATGGAGCAAACGGCATCTTAAATTTGTTGGTCATGTACGTGACATCAAACACAAGAACGTCACCAAATTTTACATACGAGTCTCTTGATCTCCCGTCAGCCCAGAATATATTTCTTGGAGACCCATAATCAAATAAATCGACAACAAAATAAAGGTTACGATCTTCTAATAATTTATCTTGGAAATGCTTAATGAGCCCATAAAACTCCTTACCTTTGTATTGTTTACGTTCCTCGGCTAATATATCAGCATATTGTTTTGATGTAACATCATTTTCAAGTGGACTTTTCACAGTATTTATAACCTTCTTAATTTGACAAGGTTTCAATCCGGATTGACCAAGTTTTGACATTAGAGATTTGCAAGCCATTGAGCGGTGAAACTTCCCATGAGAACGGTATTTCATTACATTGGTTGGAGTAAGAATTAGCTCATGATTGTGTACATCGTTAAACATATCCACTATCCATTTTTCTTCTTTACTATTTGAAATCCGAATAAATGCTTCGCATCCGGTCCTTAAATCCCTACATCGTTTCTTAACTTCCCCACTAGAGCTTTTAGAGTTTAAATCTTTAAAACCCTCTTTGTTGCATACATAACCCTCCGATAAGGCTCACCCGTTGTCTTATTTTTAAAAGTTGTATGAATACGTATTCCAAATCCACGTAAAAGGGCGTAACGATTGTAGAACTCATATGCATTATCAGGACTATCAAAACCATTCCCCTCACATGATTGTCTTCATCTTTATCAAACCCGGGATCGATTGTCACATCATTATTTTCCTCTATTTCAATATTTGACCCGATAGT